>NC_137231.1:28488337-28708337 GCF_949987685.1 Ammodytes marinus
CAGCTCAACATGCGCTCCAGAGAGCCCAGCCGAGGGGACGGACACTGTGCGTCCAGGTTGCGGTCGTAGCTGCGGGAGCGGGGACGGCTTTCGGCGGAGGAGGACGACCCACCTCCACCTCCACCAATAAGTTCCCGGCTGGTGCCCACAGGAGGGGAGACGTTGACGTACACCTGGCCTTCAAGCACCACGGAAGCAGCGTCAGACACACCGGACGCTTGGTGGTGCTTCTTCTCCACTTCCTCCTCCTCTTCATCATCTTCATCATCATCTTTATGTCTCTGAATGAAAGGAAATAAGGAAAGAACAACGGTCAAATTTTCACCAGTGTGTATCAGATAAGAAGCACATTACCAAACAAGGCTTAGAGGTCAAATAAACTAACTACGTATAAGAGCCACACATTTATATTTATTTTTATGTCTTGTAATTTATTGTCCTTTTCTATTTGATAGGTTTGCATACTCCAAAGGTGGGAAGTCACACTTATTCAGCTCTATAAGATAAGAGAGCTCTCCAATTTTTTATTAAATCGACATCTCTACATCAGTTAATGGAAATGCTCTGAATGTCAATATCTTTATCTGAATTCTGAATTTATTTTTTTCATTAGCCTACTCAAAAGAAAGAAATGTATTACTCTATTCCCTTTTTTTTAAGTTGTAAGTTATTGTTTTATGTAATTTTGTAAATTAGTTGATAAAAATTAAATAAAACAGTGAACCTGTCAGCAGGATAAAACAAACTTTAGTGATTTTGACACAACACTAACTAAATGGTCCCGGAAAAAATCGTTTCTCACAACAAATCCAAAGATAACTGAAGGCCTGAACTGCGTTTAAATCAGATGTGCTTTGAAACAGTAGCACTGTTACTGACTGGTCGTAATAGCCTTCAGATCCACATAACAGCTAAAATAATCCCCCAGACATGACATCACAAATCCCTAGACAGGGGCCATTGCCAGACTAATACCAGTGTCACTCATGGCTATTTGAAGTTCAGGGTTATTCTCATTGACACATGGCATTCAGTTTAATGTATTGCACTATTTATTTGCTATTTATGCATTATGCCTTATGTTGCTTTTGCATTATTTCCTTCCTCGTTGAGTGGGACATTATTTGATCTAATCTCTTGTATCTCCGCTCTTCATTTATATTTCTTACATTTTCCTTGCCTTTATCTACTCCCACTGTAGGCTATTTCATATCACTAAAAGTACTTATCCCTTAATATTAATTATGCATAACACCACAGGCAAGCTGCGTTTTACAAGATACATGAGAACTGGAGGACAAATCAAACAGTGAAAGATTTTTTTTTTATTTAAAGTAAATTTTTTAGATTAGGTAATTAGCTGAATTCCAAGTAATTTTCAATTCTTCTTAATAACAAATTATGCAATTAATGGGGAAATCTGTTTATTGATAAGCTTTCTTGTGTTCCATATTTTTCATGTCATTCACTATTACAGACAATTAGCTGGCACAACCAAATACTGCACGTTTCACTTCAATGAGTTCTTTATCATTAACATTTTACAAGCACACTACTGCCAAGAGAGCCAAAACATAGGCAGTAGGCAGCCAAACAAGAATGTTGCATAAAATACAACATTTGAATTCAAATAAGGTAAAGTATCTCATCATCTTTCTCGCCAGGTGATTTTCAGGTCTGCTTGTTTTAGATTAATATGTAAAGTTAAGATGTATCGATATATTGATACTTAACAGTACAGGAAACGGCATACATGTAATCTTTCTCATTACCGATCCCTCCCATTCAGTATCCTCTTACTAGAGAGTGAGGTCGGAATCTCCACTCACCTTAGAAGACCCTCCATCTTCTTCTTCCTCTTCCAGGCCCTCCTCCTCAGCTCTCTCCCTGAACAGGTAGTACTCGCTGGGCTGCGTCGGGGTGGGGCTCCCTTTGCTGTGCTCGTCGGAGCAGCTGTTGACAGAGGAGCCCACGGGACTCGGGGACGACTGGGAGGAAAGGTCGCAGGTCACCAGCTTGTAGTAGTTCTGGGTGGCGACGACCAGCCGGGCCTGGCTCTGCAGACAGGACGCCAGGTCTCCGGACGACCCAGAATGCGGGGGGTGGAAGGAATTGCAGTTGGCGTCAAGATCGAGGACTCCCTGGTGCTCCACGGCGCAGGAGCAGGTGGAGGAGGTGGACAGGTGCGGTTCACGGATGAGCGGGAAGGTGCCACCGAGGCAGGAGGGCTGCTGTTGTAGCTGCTGCGTTAATGGAGGTCCAGTTGGGGACGTGTGAAGGTCCAAATAGAAGGCCCCTCTTGTTGAGTCTTGCTTGTGTCCCTGTGGATCGGTGCAGCAGTGGTCGTTGGAGCTGTTGAGGTTTGTGTGCAGAGACGCTGGGGGCGCCAGTGGCTTCTCCTCCGGGACGCCGTTGTTCATCTTGTTGTAGATGGCGCTGAAGTTCACCAGCACGCCGTCCGAGCTGTTGCAAGAGGAGTCGCTGCCGTAGCCCTGCTGGCACTCCGAGAAAGTTTCGGGGAAGTGCTGCGGGTAGTTCTGAGAGAGTGCGCAGCAGGAGCAGTGTTGCGCTGAGGAGCCCGAGGAGTAGGAGCCCGTCTTGCTGCTGCGCCCGCACCTCATGGGATGATCCTCCTCCTCCTCCTCCTCTTCTTCATCTTCGTCACCCCAGTCGTGTTCTCCGCAATCCATGGACATGTTGGAGCCGCTGCTGCCGTGGCGACGCTGGCTGTCCAACCCGAGGATCTCCAGGTCTTCGAGATGGCTGGAGAGATCGGAGGCTACCACGGCCCTCAGGGACTGCTGCCTGCTTCCACCCAGAGAACTGTGCAGGAGGAAGGGCTCAGAGGCAAAGCCGAGGTCGTGCAGGTGGAACGGGGCCATCCCTTCATCGAGGGCGGAGTTTGTGTCACTGTGGAGGTGGAACGAGGAGTCTTCGAGGTAGCCACTGAGGTTGTTTCCATCATCATCCTCGTCATCCTCGCCATCTTCGGTATTCAGCAAGAACGGATTACGACGCAGCGGATTCCTGTTCCTGGGTTTGGTCCTGGGCAACGTGTGAGCCGTAATGAGCTGGTCCTCCGAATTGCTCGAGGTGAATGACGAATCGTCGCTCGCCGTGCTGCCTCCCCTGCCGCTGCTCTTGCGTTCTCTGCCTTTGTTGTGAGCGGTCCAGGAGCCTTGAGCGGAGGTCTGGATCAGGCTGCTGTACAGGAGAGCCTCTCTCTGAAGGACGTCTCTCTCGGGGAGGGAAGTGGTGCGACTTAAGCCCAGGTTCTCCGGTTGGCCAAAGGGGTTGTTTCTCTTCAAAGGGCCCCCGCAACCACCCTTCCGCCCACCCGAAACCTGGCAGTGCACCAGGGGGATATGGTGCACGATCAGGGTCTCGCCGGACAGCTTAGGAGGGCTGTCCATGATCAGGGGGTAGGGGGCTGGATGCAGAAGGGAGGCCCTGTGTGTGTGATGTGTGGTGTGGTGTTGAGGGGTTTTTGTTCACACTCTACTTGCTGGGTCTAACTCTGCAGGGCTGCCAGGGATTTGAAAGGAGAGGTCGTGGAAGTCAACGCCGTGGTCCGAGTGGTACATCTAGAAAAACACAGAGAGACAGAGATGTTATAGGAAATACAGGCACAAGAGCACTAGTACTATGCACATTCCACATGTAGGCTAGCGGCTACATGCTCATATAAATCATGTACGGAGAGTTCAGGAAATGAAGCGAGAGAACAATCAATAAGACGGTAGTTGCTCATTTCCTCACAAACAAATGTTTCATCTTGAGGCAAATATACACTGCCAACAGTTCTGTTGCTTTCTGTTTATTTATTTTTTATTTTTTATTTAATACAGGGACAGTGCATATTATCAAACATTTCTGTCAATATGCCAGAATTAGCCAGAAGGCTATTTTTCATCTGCAGTCCCTAGACCGATGGTAAAAGTCACCCTAAAAGAAAATAAAGTTACACATTTACATAACACAGCATACCTATAGTAAAACGTACTATTAAAAAGTAAGTAAAGTAAAAAGTACTATTAAGCTAAAATATACAATAAAAACACAGAAGAGCAACAATCAGACAACAGCAGACAATGCCATGAACAGGTTAATGGTAATGTAGACAGCTCTGATTATCAATGAGCCATTTCTTGAACTGGAATTTAAATGACCTATATGTGTTCAGATTTCTGATGGCTATGGAGGTGAGGTTCCACTCAGTAGCTGCACGAACAGAGAAAGAAGTATGGCCAAATACACTCGCCCTAAAAGGGATAATACAATCTCCCCTTGCTGAACTTCTAGTTCTGCTGTGATCAGCTGTTCGGATGTTGACAAACTGATGGAGCGGAGGGGATGATAAACCGTGAATGATTTTATAGACAAGACATAGATTTGAATATTTGACCATGTTTTCCCAGTTGAATAATCTGTGCTTTTGTAATATTGGACAATGATGAAATCTACAAGGTTTCTTGTCCAGGATTTTAACAGTTCGTTTGTAAAGTGATCGTATAGGTTTCAGGGATGTAACAGTAGCTTGTGACCAAATGGGTAAACAGTAAGTGATGTGTGAGAAAATCATTGAGTGCATGAAAATTTTTGCTGCCTCTATAGACATTTGATGGCGAATGTGTCTAAAGTTCCTGAGGTTGAATTTGATTCGATTACAGACCCTTTTTACATGTGATGTAAATGACAACTTTGAATCAAATAAAACTCCCAGATATTTATATTCGGACACAATCTGCAGCCTTTCCCCTGAAACCAAAACATTCGGCTCAACATTGACATGTCTGTGGGACATGGTGAAGAACATTGCTACTGTTTTTGAAGTGTTCAACTGAAGGCAGGATTGCTTCAACCAGGCTGAGATAGTAACCATAGCGTTAGTGAGCTTCTCTGCCACTTGAGAGATATTACTACCATGGACATAGACTACAGTGTCATCAGCATACATCTGCACAGAAACATCAGAACAGACCGACGGAAGGTCGTTTATATAAAGTGAAAACAACAAAGGTGCTACATTTGATCCTTGAAGAAGACCTGTGGACAGACTGAGGGCCGCTGATTTAAAAGACTGGACTCTGACATGTTGAGAACAGCCAGTGAGGTAAGACTCAATCCATTTAAGCGTATCTGACGAGAAATTTAAATGGCATAATTTTGACAGCAAGATTTTATGATTGACAGTGTCAAAGGCCTTCTTAAGATCCAGAAATACGGCACCAACAACCCCACCTCGGTCCAACAGAGCTCTGATGTTTTCAGTAAAGTAGCAAGTTGCAGACTCAGTGGAGTAATTTACTCTAAAGCCAAACTGCATAGGGTGGAGAGCAAAGGGTGTGGTATTCAGATGGTTAATGATTTGTTTTGCTACCAGTTTCTCTGTAATCTTAGACACTGTAGGCAGTATGCTGATGGGTCTGTAGTTTGACATGGAATGAGGGTCTCCGCTTTTGTAAATGGGAACAACAATAGCTGGTTTCCATATGCTTGGAAACATATTTTGTGAAATAGACAGATGGATAATTGTTGTAATAGGGCGAAGGACTGATGTACTGAGCTCCTTGAGCATCACTGTATCCATACCAAAAATATCTTTACATCTTGATGATCTGAGTGATTTAATGGTCTGTGATACCTCTGATGCTGTGATGTTTATTAAACTTAAGATTGATTGACATGTGTCTAATGCAGGGCTGCATGTATTCTCAGGTGTGAAGCACCTTGCCTCAATATTATTTGTTAGTTGTTTATTTATTTTAATTTCTAGTGCATTTTGTTCTTTGGGGCGATCACCTGTCATTTTTCTTAGCTGGTTCCATATCATTTTAGCATTTCCGTTTGATTTTTCAATTATAGTAAGAAAGAAATCTGCTTTTCTTGAATCCTACATTGAATCCTCATTGTGTTTTTACTGGCAAAATAGTACCTCCTTATCATCTCCTTAATTTTGATTTGAGAAATACGTATAGTGTGATGAGGGATATAGTATATTGTATTTCTGTCACTCCAGTAACCTACTGTTGTACTTCCATATACAGCAGCTGGGGTTCATTTGAGAGACAAGTATAAATGAAAAATTATTATCAAAATCAATGCACAGAGGCCAACATTTTCAGACTTACAATGGCAAATACAATGGCACCTTTCATTGGGCATAGATTTGAAGTGTCCAACCCACGTTAGAAAAAACCTTGATGACAAGGTTTTTTCCCCCAAACTTTATAAAAAAACATTGGAAGCTACAAAATAGGCTACTGTACATAACACATCTGTTTTCACACAGCAGTATACACCCAACAACATGATTTAGATACTCAACAAACTCTCTTAAAGGGGACATATTATGCAAAAACTCGGGTTTAAATGTGTATTTCCGAGGTCTACTAGAAAAGGTTTTAATGGTCTATTGTACAAAAAGCCCATTAGTTTTCTACCAATGCCCATTTCTTCATTGCCTTTTCAGGCCTTTTCAGGCCTCTCCCTAAAAAATTTGGTTTTGACATCTACCCCCCTCCTATCTACATGGGCGTGCATGCACCGCCCTGCTCATTTACTCTATACCTACCTATATGGGCATGGCACACGCCCAGCTGTCAGTTTTGTTTACTTTTGGCCAATGCAGCATGGAGATCGATGTTACCATGTTTACCTTCATTTCTACAGCAAATATCAGCACACTTATCACTTCTAAACCAAAAGCTTTACAACTGAACCTGGTCAGGCAGGAGTCTGAGCTGAAAACTGTGAAAATTGCATCAAGATTTCTGGTTTCCCTGACATTATCCTCAGGTAAATACAGTTTAAATATGTCACAGTCAGTAACAGAATATGAGCTAAGTATTTATGAATAAACTCTCTAAACTTGTAACATACAACGTTGTATGTATGTCTCTACAGGTTAAACTGGGGAATGATCTACAACCCAGTGGAGTGAAAGCTTTGGTTGTGAAGCCATGCTGTAAATGTACAGTAACGTGGCAGGAAAGGAATGTATCATGTCAAGATCCACTGGAAAGACATTATCTTTTGTAAAAAAAAAATATATAGAAACAATTACAGTCAGAGCTGCAAATTATCTGACACCCTTTCAATACCTAGTAGGTAATGTATCATTTGTATTGTGATCATTCATTTATAATAAAGTTTTACTGTTAAAACATGTATTGTGTTGCTTACTGTCACTGTTTGCTTCGTGTAAGGATTACTTGAAACTCACATTTTCATAGTCAGGATGTTGGACTAGTTTTCAGACCGATCTACATGCATTGACTTATACGTTTTTTAATTCAACCCTTTATCTCTCTGAAGATGTTTTCTTTGAAACAGTATCATTACATTTTAAAATGACCAAAACCATACTTAAAAATAAAGCAGTTTATTCATAGCCAGTGAAATGGAAATATAAAGTGTACATAATTCAAACAGAAGCAAAGCCATATTGTATGTAACTGTCCAGTTGTTGCTGGTGGGCCCTGAAGAAGACCACCTGTTCCACCCAGTGAACAGTCCTCTGATGGAACAGATAGTGTGACGGTCCTTGTGGGTCAACGCTCCGTCAGGTCACCCAGATAGCTGTAAAACATGGCACATTCAATGTTACATCATGTGTAGCCTACATACATGATACATCTGTAGTTATGGCAAAGCTACAAACTAATGAAAATATATTTTTTCTTCCATTATTAAATAAGATGGGCCACTAATAAGTTCAGTATAGCCCTTGCTCAAGGGCTATACTGAACTGTTTTCACACAGGGGCTGTCACGGACAGACTCACAGATCTAACCGTTAGCATAAAAGCTAACGGGCGCTAACGCAGTTTCACTGTTTTCACACAGGGGCTGTCACGGACAGACTCACAGATCTAACCGTTAGCATAAAAGCTAACGGGCGCTAACGCTAACGCTAACTACTTAACCCAGAGACATTCTCTCGTTTCAGTCGGCGTTGGTTATTATAGGAGGGATAAATTAAAGCACATTACACACATTGAACTCATAAACGGACAGATTTGTTTTTAAATAGGACTACTTACATTTCCAGAGGAGAGATGGTGTCTCTCTGTCTTCCAGGCACAATCTCCTCCACACTCCAGTATAACAGCAGATCACACTAGATTGTCAACCTTTGCTGGGCATAGCCAAACAACAAAAAATGAAGTAAATCCATTCAGCCCCGGTCTGCTTCGAGGCTGGGGTGTGATGGTAGCTTGAGGATGAGCTAACACTGCAGCTTGCTTCTCCTCTGTTGTTGCATGAGCGAGTGGAGGCTCAGCTGTGTGTGGTTACCAACGGGGCGTCTTGATTTGCCAATCAACTACCGAGTTTCTGGTAAGCTTTCCCGTGGGAGTATTTATGGTAATGAAAACCGACCGGTTTCGTCACCAGTCTGTGTTTTTTGGAAGAAACCTTCAAATCCCCCTTTTTTCTAAAAAAGCATCCCTGAAGAAACTGACACATTTGTTTTTTTGAAGCTTGTGTGTGCTGGTAGAGACCCCAATAACCTACAAGGGTGCCCAAACACCTGCAATGTTTTGTTTTTCATAATATGTCCCCTTTAAATAAGGAACATTTGTGCATCAATCGAATACAGCTCCAGTAACAGTACAGAACTAAATCCTTTGAGTCTCGCCTATGAGTCATCCCCATGTAAAAGGGAAACCGTGACACACACACACACACACACACACACACACACACACACACACACACACACACACACACACACACACACACACACACACACAGACAGCAGCTGACTCTTAAAAAGGGCTCTGATCTCATCCCCGTTCGCTTATTACACCCTCGATTACACACACACATACCGATGAATACAGTGTACAGCAACTGTTTCCCTTACCATCATCTGTCACACCAAAAATATACCTATTGAACTCAACAACAATTCACTTTTAACAATCAAATAAGATTCACTTAATTAGGCTAATAAGGCATTTAGATTTGGCCGGTCATCGTTGCACTACAAGTCAACAACCCTTTCTGGAAGTGAAAGGTGATACAATTAATGGTTTACAATGTACAAGTGTAGTATCTTGGTGTATTAACAAAAAAACTATATCTTCTATACGTTTCTTATGGTATTATTAAGTAGCCTACTTGTGTGTCTTTTGGTCAAGGCTACATTGTCAAGTCTGCTTTCTGCATGAGGTAATTTCTTCACTTTGTTTATGAGGGAAGTGGAGGATAAACATGTTACAAGTACTTTTTGTCATCAGCCTTTCATTCGCTCCCTTATCTAATGGAATGGTTTTGCAGTAGACAGTGCTCGACATGGTAACAGTAAAATTAAACAGCTGGCAGATGGCTGGCTATATTTTTCACCCTATACTTAGCTCATCAACCACATGGAACCCCTTAATATATTCTGTCAATACAACTATCTTTAGATGGAAAGATATTTCAGTTTTTTGTTGCTAAGGGGGTTTGGACATCCAGCCCACCCAGGTTAATCAAATTCGAATTGTCTCAGTTAATAATTATTAGTATTATACAAATACTAAAATGACAATATGAGCTGGGAATGAGTTAGGAATAAACGTTAGCTTAAACCATGTGCTCACTGGATCATGACCTGAACCAGAAAAAGTACCACCTAAGACTTAAAGTAATCCCTCCATTATACCTGCTCAGTGCTTAGTAAAAACATAATCCCGGGTCTATTAAAAGCTAATTTGTAAAGAAATGGATAATTTCTGGGAGTGTTGTAGTGACTAGACAGAAAAAAAGGTGGAAGAAGAATTACAGAAAAAATAAAGATAAAATAGAATAGAAAATCTGTAGTAAGGAGTGACCAAATTAGCTGGAGATAAACTAAAAAAGTACCTTCACATGGATAATAAATATGCAAATAAAAATCATAATAAAACATTTACAACCATGGAAGGGAGTGAGTGAGCACAGCTTCATAATTTTTCGTTGCTTAATAAAGAAAAGGCAAAAGGCCAGCTGAGGCCGTAGACAGCAAGGTCTGAAGCTAAATGTTAGCGCGATGAGACAGGTTCTCTCGGCAGCAGGTTAATAACAGTGGTGCCACTCTTGACAAAGTGACCTTTTCAAACCGAAAGCTGGAGTGGTATCTGCTGTCAGAGAGGCTTTAGCTTAACCTATGAAACGATGGAGCTAAATCGCTTTATTTCACAGCTCTGAAAATAAAAGGAGCTGGCAGCCCATGACCAAGCCCTGTGGCAGGGAGCACATGTATGAACTTTGACAGCAGTCTGACAGACCTTTTTGCGGTATTTTGTCATGATGTGTGACACCGCATTGGTCAAATGAAATAGGCTCTGTATATTTACTTAATGTGATTTAACATTTAACATTTAAAAAAAAAAAAATTAACATTATTTTTTTTGCAAAAGTACCTCAAACTGCAACATATTTAGTCAAAAAATAATTTTATAAATTATACAACAATTGTAAAATACACATTAGACGTTCATTTAATATATGTTCAAATTATTTGAACTTTGACCTAGTTGGCCGCTGTCATGGCCGCTGTCCTTTCAGGTGATATCAGCTGCAGGGTTCTCAACCCTCACGCAATGAGAGTGAGACACACGCATTTCAGGCAATTCACACGCTCCACGCCACACCTTGCATTTCTCACGCAAATTACAACTCTGCCAAACTATTTTTTTTATATAGCTTCGATAAATCCTGGCCGTCACCACCATCACCTAGTGTTGCCACCCGTCCCGGTTTTCCCGAAATTGTTCTCTTTTTTCACCAGCTGTCCCGGGGAAAGAAAAATCTCTCCCGGGACACAATTTGTCCTGTTTTTTGGGGAAAAACTCATTTGATTTCCTTCGTTCAGTAGTTAAGGCCGTTTCACACGGGCCGAGGAGTTTGTTGCGCCCACTAATGCACTCTCAATGGAGAGGCGAGCGGGCAGAGAGAAGGCGCAGCGTTTCGTCAGGCGGCACGACAAGCGTGCAGGGGCGGTCTTAACGATCTCGGGGCCCGTTTCAAGACCCTGTGTGGGGCCCCCCACATTTTTTTTTTCTATGAATAATGCTTGTGCATGCTCCCCGCAAAAATAAAAAAAAGATTGTGGAAACTAGTTGGTTCATAGATGGATTATGAGATAATAGGCCCAGACTCTTAAACTCTGCAACTGTAAAAACATTTCAGAAGATTGGTCTGCAGACCCATGTTATATGATGGAGGGGCCCATTGCAACAGATACAGGGTGGAAAGCTACTTTTTATGAACAGTATATAATTTACACTTTGAAAGCTTATTCCTGTATGTGTGTGGGATGTCTTATGGTCTTATGAAGACCATAAGACATAGCTGATAATGCTTTTGTTTTGCACTTGCTTTTCTATTTTTCACCTACTAGTTGAGGGGCCAAGTTGGTTTTAGTGCTCCCACATTCAAATGCGGACGCCGTAATAGTCTTCTCCATGGTTGGTCTTAACAAGACCAGCACCAGAAACAGACTAGCCCTAGAAGGAACATTGTCGTCCATTATGATGGTCAAAATGGCTGGTGTGGAGCCACAGTGCTTCAAGTGGGAGCCAGAAAACCCCTATCCTGAAGGCCTCAAAATCTGCCACTCGAAGCTACAACAGCGAGCATCAGTAATATCCAGTATCCATATTTGCTGAACTGAACTAAGAGTTTTACTGAAATAACTACCCCGAACAACTACCCTAGGCCCAACACCCATCTCACTAGTCTGGCATTTGGTATTAATCCAGTTATACTTTCATCATAAAATTACTACAATAGGCTATATTTTAACTAAAACAAATACATTATACTGAACTGAACTTGTGTTAAAAACCATTATTATGCTTTAAATTAATAAATAAACACATGCTTCGCGCGCGAGCATGGGAAATCCGCTTCTGTCTCACTCTAAACAATTTCCAAAAGTTGAACCCTGCAGCTGTAGGCTACGTGATGTTACCAGAGCGAGGCAAACTAAAAGCGGCACCAAGCGCAGTAGGGAGAGAGAGATGGAGGAAGAATAGAGTATGTGTTCCTCTTAACTTTATACCACAACATTAGCACGATTTTGGAAGGAAAAGTAGCCTAATGCTTGGCGTAATGCTAACGTTAGCTTACCTTAGCTGTTTGTTTACGTTCCTAATGCAGCGCTGCTATCGCCCATCATCAACAGTGACTTACTTTGCTTGCTTCATTGGAATACGCGGTCAATAATGGATATAATATGGACACAAAAGACTATCAATATTGGATCTTTGTATGGATTTATAAATCGCCGAAAAGATGCACGTTCCTGGATGCATTGATAAGCTCCTGTATGGGTTACGATGGCGCGGAGGACAGCTGATTTGCAACGGAAAAACAGCTGTTCGCCTCCACGGGGAAAAAGTAAGGAACTCCGACTTTACTACCGTTCGAAAGTTATTAAAGCATCAACAAACTACGCAGCTTGCTGTCTCGGCTCACACACTTGGTTTCAGTGAGTACATTGGCATTATTAATGTTGGTTTGACGGTGTGTTTTTCTGGAACGAATATCCGAATATTCGCTCGGAAAAACCAACAAATACTCGAAGCCTGAAAAATGGCATTCGGGCCAGCCCTAGACGGCACTAAACAAATGTCCTTCACTAACACACATTAGTTGAAATATTAGTGAGTTTTAGCTTCACAAATTTGTTCATGTTTCCGCTTTTCTCTGTTTCATATCATTGTACATATGTATAATATAAGTGTATTTAGATTTAGGACTGTGGGTCTGAAAAAAAAACAAGCAATTTGATCCATGGGAATTTATGGCTCATCTGTTTGAAGAATTATGAATGTTTGCCTTATGCCTATAATACAATCTTTCATCTCACTGATACATCTGTGGCGCCATAGCTATGCATCCGACTTGGCAATCTATAACTTCTAACGTATCTGAGGTCTGATAGATCCCTTCGGGGCGAAAGTGACAATAAATGAGATTAGCTTAAAGGTTTAGATGAAGTGTGCAGGCAATGTTAACATCGGACACGGGGAAAGTAAAATTGGTTTAAGAGATTTAGTTGCCGGGTCAGGGAGGCAACGTTGTGCAATGTGTGTTCACTGTTCAGGCAAAGGCAGTTTTTTTTTTCGCAGGACATTAAAACAGGCTGCTGACAACACTGTCAATGTTTATATATGACTCATGAGTTTTGACACACATAGAATAAATGACTCAAGTAGAAGACAAGGCCATTGGTTACATTTTTTAAAGGGATTTTGTGAGGTGAATGTATGTGTGCGTTTTTCCACAGTGTATCACTCTGTTTACCCTAGTACAGATCTGTTTTAAGCAAGACGAAATAGCTGCCATGTAGAGAAACACACTCATGCAGAGGAAAGATGTTACATCCATTCTCTGTCCAGTACAAAGCAAACAGTCTCATCCAATATTCCAGTGGCTTTGTGAAGAGGCAGCCCAAACAAGTCCGGCTATGCAAACACTTACCGAGTCAGCATCACAAAGTAAAGGGGCCTCAAGGAAATTTCATTTTCAAACACAACACTTCATACCATGAGTGCCATCATTTTGAGCCTTGAAAGGTATAGTTAGTAGTGCCTCGAGTGGTAGCTGTAAAAGTCCTTCTTATGCATCTATTTCTAGAGTTTTAATATCCCGCTAAGATGCTTTCATGATTCTCAGTGTACACAACCCTTTCTTGTAATTAAATGTCGGTGAAAAACTTGATTTTCTCAAAAAACAATTCCTCTTAGTAACAAAGGAAAGTTTAATTCAATCAGTGCCAAGTGGGACTTCTACAAAGACTGCACATTTGATATTAACTTCATACCGTTTTGAGTAGTTAAACACAAAGTAAGTCCCTCACTTGAATGAAATTTAAATGTGCACTTAGTTTCTGTAAAATGTATTATTCTAGTGAAGATATTAAAAAGATTAGGATTAACATATTCACTTAAGGCGCTTCCAACACAATGAAATCTTTTCTTTGCTCTGGCGCTGAAATGTCTCAATTGGGGGCGACCACCAATAGCGCCAGACTTTAGTTGGCCTGGCCACCAAAAACTATTTTGGGTCAGAAAAAGGACCTGTTTAAAGAAAATAAATTATTTTATAGGGTGCCAATTCAAACCTTTGACATATCACTAAGATGATGACATCTACAATTAAATATAGATCAAGATAAACCTCCGGGATGCAAACATGTTGAGATGTAGTAGCTTTTATGACCTGGTTATTAGAGAGTGAATTTAGTGATTAAGATTGTAAGAGCCATTTTTTGGTGTCAATATTTTGTCATGTCATGTGTTGTCCACCAGGTGTCACTGCCCTATTGCCTAGGGCACAGGTATAAAAGGTGTGTCACTTCACGGGTTGTTTGTTGTTTGACCCTAGCCTGGCATTCCCAGACCTGCCACTAGGCGCTGGCAAATTAAATTTGCTGCGCGTGTTGGTCTGGACACGCTCCGTTGAAGCTTTATCAAGAAAGCCAGAAATCTGGCTGGTGGTTTCAATTGGTTTTATCTAATATGGGCGCGCCAGAGCCCTTTATATGGTGCTCTGGGGAGGACGTAACCGGATGACGACAGTGACGTGCATGCGACGTCGAAGCCGTAAACATCAAATATGGCTGCGGATATGTTGTGTGAGTTTGAGACTGCTTTGGCCTCGACCCTTAACGATTTGGAAGACGGCACTCAAATCTTTCATTAGCAAGTAAGTGGAATGTTCTATTTTGCCGACCGACAACGGCAAACGTTTAATTTAACAGTTTAACAGCTGTTCGCTAAACGAAAGGGGCTTACGTCGCCTTGTGCATCGCTCTGATTGGTTGTAGTGCTATCCAACTGCGTGCAGTGGCATTTGAAATGCACGAGTAGGAGCCGCCCCTTGAGTTGGAAATTACTATTGATCGTGGCCAGACCCTCTATCGTTCAAGATATCAGGGTCTGGATTTCCAGGCTAGTTTGACCCCGGAAGGGCATACGGTTTTTGACCGCTAAAAGCTCAATTGTTACATGTTGTTGTTATCACTGAGGAACTATACGAACGTATTCCGTATGCACATGTACAGTAGGCCTAATTGGTGTCATGGTGAGCAAATAAACAGGCTACAAACCGGAGACGATCGCTTGTTTCATTCATTGCTTCACACAGCGACATGGTACAAACATTGGGACATAACAACACAGCGCGTCAACCAGGTCACCCGGGAGTCAAACCTCACGAAGCATACTTACACATATTGGAAGTGGCTTCTATAAAGATAATGAGTTGATTAACGTGGGAGGCATTCCTAAGAGTGAAGTCAGTAAATTTGGGGCAACAAGATGTCCTGAAAATGTTCTTATACACAATGCAGGAATTCAATGCTGTCCCTTGTGAGAGTGGCACAGTGGACGGAGGCCTATGGGCTACCAGGCTTTTCAAGTATTCAAGTCCACACACACACACGCACACGCACACACACACACACACACACACACACACACACACACACACACACACACACACACACACACACACACACACACACACACACACACACACACACACACACACACACACAGAGGACAGACAGAGAAAGTTGAGAATGGGACCATTGAATAGACTCTGCCATTATGCTGCCCCATAGCCACCGAAACATCCATCTAGGACAAAGCTCATTATAGGGAACTCTTTCACACTAAACATGCTCTTAAACTGGCAAAAATGTTTCAAAAATATACATAAAACAAAGACAATAGCAATATTTCCACTAGCATTAATTCCAAAACAAATTCCTCTACATGTGAACTTTCCAGAGTAAAAATTATATTGCTCAGGTCCACAGCAGCTTTGTAAACAGTCATCAAATAGGTCAGGCTTCTAACGTCTTACATTGTTTGTTGTTTTTGCATTGTCCTCCTTTCTCCCTTTAAAACCAACAATAACACCACTGAGATGTGTGGTATCACCTGAATACAGCAGCAGATCAGATCGCATAACGTGTTGTGTTGTTAACAAGAACAAATGGGGCTGAGTCTGGCCAATCAAACTGCTTTTCCCACGCAACCTCAGTAACCCCTAGCTACAAAGCCAGCCAATCAGGAGGGGAGAGAGCCATGCTGTGAGATAGACATTGTGAGAAAAAAGGACCACAAGAAGAATCCGAGGAGGAAAGACGATGAATGCCTTAAAAACAAACTGGGAGTAACCACGGTAATCAGTGAGGTAACATTTACACACAAATGCCTTCAGACTGAGGTTGTATTTGTATTGGTCTTTTACACACAGAGGAGTACAAACGGATTTTGTTCCAGTGTTGAAATATAATCAGTATCTGTTGTTATCTCTTCCTTCCTTTACTTCCAAAATGATTCCTGTCTATATGAAAGCCTTTTGAAACGGGTTTCTTCCTACCTTTAAAGCTGTCTTGCTGTAAATGTTCATATTTAATAAACTTTCTCCATATTTATTATTCGCTGTATGCATGATGTACTGGTTGCACTGTTTGTTTTCTGAAACATTTTCAACTTCTTCAATGTGTTGCTTGTTCAGGCATTGATTGTTACTTTACTAGCAAGTCTAATATTGACTGGTTCTAAATGGGACACATTACAAGTTATTCACGGAAAAAGCTGTAGAATCCTAACCGAACCCACAAACTCCTCACAGTGGTACACCAACTAGAATCGGCAAAACATTAGGATACATTCGCTTTGAGGCCGTTTAACTTGAAACAACTGGATGCTGTGACAGGCCACTAACCATCGTTCAAAGGTCATGATCTCCAAATCATCTTAAGGTTTACTAAACTTTTTTCAGCAGTTTTTTGGCCTAATTGCAATTTAGGAATATAAATACAGATACATCAACACATACTGTCAGCCTTCCTTTGTCTGGTTCAGCTTTAGATTTTGCTTTGTCTTGCTTGTGCTCGACACTCAAACTGATCAGAATGAGAGAAGAAGAAAAACATTCCACCAGGGTTTTCTATTCATTGAGGGTTATGCTAAGAGCCAATTAGCTTTGATTTCTCTCACAAACACATCCTTCTCTCACAAACACACGCACGCACGCACGCACGCACGCACGCACGCACGCACGCACACACACACACACACACACACACATACACACACACACACACACACACACACACACAATTGTACAACAAAGGACATCCTCCCCTCCTATATAACCGGCGCTCCACTTCCAGGAATACATCTGAGCCCGGGAGGGGGCCATCCCAGTGAAGACACACCCTTGCCAGGCAGAGACAGACGACACAGACAGAGGAAGTCCCAATTATGATGATGGATGTAGTCCAAGCTCACAGTGTGACTCGGGTTTATTATTGAACGCAATCGTGTGACTATTTGTTCAATGCAATTGGGAAGAAGACAAACCTTTTTCAGACAAACTAGCTATTGAATTTAACAAACCCAATAGGGAGTAAGTAAAATTCTGATTGGTCTCTGCCTGGCAAGACATTTTTTTTTGTTGCGGATGGTTGATAGAGTTGTTGACTGAACAACTGTTCCTCCAGGTGCTGAGATCATAATTCACAACAAAACTAATGTTCACGTTCCTCTTGGGGAATAAAAGTCCTCATTATTCCCCATTAAAAACTACTTCAAGCACAGAACACTTTGACTACGAATGTTTAAAACAAATAAATCAAACTACACTGACATTTATCATAATAATACAGTACTACCCCTCGATTTGATGTATCTGTTGGATCTTGTGTTCGATTTATATTGTAGATTAACATGCCACTGTAACTCTGGGGAATGGAAGGAGCAAGGCAGCACTGTATTACCTAATCTGTTTTAATTTGTAAACAGTAAACCTGTCTATATGATAAAGATAGTAAATAAGTAATATGATACAATGAACCAAAGCCGTCCTTGCATTCTCATTTTCTGCCTCTTGAGAGCAAAAAAAAAACTAAGTTGCAAAGCTTGGCCCCTGCTTTTTTCACAATGCCATAACATTCACTTTAAAGTTAGATTAAATCCAAGAGAAAAAATATAAATTTTCTTGTTTGTTACAGAAAATTATAGAAATCTTATATCAAGGTTTGGGTCTGTTTGAGTTAATGTTTTAATGTACTGTAGATGTCAAGATGGGATTTGAGTTGCAAAAAAAAAATTTTCAGGGAACTTTCTTCTGATCAAGCTTATGCAGTAAGCATTGGTACAGTAGGCGTTAAACCAAAAGCTTCTGAATAATTAAAACCATTCCAACACTTAAGCATGTTCAACATATGAGTATTGTGTCTAAATATTGTTTAGTTGACTTGGTTACCAAACAACACAGTCACTGCAAACACTTTTATTCATTTATCCTAATTTATTCTCTATTCAGACAGTCTCTGTTTCTCTCTCGTCTCCTGCACCAGTGGCACGGTCTGTAGCTGTCTGGTTGTTGAGTTACAGGCTCAGTGCTGTGTGTGTGTGTGTGTGTGTGTTTTGAGTATGTGTGTGTGTGTGGGTTGCTTGCCGAATAAAAAGAGCTTTTGTTTGTCACACACACATTCACCATCGCCCAGCACTGTCAAATAAAGCCTGACAAACAGAATGGGGAATCTAATACGGAGGAATGCTGAAGCTGAACAAGAGTTCTGGGGATTTTGGGTTTGTCATACAACCCATCACGACACTCCATTTGTTAAGCAGTTTCTCTTCATCTAACCGTGAAGACACAATATGTATAGAAAATAGAAATGTTAACGGATATGTATATAAAAAAAAAGGAACCACCAGGAAATGTCCCAATGTCACAGTATATTGGGCCATCTATTCAGGGTGGAAAATGCCCATCACCACCTACCAGTCAAGGGCCGGGGAAGTTTGTAAAAGCAGAAACACAGCTACAGGTTAAAAATACACACTTTAAAATGGTATGGCTCCACTTCTTAACATTATTTCTAGCACAGTGTGACTGTAAAACTAAACACTTATATTGTTGTGTGATGGTAATAAATAGATATTACCTTAAGAGACCTTAATTTTGTTTTAGTGTCCTATGGTGTATTTTATTCATTGTGCTTATTAGTTTTATTTGTTTAAATTGTTTTTTCTGAATTTTAAATTGTTGTTTTGTTTTTAAATTGTTTTATCTGCATTATGTACAGCACTTTGTTTCGGCTGTGGTTGTTTTAAAGGGCTTTATAAATAAAGTTGAGTTGAGTTGAGTTGAGATAAAAAAAACTACTAAGAATGTAACTGTAGCAGCCATGTGAAGCTGCAAAACAACAGTGTTGAAGGATCTTAACTGATCTAAGAAAAAATTGTTCTATGTTTCGTCTGAAGATGGCACCGCAGGAAAAGGCCTTATTGATGTGAAGTAAATCATAACTCAGATTGTCAGGCTCAGTTCGACATCATCAGACTGCCAGCAGCTGCAATACTGATAGCTTAATGACAACACAAAGATATTAACATGCATAATATCATCTTTTTTTAAATGGACAGTGGACACTAACATTTGAATAGCTGGTGGTTGTCTATGAAGGTCATGGGATCACCAAAAGTCATTATGATAAATGATCTGGGCACAATAAAAGTCTGTAGCAAATTTCTTGGCCATCCATCATGCAGCTTATAAGTTATTATTTCACTCTGGACTGAACTACAAACGTAGTGTAAGAATCAGAAATTTCATCTCCTGCTCTATATGGCACCTAATTAAACTATAAAAAGGAAAATGACTCTGTGCGTCCGTCTGTCTTTCATATATCACGCCAACCTTTGAGCCGATCTACCTCACACTTTGTGGGTGTGTTGCTGTGGACCCAAAGGAGTGCAGTGCCAAATGTGATGTCATTTAAATCAGCGGTTCTGTGGCAAACTGTGGAACCCCGGTCAAAAAGGAAGAGAAACTAGCAATTACTAATGCCGTTTACTTTGTGAATGTCGGCTATAACTTAGCAAAGGATATTGTGGAACCAAAAGAAAAGGAGGATGTAGGTGATGACATCATCAACATTCATGCCAAAACCATCTTTCTGAAGAGAATTTAGGAAAAGGAGTTGATTGAGGTAGTTAATAACTTTCAAAATAAAAAATCTTCTGATTGTAATGATATGGATATGACACTAGTAAAAACTATTATAGAAACTATAGCTAAACCGTTAACATATATATGTAACCAATCATTCCAAACAGGAATATTTCCAAACAAAATGAAAATAGCAAAGATCATACCTATCTACAAAAATGGAGACATGCACTCCTTTTCTAACTACAGACCAATCTCTCTACTTCCTCAGTTTTCAAAAATATTAGAAAAACTTTTTGCTCTAAGACTTGACCACTTCATAGAAAAGCACAACTTACTGAGTGACCACCAATATGGCTTCAGATCAAACCGATCCACCTCAATGGCAGTCATGGAATTAGTAGAGGAAATATCAACAGCAATCGAAAATAAGAAATTCACAGTAGGAGTATTCATTGACCTTAAAAAGGCATTTGACACAATAGATCATACAATACTAATGAGAAAACTTGAAAGATATGGCATTAGAGGAATAGCACACACATGGCTTGGTAATTATCTCTACAATAGAGAGCAGTATGTACACATACAGAATGACAAATCAGATTTAATGAAAGTAACATGTGGGGTTCCACAGGGTTCAGTACTCGGACCCAAACTATTTTTACTGTACATTAATGAAATCTGTAATGTGTCTAAATTGTTGAAATATGTGTTGTTTGCTGATGATACAAATTAATTTTGTTCTGGAGGGGATCTGAGGCAGCTTTTGGATACAGTGGAGAAAGAACTGAAAATCCTAAAACGATGGTTTGATATTAATAAGTTGTCTCTAAACTTAAAGAAAACTAAGTTCATTATATTTGGATACAAAAAAATCAAACATGAAATAAAAATCATGATAGACCATGTTGAAATAGAAAGAGTCTATGAAAACAAATTCTTAGGAGTGATCATAGACCACAAATTATGCTGGAAACCACATATAAAACAAGTAAAAAGAAAAGTATCCATGTCCACCGCAATACTATATAAAACAAAAGATGTATTCAATTCAAAATCTTTACACATGTTATACTGTTCCTTAATATTGCCATACATTACATACTGTGTGGAAATATGGGGAAACATGTACAAAACTGTTACCAACCCTATTTTTATTTTACAAAAGAGGGCAATCAGAATCATTAATAGAGCAGAATATCTTGAACCAACCAATACATTATTTATAAACTCAAACGCACTAAAATTTAGAGACTTGGTGAAGTTCAAAACAATGCAAATAATGTACAAAGTCAAAAACAGGATAGTTCCAGACTGTATCCAGAAGTTGTTTCAGATTAGACAGAGCAAGTATGAACTAAGGGGAATGTGCATGTTTAACAAGATAAATATAAGAACAAATGTAAAACAAAGATGTATATCGGTACAAGGAGTAAACATGTGGAATGTCTTGGATGAAGAAATTAAAACGTGTGACACGGTACAAAGATTTAAAAAAATACTGAAAAATAAGATGCTTAACAAATATAAAAGTGAGGCATGAATGGCAATGTGAATATGTATGGTGGATTTATTTTGTCTTAACTTTACATGTAATATGTTTAACATACAGGAATTAATTATAGCAATAATATTTACAATAACTATCAAACAAATTATTAAAACAAATATATATATATATATATAATAATTAAATTAAATCCTGAGGGACCAACGAAAAATGAATGAATAAATAAACAATGTAAAAAGGGTAGGCGCAATAAGCTAAGGCTTCAGCCTACACCTTTTCGATCAAAACTATTTATATGAAATAATGTATAAATTGACAACTTTGTGTTTTTCTTTTGTGTTTTTTTCTTTTTCTTTTTTAACTTATGTATGTAATGTTATGAATCTGTTTGATCGAAATAAACTAAACTAAACTAAACTAAACTAAACTAAACTATACTGTGATTATTTTATGTCTAACCTAATGCCTTCATGCTAAAAAAAAACGATGGCAAAATATATACAGCTGTGTAGTGAACTGAATGTCCTCATACTTGTTGATAGAGGGAAATGTGAAGCCCTATTGATCCTTTAAGCAAAATGCTCCCAACCTTTAGCCTCATAGGTTAAAGCCTGGACCATGCAGCTACAAAGACTCATTGCTGAATCCGGCACAGGAGTTTCAGCTTATTGAAACATTTTCTTAGAAGCGCTAGATTAACATCAGTAAATGACCACATTGATGTTACACCACTGACCATCGTCCTTCATTGACCTCTAAGGGTGCATTTCACATCATTATATTATAGGCTTTCCTTGGTGTACTGATGCAATTATTTGTTTCAGATCCCAAATGACTATAAGACCAAGAGAATTCAGGCTTAAATGAAATGTGGTATATTTCTTCGGGGGAACAATTCTTTATGATGATCAAAAGTGGCATTTTAACTCCCTTTGATAAATTCTACACGTTGCACCTTTAACTCGTTGTGCATGTAAGTACACGTGAGCCCAAACACTACAGTACACACACGGTCAGAAAGGCCCTTGAACTTACCTGCACGTTCTCAGAGAGCTAAAGATTAACACACATGACCTTGATCGCAGCTTCCCCCAAAAGGCTTAGCGACCGTTTTCGCTCCTCGCTTGTTCCTCTGCCTGAACCTGGAAAGCTTACAGACGCTTGCATAACGGTGGACCAGCTAGCTGCCACCTCTGACAGGTAGAGACATGTATTAGTGTTAGCTGGAGACGTGTGGCAGGCAGTAACTCATTGCTTAAAATGCAAAGAAGGACATGTATAGCACTAGCACAGTAGCTGGTAGCTTTTATTGTTTATTGTTAAAAGGATCCCATTCACCAAAATGGGATGAGCTAGTCTTCCTGGGGTCCACAAAAAAAATCACTTGATAAATGATAAACTAAAAATATTGTACACATTGCCATCATTATACTTCATCAGAACATATTCAGATATATCCAGCTTTTGGATTCTGCATTAACAAGCAAATTATTTTTTGTAGTAAAAATCCAGCTGCAAAAAGAATGTAATTTCAAATACTTAAAACACTGGTATTTGAATGCATCAGCTGGTTTCTCTCAGATCACTTTCCGTCCCCTGGATTAATTTAGTTTAAAGCCAGTGGGCATCAATGCAGGTCACTGCTAAAATGGCGACAACACCACAACATCTAGAATCTACAAATTATTTTCATTCTCTGGTTTCATCTCAATCTGAATCATTAGGATATGGGTCGACTAATTCCCACAAAAAATCCCCACATGCATTTTTTTGCTGCATGTCGTCTAGGCTTACATGGAGACAAATACACAAGCTATGTGAATACAAAACATCATGAGGGCAAGTATCTTGTTCTTAAAGCTGCAGTCTTATTCTCCCAGACGTCACATGTCTCTCTCTCTCTCTCTCTCTCTCTCTCTCTCCAACCCTCTCTGTGCTGACTCTGTCGTTCTCACTCCCTTCTCTTCTCTTCTTTCTCTGGTCACCCTCCAAACACCTCTCCCTCTCTCCATTTATTTTCGATCTATTATGCTTTCCTTCTCTTCTCTCCCATCCCCCCATCAGCTTCACTGAATCCCTGCTCCCCTTCTCTCTCTCTGCTTTCCTTCCATCCACTGACTGTGCACCGCAGTCTAAGACGTCTTTCCTTTTCTCACTTGTAAGTGACGTTGCATAGATGAGCTGTATTTCATGATGCATACTTTAATATTGGTTCTTTGATTTCATGTAATAAATAAATAAATAAATAGATAATAATAATAATAATTAATTCATGTGAAGTTAACTATTTAAATGTGATGTAATTGAACCAATTTGTAATGTGAATACTAGAATGTGTTGCAAGTGCCCGGCGGCTAGCACTCATTTTTGGTTCCTATTTTGGCTATTTAACTCTTATAATGCACTTCATTTATTGTTGTACATTGCATTTATTTAATTAGCCACTTATACCGATGTACTTACTTTATTGCTTTTCAGGTCTGCTGATTCACTTCGAAAAACTTGCAGCTTTTGCTTAATAAATTACGCTCAATCAATAATCAAATCTACTTATCGATTGGTCTTTACTCTTCTAAGCCAAGAGATATTCATCTCTTCATTGAGCTGAAAGTTGCTGCCAGTATCTCTGAACTGCTAACGCAGCAGAGAATCAGAGTCTGTGGAGCCAAATAATGAGGAACCACTGATGCATTAAATTCAACTTCCGCATTGATGGAGAAGATATATTCTTATGGCATTCAACCGTAATCAAAACATTTAAATGTGTTCTGAACTTTTGTGCATTTATTGTACTATAAGGAATAAAGTAAATAACGTCTATTCATCCATATTTCTACCTTTAATCAGCAGCTGAACTACCAGTCATCTTTTAGTAATCCGAGTGTTGTTCAATTCCACACAACGGCACAGTGAAAATGTCCAGTGACATATTGATAGTGTCCCCGGCAGCTCTTGGTGCTCTTTCACAGTCAGAAAAATTAACTCACAATACAGAGCGGGCCTGTTATAATAATTATAAAGCAAAATGTACAATATGTAATTTTATGTAACGTAAATGGACAAATACAAGTTCAAGTAAAAATTTAACAAATGTTCATTGTCACTTCTGCACTAGAGCCAAAGGATTTCAAGGAATCCATTACCTTTCCTCTGAATGGACACAGAGAAGGAGCCTAATCGGTTCCCTGTGGAATTCCATGAACCTTGATAAAACTAAACAAACCCCTGACAAGAATTGTTGCATCAACATCACAAGGGAGTCCATGTCGAGGCTAAACCACCAAGGACCAGCAGAGTGAAGACACAGTGCCGCATGAGTAACATCAGTGGTTTCTTTGACTTCAGGAGATAACAAAAAGTTAGATTGTTTGAGAGCCTTGTCTGAGTATGCAGGTTTTAAAACAACTAATTTGAATCCACTGATATGAAGTAGAAGCCTATTCTATTTGAACGTCTGTACATAAACGGACATGAAGATTAATCTTTCGCACAGTCAACACAAATTTCTGTATAGAGACATTTGAGACTCTTTCGCAGCACTTATAGGATGAAATGTCACAGTAGGTTTTGCCAGTTAAATGCCTGGCTAAAGAGCAATGTAATGCTATCTACAAAAAAGTTGAACCTACAACTGAGTCTGACCCACTGAAAACACAATCGATTTCCAGTCAATATCATAATTCCTGCTTTTCCCTGCCTACCTGATTATATTAACCTGAAATAAACCTAATTATATGGACATCATTTATTAATGTCATGGTTGCAGCTAAAATAGCATTACTGGCATCAGTGGGAACAGGCTTGTCCAAGCTCCACGTTAAAAAAGCAAAGATGTGTGGTTTGCTTTGTTTTAAATAAAAGTATTTCAGTAATAGAGAGTTTAGATCAAAAGGCCTTTCGGTGAGGTTGGAACGCCTCGATAAGTTTGCAAGATAATTATTTTGTTGAAATGTTATCCTTCAACATTGGACAACCTTCCAAACCAGCCAGTCAAAGCATTTAGGCAACATCCCCCCTCCCCTCCCCCCCAGCTGCAGATAACAGACAATAGGACCTGCGTGACATCTGAACACAATGCTTTTTTCTTTTTTTTCAAATCAGATACTAACAACATGGATCAAACCCTAGCAGCACAGTGACTGACACAATTCAAACACACACACAGGGAAACAAACTATGCACATCCGGCCTCTGCAGCCCCCTGCTTCGGTTATGTAACACTGAGAGACACATTCCCAGACCGGGGAAGAGCAGCTGAACACTGAGAACAGGCACGTCATCATCGCCTGACAAAACTGAATCACTTGTGGTTTTCAAAACACGAGCGAGACCAGACCATAATGTTGAGGCTTTTGACTTCAAATGCCACGGTGATAAGCTGCGCACTAACAGGTCCCTTCTCATTTCATCACTAGTATCACAGAGGTGACAAAGTGAAAAGATGTAAGTGCTTCAAAACGAAGACACTGCTGCTGTTGTTTACATTCAATGAATAGATGGAGTTTATTTTCTGTGATTTGCGCTTGAGTTGAAACATGCAATTTGTATAAAAGAAAGTCACAGTACATGTTTTCATTTGACACAATATGCAAATTAAATGACCAAAATAATATTTATACATTTTTTCTTAGATGACAATAAATACATAACAAGGAAAGTTTTGAGACTAAATACATTAAGATTTGGCTAAGACGGTTGTTTGTTCCAACAGTTAATTCTTGGGGACTCAGTAAAGTCAATATACTGTCTGTTAAATATGTTGGTTGGATGAGGGTAAATAGTAAATGGTAACAAACTTTAGTTCTGCTTCATATCATGATGAAAATTATTCTGCAGAAGTATGCAGGATGCCAAAATGTTGACACTGTAAACAAATCTTCAGGAGAGGAAGGAGAACAATGCAGAAATAACTTGTTTACATAACAGGTGGATAATCATATATTGAACTATTTCCCACCCTGCTACTGTATGTTTACTGACATGTTGTACCAGCTTTAGATCTCAAAATGTCAAAAATGCTATAACATTAACAAAACCGAGATCAGTACTGAGCACTGCAAGTCCTTTAAGAAATATGACTTATCCTGATTTCATGCAGGATACATTTTCATAATAATATATCTAAAAAAAAACACTTACAGGTTAATGCTGTGAACATTACACAAAGGTATTATTGCCGTGTAAAGTCATGATCAGCCCAATCTGCATCTCCAAAATATTGCACCTCAAGACACCAAACAGAATACATCAATACAATGAATGCATCAGGAAGTAGATATTCCTGCTTCAAAATAAAAGCCTGGGTGGGCGCACTGGAAAAGCAAAAACAAATGCATTATTTTAGGCTAAGGCAAACCAAAATCACTTATAGACAAATCAGCTCGTATCATAAACTTTGTTTATTAGAGATATACACTATGAACTTTACTGTATATGATATTTTACTTTGTTGTTTATTTCATAGCCTTTAGATTTTTTTTCTTCATCAAATGCTTCATTTTATTAGCATTTCCAACTCTGGTAAATACTGTTCACTGTTGTTTCTACAATGAAAGTCCCAATTATGTTATAATTCAAATGTTATATGACTCTATAGGCCTACTAACAGTCTTGTTTTTTCTATTTTACTCTGGTTGTGCATCTCACTTTTTTATGTTGATATTTATGTTTTGTTTAAATAATTCCTTAATAACTTAATCTTTCTGTTGTGGTTTACAGTGCCAAGTGGACACATTCATTCTAATATTGTGGCACAAGTATTTTTTCAAACCATAACTATGGTTTAAGCATAGGCTATCCCCACGCGCCCATGCTTTTATTTTGCTAAATTCCAGTGGAACACATTTTTCTTCAGGCTTACAATGTCAAACTTAACACTGGTGATGTACCGTTGTTATTTCTTGTACTATCGGGTCAATATGTAATAGGCTACTAGGGGTGCAGGCCGCTGGCGTAAACCACTTCAACGTATCGTGAACTTACAGTGACATCGATATAGAATAAAGATATTTTCATCCGGGGTCCACCGTCCACGTCCTTTTTAACCCGCACAGTTACACAATGAGACGCCGATGGTGCGTGTGTCCCCACCGTTACCATCAGCTCCTCTGCCTTTGTGCCACCACTGCGATAAACAAAATAAAAAATAGGCCTACACAACGCCACGAACAATGCAAGCATAATATTTCCTTTCAAACCGCTTACACGAAAATAACTGCGTGTTTAGACTCGGCAAGGTAGGCTAGCTAGAGGCGGCAGGATATATCTGCGTCTTTCGCTCTTTCCCGTTATGTCAGACCGAGGCATCATTTTCCTTGGGCATCACCCTCCAAACCTTTTCTCCCTTTTACGTCCGTGTTTTTCCATCTCTAATCAAACGAACCCCCTAAACATCTATATCGCAACACACTCACCTTGGCGCAGTTGATCGTCAGAAGGTCTGTTTTCAATAAAAAAGCACAAGAAGCAGTAGATATCCTTAAATTCCTTGACGTGTGTGGGGACACTGTTTTCCTCCGCGAGAGACTGCAGGGCGCGGGGCAGACAGCGGCGGTGCATCGCCGGATGGGCTGGGCCGGAGCTGCACGTCAGACTGAGGTCACAGCTCGCTCGTTCCCAGGCTTCGACTATCTAACCCTGGGCTGGGCGGGACAACTGCCACTCATTAGGCCTGTTAGATCAGCCACCGATGCAATACAAATGAATAAAATGAAATCACCTTTATCAAACAAGGAGACTGCAAATCAAGGCCGTAGCCATGGAGTCAACACATTGGGGTGACCAAATCTGCCTTTTTTTTTTCTTTTTTTTTTCATTTTCATACATCTTCCGATTGAAGTGAAGCCACTGCCAAATTTAAAAAAAAATATATTTCTCATTAAGAAATTAGTTATTCATGCACCTATCTCATCAAAACTCTGTGGCTCTGTCATAAATCCATCTCCCGTCTTCAGTTAATCCAAAACTCGGCTGCAAGACTGTCGACCAACACAAAGAGAAATGTTCACTTTTAATATCACTCCCCAAAACTCACATGGATAGCCTTTTTCTTGTGAATCTGTGATTTATGCCTTTTATCTCCTGCACTGTATTGTTATGTGTTCTGTGCCTTGTTTATGTATTGTTTTCAGTCTGACCATGCTTTATTTACTATGTGTTTGTTGTGTTGAACCTGACTAGTTTTTATCCTGCTTGTGAAGCCCTTTGTAACTATGTTTTTCTGTGGTTTCTTTAGGGAAGAGAGGTATCACTGCTCCAAAGACATTTGATCACCATCATTTCTTTGAGCTGCTCTCTATTGTGGTGGATTGTCTCGAATTCAGAAATAATGGTCTATCATTTTATTTTATACCTTTCAAACATGGATTGAGTCATTATCAACAAGAAAGGTGATTGGTGTTTCGCTGGGTCATCCATATAGGCTATGAGTGGGACTCTGATATTTTAACATTTTCTTTTTCTCACTCTTATAGGCTGAGCTCCATCTGCTGGCGATATATTGGTACTGCATTTCCCAAAGAGCATATTTTAAACTTATACTATTATTCTCTTATTATATAAAATGTAGTATGTTAATTAGTATGAGGTTTT
The DNA here is from genome assembly GCF_949987685.1 of Ammodytes marinus. Classification (NCBI taxonomy): domain Eukaryota; kingdom Metazoa; phylum Chordata; class Actinopteri; order Uranoscopiformes; family Ammodytidae; genus Ammodytes; species Ammodytes marinus. The sequence goes on from NC_137231.1 coordinate 28,517,399, forward strand.
CGACAATCCTTATAGATGCATACGATATTTTATCCTGATTTTTATTTTCTTTCAATTTGTTTCTACAACTATGCTTGTTTGAAATTTGATACAACTTAAAGCTCCCATATTATACACTTTTCGGTACTATTATACACCATATTATATGGTCTTAGTGGTCCCTAATACGTTTTTCTTTAATTGTTTGCTGAAAAAAACTTTCAGATAATTTATTGTACTATGCTGATGTCAGCTAATCTCACAATGGCCTATTTTTTAAAAAGAGCTGCAGCTCCCCTCGTAAATATACAATCATTGAGCTCCCCCCGCCCCCTGTCCGGAAGCGAAGCCAGATACGCCTCGCCCTCTGTCTGTCAGGGCCGTGGACCAATAAGAAATAGGGGTGTGGGCTGCACAGTGGAAGCTTCTGGCTTTCCAGTTTGTGAGGTCAGAAACGAGGAGAATTCTGACTGGAGTATATTGGGGGGGAGGGGTGGGGGTTTCAGAAAGGGGGAGAGTGAGAAAAGGAGAGATTGTTATTTTTTAAATATTTTGGCAGTCTCTAGGCACACCGTGGACCCATGGATATGTTGGAACACATTTAAAAAGTACATTTAGCATAATATGCAGGGGTGCACATAACTGGTACGCAAGTACGCATGCGCGCCTATAATCAGTGATGCGTAACGTCACTTGTGTCACTCCCGCGCTTTTGCGTAACTAACCGTGAGGTCATCAAAACAAAACTACACGCGTATGTTGTCACCCCTCAATGGAGAAGACTGCTGTGGAAGATGTCGAAAAAACAAAATACATTGAGCAGCTACTTTGGCGTTTCGCCACCTGCAAAGAAAAGGCAAACGGAGCCGGAGCAGAAGAAAAGAGTTTTTTCCGAAAAGTGGCTCCAAGATGTGCCGTGGCTCGAAACTAATGATGAACGCACTGAAATGTGGTGCAAAATATGCCGCTCACAACCACAGCAAGCAGACCGAACAGGTGCGTTTTATATAGGGTCAAAAAATTTCAACCACCCACTGTTCGACAAACATGAAAAGAGCAAGGAGCACGTTACTGTCGCACAAGCTATAGCTAATAAACAATCTAGCCAAGAAGAACTATCCACTCACCCACTTGCTAAATGGAGAAACAAGCTGAATGAAGAACAGCGGCAAGCCCTGTGCAATGTTTTTCTCCTCGCCTTTCATAAAGCTAAAAATGCTCGTCCCATGTCTTCTTATGCCGAGGATATTCCTTTACTGAAGCGGGTAGGAGTAAATGTCGGGTGCGCATATCACTCACGTGAAGGGGGGACACGGATAATGCAGACCATCGCGCAAACCATCACCGAGGAGTTGCGACTCAAGTTGAAGTCGGCTGAATTTTGGGGACTGCTTTTTGACGGATCTGAGGACATCACAAAGACCGAGCAGGAGATCGTTTACATTGTGTCCGTGTCCAGCAACGGAGAGTTTACGTCTGACTTTCTAGGGCTGATTGAACTGGGTGCCGACCGAACTGCGCAGGCAATAACAGACGGGCTTGTGAAGCTTTTTCAGGATGCAGGCTTGGATGACTGGACGACAAAGTTGGTCACCGTGTGCACGGACGGGGCTGCCGTCAACGTCGGTGTGTACAACGGAATTGTGCCAAAACTACGCCGGCTGGCTGCGGTTGGAGACTCCCTTGTCCACATTCTGTGCACCGCGCACACACTGGAGAACTGCGCTAAATCAGCTGATCGCAACGTTCCTTACTGTGAGACATTCAATCGCTGCGTGGTCAAGCTTCTACAGTTTTATTTACAAAAAGGGGGAGCAAAAAACACAGCTGTGCTTAAAAAGTTGTGTATTGAAAACGGGATCTCCTTTGTGAAACTGGGTAAGTTTCATAACATCAGATGGTCTGCATGGAGGCATGAAATACTGTTAAAAATATCAAGACTATTGCCAGCCATTAAAATGCAGCTGGATACAAGTGATAACAGTGACTTTGAGCATATCAGCACAGAGCGTTTTCATTGTTTTCTGGCCAACATGCTTGACATTGGCAACATTTTGAAAACCACATCCATTAGGTTTCAGAAGGAAAAACTGACCATTGGAGAATGTAAGAATGAACTCATGGTGGCCATTGGACAGTTCACACTCCTGCTTGATGGTGAAGGCCACTACAGGACACACACTGCCTCTAATGCTGATGCTGACAGGGACAAGACAAATGTACTCAGGGGGTTAATTGAAGAGTTTGAAACCAGATATGACTCCCTCAAGTCATGTGATCATTTCTTGGTGTTTGATCCTTCAACTTGGCCTCAGGAAATGCAAAGCCTCCACAGCTTTGGCAACACAACAGTTTGCATCGTTCTTCAAAAATATGAGGCCACCTTGCAACTTGACAGAGACACTACTGTGAGAGAATGGAAGCGTTTAAAGCAAGCGGGAAAACGCTTGGCAGCCTCCTCTGTGTATGACTTGGTCCAAATAGTCAATACAAGTAATCCAGATGTGTACTCCAGCATCAACAAAGTGGTCAAACTGTCTCTTACACTGCCTTTGAGCAGTGTAGCTTGTGAGAGGGGATTCTCACATCTCAACATAATCAAAACAAAGTACCGCTCTCGCCTGTCACCTGCTCGTCTCTCAGCTCTGATGCACATTCACCTGTCAAAGAAAAGCACAGAGACATTTGACCCAAAGCCAGCTGTTGACCTGTGGATGGAGACTGCAAGTCGGAGGCTCAACCAGGGAGCATCTGCAGCAAGTGCATCATCTACAACACAAGAAGCTGAAGCAGTGGACAGTGAAGGAGACACCGAGGAGGACAGTGAGGAAGACTGCACTTATTAAAACGAAGCTACATGTGGGGTGAGTACCAAAGACCATCTCCTGGTACTCACCTGAGTAACTCACTAAAATAGTTATGTGCACCCCTGATAATATGTGACCTTTAAAATAAGATATGTTCATTAACATTCACAATGGTTAAAATTAGGGTGAATACTGGCATCTTGGGACAATGGGCATCTTGGGACAGTTAAGCTTAATCTTGTTTTTCTTTTAATGAATAATATTTTATTTCTAAAATTCTACACTGAGCCAATCATGAGAAAGTTTGGAATGAAAAAATATTGGTTATGTGGTCATGACATCACTTTTGGTGGCATGGTCTAGCCATATTCAACAGCATTGCAGGGAATTTCGATGAAAAGTCAAATGACATAGCGTTTTCTTGTAAATGATGTTAAGATCATAAAAATCTAACACATGTATGGATGTTTGTAATGTGTATATATTATGTTAGGTAATAGAGTGGTCAATCAGAATTTTAAAAAATCATGTTCAGATCAATCTTATTTTCTGTAAAAAATTTGATTTTGTCACTGTCCCAAGATGCCAATTGCCAATTGGCATCTTGGGACAGTGTATTACTGGCATCATGGGACACAGTGATTCAAGTCATTTTAATGGGGAATTTTGTCCTCATACATTTAGATGGTAAAATTTGCAAATTGATTATTCCAAATAGCTTTTATTATAAAAAAAATCGGTTTATAATAGCTAGCAAGCAATAGCATCACATTTATCATTAGCACTGCCAGCTAGCTCAATGGTAGTTTTAGTGAATATTTGTTGAGTTCATTTTTTTTGATTTTCCTAGGCAATATAGCTCAACAATGATTAAGATAATCTGTTGCACCCTTCCTTTGAGATTAAAGTGCTTTTTATTTGAATTGCTACTGTTTTATTACTTCAATTTGATGTGTTTTAAGTGTCCCAAGATGCCAATAACAGGTGTCCCAAGATGACAGTAATGCCTTGAAAAAAACTTTTTTGGGTCAATGTGTGTTTGCTGAAGAGTCATTCATCCTGTGTTTAATTTTGACTTATTTTTTCTTCTCTGTTGTATAGTAGAGATCTCAAGCTGTTTAGAATGGTATCATGTGATGGGAAAAGACCTTTGAATCATACTTAAAACTTCCACAAGACATATATTTTCGGAAAGTGTCCCAAGATGCCTGTATTCACCCTATACTACTATATAGTCTATATGAAATGAACACAGTCTGATTCTTTTTACGGAACATGTATTTTCATAACATTTAATATTGCAGTAATCTGTGTCTGGTTAGAATGAAAATAATGATTATAATGATAATGCCGTCTAGTTTATTCACTTAAGCTGAACAGGGAATACAGGCTTACACAATTTAAATTGGTGACACAAGGGCTGTGTTCGGAAAGCCATACTAACGTCCTACTCATACTAATTTTGACTTCAATTTGAGTATGAGACGGTTGGGTTGGGTATGCGAGTTTGGGTATGCGAGAACTTCCCGGATGAGTCCTAACTTCCGGGAAGATTTTGGGTATGGATCGATTGGATACTTTTCCTACTCAACCGCCCCACAATGAACTGGGTCAATTCTACCCGCCCAGGAAAATGAAATATTTTCGAGCCAGTTGCTAGGCAACAACATTGTTTGGGGTCCGCGATCTGACAACTGTACGTGCAGTCATTCATAAACTCGGATAAAATAGGAGATGAAGATAAATACCTAACAACATTAGAGTTACTAAGTGAAATGAGTGATGCCAGTCTGATAGTGGAGATGGATCAGAACAGATCGCTGTTCCACACACCGCAGCTCGTCCAGCTCAACTGACAGACAGCTGAGTGCTGTCTGATGAGCCGGACAGAGAGCGTCGGAGGGATCCTCCGCCTCAAAACATAACTATAAAACAAAAGGTCTAAAACACAGATGATGAACACAGGACTGTAAAAATCTAGTTAAATATCTAACCTGTAGAGGGCGGTTATACGCTAAACAGCGTCTAAACTGCCTGAATCTTATAAGAAGAAGAATAAATTCTTTATTGCTTGAGTATACTTCACTGAAAACGGTTCGACGCACCTCGCATACACAATCGATCTTTGAGTAGACAGTATGTAGTATATAGATGGTGAGTATGTAGGATGTAGGACGCTAGTATGGCTTTCCGAACACAGCCAATACCTTTCATGATGAACCCAGCCCTGTAACTTCCACCTGTGTCCAATTAACCTATTAGGAAGAGAGAGCTGTGATTGGCTGTCATTACAAGTTAAATAATTGCACTGCTAGCACCCTATCCCTGCACAACTTTGGAAAGGAGAATAGAGTGTTTAGTTCTGTTGGGTCAGCTGAAGTCAGACAGACGCATTTCAGTCTGCTTTGGGTCATTTATTGCTGGAGCCATGGGACTTACTCTATGGTAAAGTTCAAGAGGTCTTTCTTTGCTTAAAGTTGGATATTTACAATAGCTAAAATGACTCAGATTATTGTTTTAATGTATTGCTTTTCTAGTGTGATGCTGCTATGGATGCTTCTTATTGGAGGGATTCAGGCAACAGTTAAAGGTGAGACGACTAGTTACTGCAAAGTATATCATTCTGATATGTTGACACAAAATAATTGCTGGCTTACAATCAATATGGCCCGTCCTTTACCTTGTTAGACTGTTTTTCAAATGTTATAGCTTACTATATACTTTTGTAGGCTATTTATCAACAGCTTCCTATCCTGGATTTGTACATGGTGTTTGGGACAATAATGACCAGCCCCAGATTCCTGTCAAGAACCTCCAGCCTCATCCACTGTGGGAGCAAAAGCCTCATCCCCATGTGCCCGTCGAGCACCCCCAGCCTCATCCCCAGGTGCCCGTCAAGCACCCGGAGCTTGATCCTGAGATTCCCCTCTGGGATCCTGAACCTCATCCCCAGGTAACTACCATGCAACCTAAGCCTTATCCCCAGGTGCCCGTCAAGCACCCTCAGCAACATCCAAACTTTCCACTCTTGGACCCTGAAACTCATTCCCATGTGCCCGTCAAGAAACTGCAGCCTCCTCCCCATGTGCCCATCAAGCATCCTCAGCCTCATCCCCACTTTCCCGTATGGGAACGTGAACCTCATCCCCAGGTGAACGTCGGGGACCCTGAGCCTTATAGCCAGTTCCCCATTTCATACATCGTGCTCCAGCCCCAGAAGCGATTTAAGGAGGAACCTGAAACTCATCCCCAGGTGACTGTTGGGGACCCTGAGTCTTATAACCAGTTCCCCATATCATACTCTGAGCCCCACCCCCAGAAGCGCATTAAGGAGGACCCTGAGTCTCAACCCCAGGTCCCTGCCTGGAAGCAGAGGCTTCATCCCCAATTTCCAAATAAAGTCCAAGTTAAATCTTTTCAACCAAGGTCCCACTCGGCTCGTTATCAGTCCAAGCGTACTTTTGGTCCACGTTTTGCTGCCCGGCTACAACAGGGTGGGTTTACTTATCACAATCTTCATTTCAAAATTGGATGATTGGTTCTCATGGCATTTTTTTTTTCTCTTTTAGAGTGAGTAGGACCAGGACCCCTCTCCTATAGACTCAGAGGAAGATTTGGCCACAAACTCAACTAAGGTAAGTGTAGTGTCAATTCCTGCTTGTATAAGAGATGACTACCTCAATGTTCTGCCCTCTCTTTCTGATTAATGGTACTTGACGATCAGCCCACTTATTTCCAATGACTGCTCTCATTTCAGATACCTCTGGTGTCTGGACCTCGTTGACTGAAGCTTTAACCATGATGGAGAAATAAAATGCATTTTAAATAACATTGGTGTGAACATGTATTTACTTTCCAATTAACACGGGTTCTTTGAACATACTTGTTACAGCCTGGAAGGTGTTTTAGCCATTTCAATTATGTTGGTGGGAAGATAAATTCTCGCCCAGAGCTGTATGAAGCTCAGTCTTGAAAATAGCAGCCATCTCGCTGCGTAGGGAGCGGAGCAGCTCGTCCTTAAAACCGGAGGTAGCAATATCTGCCGGGGGGCTAGCGCCTCTGTCCGGCAGTGCATGGCCACTGTGTGGCGGTGATGTGGTTGTGGAGGTAAATTGCTCGCGGGTTTCGGTTTAGGAGGCATTTTGTAAGGCAATAAGTCGAAAGTAATGTGTTGGGGAAACAAATTCACACCAAAAAGAGTAAAAATGTGCCAAAATTAAATTTAGCGAATGTTGCAGGAGCTTCCAAAGTCACGTCTTACTCCATTGATCGCTAAGCCGGAAGTCTGCCCCGCTCTCTTGACAAAGAAATTTTTCTTTTGAAAAAGTCCTCGGTCTTACCTACATTTCCTGTGTGTTTAGTGTTCTGGTGCCACGGCAGATGGGCTGGTTTCATTGAATTACTTGACAGGACGTCACTGCAAAAAAAGCACTGAGGCTGCAGTGGATCAGATGTAGCAGTTGGGTATGATCGATTGTATACTTTTCCTACTCAACCGCCCCACAATGCACTGGGTCAATTCTACCCGCCCAGGAAAATGAAATATTTTCGAGCAAGTTGCTAGGCAACAACATTGTTTGGGGTTCCGCGATCTGACAACTGTACGTGCAGTCATTCATAAACTCTTAGATAAGAGATGAAGATAAATACCTAACAACATTAGAGTCACTAAGTGAAATGAGTGTTGTGAGTCTGATAGTGGAGAGAGATTAGAACAGATCGCTGTTCCACACACCGCGGCTCGTCCAGCTCAACTCACAGACAGCTGAGTGCTGTGATGAGCCGGACAGAGAGCGTCGGAGGGATCCTCCGCCTCAAAACATTATTATAAAACAAGAGGTCTAAAACACAGATGATGAACACAGGACTGTAAAAATCTAGTTCAATATCTAACCTGTAGTGGGCGGTTATAAGCTTAACAGTGTCTAAACTGCCTGAATCTTATAAGAAGAAGAAGAAATTCTTCATTGCTTGAGTATACTTCCACTGAGAACGTTTCGACGCAGCTCGCATACACAATCGATCTTTGAGTTGAGTATGCAGTATGATGGTGAGTATGTAGGACACTAGTATGGCAGTCCGGACACGGCCTCAAACTCACACAACGTATCCGCAGCCATCTTTGATGTTTACTATCACGGCTTCGACGCCGCATGCACGTCACTTTCGTCATCCGGTTACGTCCTCCCCAGAGTACCATATAAAGGGCTCTGGCGCGCCCATATTAGATAGAACCAATTGAAACCATAGCCAGATTTCTGGTCTTCTTGATAAAGCTTCAACGGAGCGTGTCCAGACCAACACGCGCAGCATATTTAATTTGCCAGCGCCTAGTGGCAGGTCTGGGAATGCCAGGCTAGGTGTTTGGCAGTGGTCTCTCCATTCCTTTTTTCACTTGGCTCCCCTGTGCCCGCGTCCGGGGCGACGGTAGCAGTATTGGTAGCTGGACGTTTACTCCTGCCTAGCCATGCATCCATGTTTAGAGTGGGTATGCAGCTAGCTTCGCTAATCGCGTGCGACCGCAGTAAGAACGTGAACCTTTTTTTATAAAGCGCAAACGTGAACTACAGACGTCTGACCCATGGTCTGACCTCGCCACTTTTCAGTCTTTTCATATGATGTGCATTGTAGTGTTACAATCACTGTGGATGAACTGTTACTCATGGAAAGTAGACTTATGGGCTTAATAAAATTCATTATATAATATAATTTTTATTTTTTTTGTGGATACTGTAGGCCAGGGGTCCCCAAACTTTTTTCACTGAGGGCCACATACAGAAAAATCTACGAAGGGCCGGGCCACTTTGCAAAAATAACACATTTATCAGGACATGTAGCTGCTCTGATGTTTAGTTTCATAGTGTCTTCGTAAATTGTAATCCTTCTTCACGGCAACACTTTCCTTGCACATTAAACAGACACATTCCCCCTCTTGTTTATATGGCAATGATACACCCAGTATTTTCTGCCTTTGCGTCCAATGTCCAGCAGGGTGAAAATAGTATCCAGCCGAGGTCCCGACCCTCCTAGGGGGGTCCGGGGGTATGCCCCCCCGGGAGATTTTTTAAAGTTTTTAAAGCGAAATGCATGAATTTGGTGCACTTTGAGAGGGAAATTAAGAGGCTAAATCTGAAGAATTTTGTATGAAAAAAAAATGGAGACACTGTGTCAGATGAATTAGAAGCTATTGGAGAAGGACGCATAGATTTTCCATAATAATATTAATTTAAAATAAAATATTATGCAGGGTCCTCTGGGATGGGCTTGTTGCTCATTTTCTTTTATGGGACATATTTGTCTGTAATATAATGAGTGCATTTAAATTATTTAAAAGCGCCATATTACATTATATTTTTAAAATGTGCCACGGGCCAATCAATCAGTGTTTGACACCCCTGCACTAGTGGGTTAACTAAGAAATGCAAAAAAAAAAAAAAAAATATATAAAAAAAAAAAAAAAAAATTACATTATCTTTTTAAAATCGGCCGCGGGCCAATAAAAAGCGGGCCGCGGGCCGCATTTGGCCCGCGGGCCGTAGTTTGGGGACCCCTGCTGTAGGCTAATTTATAATCTTTCTGCGCACCCCCTGCAATACCCTCGCGTACCCCTAGGGGCCCGCGTACACCCGGTTGGGAATCACCGGGGTAAAGGTGCAAACACACCAAACGCGTTGGGTGCGGTGGCGGCGTTGAAAAATCCTATTTTTGCATAGGGAACCATTGTAAAGCGGTGCTTTGGGCGCGGTAGCCGCGTTACCAAAGCGTCATCGCACCAACGCGCAAGTTCAAAAAATTTAACTTTTAACGCTCCATCGCGTGACGTTTAGCCGCGTTGGCCAATCAGCGGTGAGCTTGACCCGACGTCACGGACATCGGCACGGTGGGAGGACAACGCAGAGGCTGAGAAACACCGAGGAGGAAATGTATTTGCGGCTGGCTGGTGATATGAAGCCGCTCGGGGTTGGGTTAGAAGACGTGGGGAAAGTGATCCAGGAGAATGGGCTTCCTGGTTAATTCAGTGAATATGTGCGGCTGTGCTTTAGCCGATAAACCAAGTTAGCACCGGTCGGATAGCGTTAGTTAACTCACCCAGTTGTGTGCGGCCACCACCTCCATATAATTAACCCAAACATAATGGCTAAGTCCGGGGAACTTTCACAACGAGTACAGCCGCGAAGCACCGGTGTTTATGCCTATATCTACGCCAGCCACGGTCGCGTCACAGCCAGGTAGGGTAATGTAGGCTACTTGCCTTTATTTTCTACTGCCCTGCACACAATGCTGCTGTAAATGTGTTTGGTATGGTGCTGCCTTGCTGTTTGTGTTCATTTCCGAGTGACGTGAATCTGCAATGCTGTTTTAAGGCTATTTGTTCCGTTCAGTTGCTGTTTATTTGTCTTTTGGCACAATTGTTGGCCGTGTTGTTGTTGTTTTTGTGTGGACATGATCGCTGTTGTGTCGGGTCGGGTTTGATCGCAGCCATGGTTGATTAGGGGTATACATATATCGGGGGGGAGACTAGCTGCGTAGCGTTGGGCGCTTTGACACAAAATGACCAAGCGCCAGATCAGATGTGTTGGGCGCGATGGCCACCAGACTGTCTCACTTTCCCCCGCAGTCCGTCGGCCCTGGATGCAATACAAATGAAATCACCTTTATAAATCAAGGAAACTGCACATCAAGGCCGTAGCCATGGAGTCAACATTGGGGTGACCAAATCTGCCTATTTTTATTTATTTTTTTCATTTTCATGCATCTGCAGATTGAAGTGAAGCCACTGCCAAATTACAAACATATACATATTTCTCATTAAGAAAATAGTTATTCATGCACCTATCTCATCACGTTTAGATTACTGCAATTCCCTTTACTGACTCGTGGCTCTGTCATAAATCCATCTCCCGTCTTCAGTTGATCCAAAACTCGGCTGCAAGACTGTCGACCAACACAAAGAGAAATGTTCACTTTTAATATCACTCCCCAAAACTCACATGGATAGCCTTTTTCTTGTGAATCTGTGATTTATGCCTTTTATCTCCTGCACTGTATTGTTATGTGTTCTGTGCCTTGTTTATGTATTGTTTTCAGTCTGACCATGCTTTATTTACTATGTGTTTGTTGTGTTGAACCTGACTAGTTTTTATCCTGCTTGTGAGGCCCTTTGTAACTATGTTTTTCTGTGGTTTCTTTAGGGAACAAAGGTATCACTGCTCCAAAGACATTTGATCACCATAATTTCTTTGAGCTGCTCTCTATTGTAGTGGATTGTCTCGAACTCAGAAATAATGGTCTATCATTTTATTTTATACCTTTCAAACATGAATTAAATCATTATCAACAAGAAAGGTGATAGGTGTTTCGCTGGGTCATCCATATGGGCCAGTGCTTCTCAAATGGTGGGGCACGCCCCCCTGGGGGGGCCCCGTGAGTTGTCAGGGGGGGGGCGCGGGCTGCCTTGATTTCCAACTGACCAAAGTTGGAAGGTTTTTTTTTTTTTTAAAGTGCTAGCAAGCGCGAGGTTTGCTTGTGTATAGTCATGTCTGCGCGAAAGGCCGCGATTTGCAGTAAATAAATGTCCACATGTGTCTCCAAGTGTCTCAGTAGGCTATTTCAAAAGAAATCAAGCAAGTAAACTAATAATAACATTAATTAATTATTGGTTATCGCATCACAGAAGGCCTATTGGCCTATAATCAGAGCCGGCCCGAGGCATAAGCGAACTAAGCGGCCGCTTAGGGCCCCCGACTGCCTGGGGGGCCCCCTAAAAAAAAAAAAAAATGTTTTTCTTTTTTAGTTTGTGTGTTTGATATTAACATCATACTATGCAAATGTGAGTTATCATACAAAAAAAGGAATAAAATGTTTTGGTCTAGATAATTAATAGCCTAAAAATGTAATTAGTTCATCTCGGAGGAAATCCGAAATTATCTGATCATGTCACTTTCACATCCATGCATGTATTGAGTTTATTTAAAAACAATTGGAAATGGGGCTGCCCTCAGTTGCCCATGCACTGTGTACAGTATAGTCTATAGCCTATGTCAGCCTTGTCTGTGGAAAAAAAGATACAGTAGCTGGATAACAGAGTTCTTCTGCTTCGTTCCTCACACTGCATTTAAATGCATTCACTATATTACAGAGAAATATGTCCCGTAAAAGAAAAAGAGCTCCAAGCCCAACCCATAATATTTTATTTTATATTAATATTTTTATGGAAAATCCATGTGTCCTTCTTCAATAGCTTCTAATTCATCTGACCCAGTGTCTCCAAATTATTTGTTCACACAAGATTTCTCAGATTTAGCCTCTTAATTTTACTCTCAAAGTGCACCAGATTCATGCATTTCACTTTAAAAAGGTTAAAAAAATCTCCCGGGGGGGCATACCCCCGGACCCCCCTAAGAGGGTCTGAATCTCGGCTGTCTAATATTTTCGCACAGCCGCACAGTGGAGGCACTAGCGGAAAACACTGGGTGTGTGAATGATATTTAACAAAGATCTATAGTTTCAGCAGCGCTAACATAGGAGAGGGGCCCCCTAATCATATTTCGCTTAGGGCCCCCTGAAGGCTTGGGCCGGCTCTGCCTATAATAATAAAAAAAACACCACCTTATCTATGTTTACAGATTAGAAATGTTTTGAATGAAATGCAAACCTCAGTGAATCATTTGCTCTTGTTTCTCTGTCCTGAGATTCACACAGACTGCAGTCTTGTTTAAATGTTACAAATTGAGCTAATAAACTGAACTTTGAATTTTTTTTTGCTGCAGAAGTTATCTCAGCTAATTTTTTTTAATCTTAATATGAGTGGGACTCAGATACTTTAAAATTTTCTTTTTCTCACTCTCATAGGCTGAGCTCTATCTGCTGGCGATATATTGGTACTGCATTTCCCAAAGAGCATATTTTAAACTTATACTATTATTCTCTTATTATATAAAATGTAGTATGTTAATTAGTATGAGGTTTTCGACAATCCTTATAGATGCATATGATATTTTATCCTGATTTTTCTTTTCTTTCAATTTGTTTATGTGCTTTTGGTTCTACAACTATGCTTGTTTGAAATTTGATACAACTTAAAATAAGATATGTTCATGAACATTCACGATGGTTAAAATTATACTACTATATACTCTATATGAAATGAACACAGTCTGATTCTTTTTACGGAACATGTATTTTCATAACATTTAATATTGCAGTAATGATTGCAACTGTGTCTGGTTAAAATGACTAAAGAATGATTATAATGATAATGCCGTCTGGTTTATTCACTTTAGCTGAACAGGGAATAAAAGCTTACACAATTTAAATTGGTGACACAATACCTTTCATGATGAACCCAGCCCTGTAACGTCCACCTGTGTCCAATTAACCTATTAGGAAGAGAGAGCTGTGATTGGCTGTCATTACAAGTTAAATAATTGCACTGCTAGCGCCCTATCCCTGCACAACTTTGGAAAGGAGAATAGAGTGTTTAGTTCTGTTGGGTCAGCTGAAGTCAGACAGAAGCATTTCAGTCTGCTTTGGGTCATTTATTGCTGGAGCCATGGGACTTACTCAATGGTAAAGTTCAAGAGGTCTTTCTTTGCTTAAAGTTGGATATTTACAATAGCTAAAATGACTCAGATTATTGTTTTAATGCAGTATTCTGTTTTCTAGTGTGGTGCTGCTATGGATGCTTCTTATTGGAGGGATTCAGGCAACAGTTAAAGGTGAGACGACTAGTTACTGCAAAGTACATAATTCTGATATGTTGACACAAAATAATTGCTGGCTTACAATCAATATGGCCAGTCCTTTAACTTGTTAGACTGTTTTTCAAATGTTATAGTTACTATATACTTTTGTAGGCTATTTATCAACAGCTTCCTATCCTGGATTTGTACATGGTGTTTGGGACAATAATGACCAGCCCCAGATTCCTGTCAAGAACCTCCAGCCTCATCCACTGTGGGAGCAAAAACCTCATCCCCATGTGCCCGTCGAGCAACCCCCGCAACATCCCCACTTTCCCCTCTGGGAGCCTATACCTCATCCCCATTTTCCCGTCAAGCACCCGGAGCTTCACCCTGAGATTCCCCTCTGGGACCCTGAAGCTCATCCCCAGGTAACTACCATGCAACCTAAGCCATATCCCCAGGAACCCGTCAAGCACCCTCGGGCACATCAGCACTTTCCACTCTTGGACCCTGAAACTCATTCCCATGTGCCCATCCAGCAACCTAAGCCTTACCCCCACGTGCCTGTCAAGCATCCTCAGCCTCGTCCCCACTTTTCCCTCTGGGAGCCTAAACCTCATCCCAATGTGACCGTCGAGCACCCGGAGCTTGATCCCGAGATTCCCCTCTGGGACCCTGAACCCCATCCCCAGGTAACTACCATGCAACCTAAGCCATATCCCCAGGTACCCGTCAAGCACCCTCGGGCACATCAGCACTTTCCACTCTTGGACCCTGAAACTCAGTCCCATGTGCCCGTCAAGCAACCTAAGCCTTACCCCCATGTGCCTGTCAAGAAAACGCAGCCTCCTCCCCGTGTGCCCATCAAGCATTCTCAGCCTCATCCCCACTTTCCTCTCTGGGAGCCTAAACCTCATCCCCAATTGCCAGTCAAGCACCTGGAGCTTGATCCCGAGATTCCCCTCTGGGACCCTGAACCTCATCCCCAGGTAACTACCAAGCAACCTAAGCCTTACCCCCATGTGCCCGTCAAGCAACTTAAGCCTTACCCCCATGTGCCTGTCAAGAAACCGCAGCCTCCTCCCCGTGTGCCCATCAAGCATCCTCAGCCTCATCCCCACTTTCCCCTCTGGGAACGTGAACCTCATCCCCAGGTGACTGTGGGGGACCCTGAGCCTTATAACCAGTTCCCCATATCATACTCTGAGCCCCACCCCCAGAAGCGAATTAAGGACGAACCTGAACCTCATCCCCAGGTGACGGTCGGTGACCCTGAGCCTTATAACCAGTTCCCCATATCATACTCCGAGCCCCAACCCCCGAAGCGCATTAAGCAGAGGCTTCATCCCCAATTTCCAAGTAAAGTCCAAGTTAAATCTTTTCAACCAAGGTCCCACTCGGCTCGTTATCAGTCCAAGCGTACTTTTGGTCCACGTTTTGCTGCCCGGCTACAACAGGGTGGGTTTACTTATCACAATCTTCATTTCAAAATTGGATGATTGGTTCTCATGGCATTTTTTTTTTTCTCTTTTAGAGTGAGTAGGACCAGGATCCCTCTCCTATAGACTCAGAGGAAGATTTGGCCACAAACTCAACTAAGGTAAGTGTAGTGTCAATTCCTGCTTGTATAAGAGATGACTACCTCAATGTTCTGCCCTCTCTTTCTGATTAATGGTACTTGACGATCAGCCCACTTATTTCCAATGACTGCTCTCATTTCAGATACCTCTGGTGTCTGGACCTCGTTGACTGAAGCTTTAACCATGATGGAGAAATAAAATGCATTTTAAATAACATTGGTGTGAACATTTATTTACTTTCCAATTAACACGGGTTCTTTGAACATGCTTGTTACAGCCTGGAAGGTGTTTTAGCCATTTCAATTATGTTGGCGGGAAGATAAATTCTCGCCCAGAGCTGTATGAAGCTCAGTCTTGAAAATAGCAGCCATCTCGCTGCGTAGGGAGCGGAGCAGCTCGTCCATAAAACCGGAGGTAGCAATATCTACCGGGGGGCTAGCGCCTCTGTCCGGGCGTGCATGGCCACTGTGTGGCGGGGCTGCCGTATTGGCGGCAGGCCGTTGTGGTTGTGGAGGTAAATTGCTCGCGGGTTTCGGTTTAGGAGGCATTTTGTAAGGCAATAAGTCGAAAGTAATGTGTTGGGGAAACAAATTCACACCAAAAAGAGTAAAAATGTGCCAAAATTAAATTTAGCGAATGTTGCAGGAGCTTCCAAAGTCACGTCTTACTCCATTGATCGCTAAGCCGGAAGTCTGCCCCGCTCTCTTGACAAAGAAATTTTTCTTTTGAAAAAGTCCTCGGTCTTACTTTTCCTGTGTGTTTAGTGTTCTGGTGCCACGGCAGATGGGCTGGTTTCATTGAATTACTTGACAGGACGTCACTGCAAAAAAAGCACTGAGGCTGCAGTGGATCAGATGTAGCAGTTGGGTATGATCGATTGTATACTTTTCCTACTCAACCGCCCCACAATGCACTGGGTCAATTCTACCCGCCCAGGAAAATGAAATATTTTCGAGCAAGTTGCTAGGCAACAACATTGTTTGGGGTTCCGCGATCTGACAACTGTACGTGCAGTCATTCATAAACTCTTAGATAAGAGATGAAGATAAATACCTAACAACATTAGAGTCACTAAGTGAAATGAGTGTTGTGAGTCTGATAGTGGAGAGAGATTAGAACAGATCGCTGTTCCACACACCGCGGCTCGTCCAGCTCAACTCACAGACAGCTGAGTGCTGTGATGAGCCGGACAGAGAGCGTCGGAGGGATCCTCCGCCTCAAAACATTATTATAAAACAAGAGGTCTAAAACACAGATGATGAACACAGGACTGTAAAAATCTAGTTCAATATCTAACCTGTAGTGGGCGGTTATAAGCTTAACAGTGTCTAAACTGCCTGAATCTTATAAGAAGAAGAAATTCTTCATTGCTTGAGTATACTTCCACTGAGAACGTTTCGACGCAGCTCGCATACACAATCGATCTTTGAGTTGAGTATGCAGTATATAGATGGTGAGTATGTAGGATGTAGGACGCTAGTATGGCAGTCCGGACACGGCCTCAAACTCACACAACGTATCCGCAGCCATCTTTGATGTTTACTATCACGGCTTCGACGTCGCATGCACGTCACTTTCGTCATCCGGTTACGTCCTCCCCAGAGTACCATATAAAGGGCTCTGGCGCGCCCATATTAGATAGAACCAATTGAAACCATAGCCAGATTTCTGGTCTTCTTGATAAAGCTTCAACGGAGCGTGTCCAGACCAACACGCGCAGCATATTTAATTTGCCAGCGCCTAGTGGCAGGTCTGGGAATGCCAGGCTAGGTGTTTGGCAGTGGTCTCTCCATTCCTTTTTTCACTTGGCTCCCCTGTGCCCGCGTCCGGGGCGACGGTAGCAGTATTGGTAGCTGGACGTTTACTCCTGCCTAGCCATGCATCCATGTTTAGAGTGGGTATGCAGCTAGCTTCGCTAATCGCGTGCGACCGCAGTAAGAACGTGAACCTTTTTTTATAAAGCGCAAACGTGAACTACAGACGTCTGACCCATGGTCTGACCTTGCCACTTTTCAGTCTTTTCATATGATGTGCATTGTAGTGTTACAATCACTGTGGATGAACTGTTACTCATGGAAAGTAGACTTATGGGCTTAATAAAATTCATTATATAATATAATTTTTATTTTTTTTGTGGATACTGTAGGCTAATTTATAATCTTTCTGCGCACCCCCTGCAATACCCTCGCGTACCCCTAGGGGCCCGCGTACACCCGGTTGGGAATCACCGGGGTAAAGGTGCAAACACACCAAACGCGTTGGGTGCGGTGGCGGCGTTGAAAAATCCTATTTTTGCATAGGGAACCATTGTAAAGCGGTGCTTTGGGCGCGGTAGCCGCGTTACCAAAGCGTCATCGCACCAACGCGCAAGTTCAAAAAATTTAACTTTTAACGCTCCATCGCGTGACGTTTAGCCGCGTTGGCCAATCAGCGGTGAGCTTGACCCGACGTCACGGACATCGGCACGGTGGGAGGACAACGCAGAGGCTGAGAAACACCGAGGAGGAAATGTATTTGCGGCTGGCTGGTGATATGAAGCCGCTCGGGGTTGGGTTAGAAGACGTGGGGAAAGTGATCCAGGAGAATGGGCTTCCTGGTTAATTCAGTGAATATGTGCGGCTGTGCTTTAGCCGATAAACCAAGTTAGCACCGGTCGGATAGCGTTAGTTAACTCACCCAGTTGTGTGCGGCCACCACCTCCATATAATTAACCCAAACATAATGGCTAAGTCCGGGGAACTTTCACAACGAGTACAGCCGCGAAGCACCGGTGTTTATGCCTATATCTACGCCAGCCACGGTCGCGTCACAGCCAGGTAGGGTAATGTAGGCTACTTGCCTTTATTTTCTACTGCCCTGTACACAATGCTGCTGTAAATGTGTTTGGTATGGTGCTGCCTTGCTGTTTGTGTTCATTTCCGAGTGACGTGAATCTGCAATGCTGTTTTAAGGCTATTTGTTCCGTTCAGTTGCTGTTTATTTGTCTTTTGGCACAATTGTTGGCCGTGTTGTTGTTGTTTTTGTGTGGACATGATCGCTGTTGTGTCGGGTCGGGTCTGATCGCAGCCATGGTTGATTAGGGGAATAAATATATCGGGGGGGAGACTAGCTGCGTAGCGTTGGGCGCTTTGACACAAAATGACCAAGCGCCAGATCAGATGTGTTGGGCGCGATGGCCACCAGACTGTCTCACTTTCCCCCGCAGTCCGTCGGCCCTGGATGCAATACAAATGAAATCACCTATATAAATCAAGGAAACTGCACATCAAGGCCGTAGCCATGGAGTCAACATTGGGGTGACCAAATCTGCCTATTTTTATTTATTTTTTCATTTTCATGCATCTGCAGATTGAAGTGAAGCCACTGCCAAATTACAAACATATACATATTTCTCATTAAGAAAATAGTTATTCATGCACCTATCTCATCACGTTTAGATTACTGCAATTCCCTTTACTGACTCGTGGCTCTGTCATAAATCCATCTCCCGTCTTCAGTTAATCCAAAACTCGGCTGCAAGACTGTCGACCAACACAAAGAGAAATGTTCACTTTTAATATCACTCCCCAAAACTCACATGGATAGCCTTTTTCTTGTGAATCTGTGATTTATGCCTTTTATCTCCTGCACTGTATTGTTATGTGTTCTGTGCCTTGTTTATGTATTGTTTTCAGTCTGACCATGCTTTATTTACTATGTGTTTGTTGTCTTGAACCTGACTAGTCTTTATCCTGCTTGTGAGGCCCTTTGTAACTATGTTTTTCTGTGGTTTCTTTAGGGAACAAAGGTATCACTGCTCCAAAGAAATTTGATCACCATAATTTCTTTGAGCTGCTCTCTATTGTAGTGGATTGTCTCGAACTCAGAAATAATGGTCTATCATTTTATTTTATACCTTTCAAACATGAATTAAATCATTATCAACAAGAAAGGTGATAGGTGTTTCGCTGGGTCATCCATATGGGCCAGTGCTTCTCAAATGGTGGGGCGCGCCCCCCTGGGGGGGCCTCGTGAGTTGTCAGGGGGGGGGCGCGGGCTGCCTTGATTTCCAACTGACCAAAGTTGGAAGGTTTTTTTTTTTTTTTAAAGTGCTAGCAAGCGCGATGTTTGCTTGTGTATGGTCATGTCTGCGCGAAAGGCCGCGATTTACAGTAAATAAATGTCCACATGTGTCTCCAAGTGTCTCAGTAGGCTATTTCAAAAGAAATCGAGCAAGTAGACTAATAATAACATTAATTAATTATTGGTTATCGCATCACAGAAGGCCTATTGGCCTATAATAATAAAAAAAAAAACACCACCTTATCTATGTTTACAGATTAGAAATGTTTTGAATGAAATGCAAACCTCAGTGAATCATTTGCTCTTGTTTCTCTGTCCTGAGATTCACACAGACTGCAGTCTTGTTTAAATGTTACAAATTGAGCTAATAAACTGAACTTTGAACTTTTTTTGCTGCAGAAGTTATCTCAGCTAATTTTTCTTAATCTTAATATGAGTGGGACTCAGATACTTTAAAATTTTCTTTTTCTCACTCTCATAGGCTGAGCTCTATCTGCTGGTGATATATTGGTACTGCATTTCCCAAAGAGCATATTTTAAACTTATACTATTATTCTCTTATTATATAAAATGTAGTATGTTAATTAGTATGAGGTTTTCGACAATCCTTATAGATGCATATGATATTTTATCCTGATTTTTCTTTTCTTTTTTTTTGTGAACAATTGTTTTTTATTTCAAATTCACAAAACAATACATTGTAATAAACATTTTACCCTCTTTTCTTCCCTCCCCCCACCCCATTTCCCCCCTCCCGCTGGCGGCCCCTATCCCCCCTCCCCCCCTTTACCTCGGTTTAGCCTTACACTAAAATGTTAACAATTATGTAATTTCTACTTTTTAAGTAGGTCTGCTATAACAGAGGCAGCCTCTTTCCACATTTCCAACGTAGTGGCCTTAGCTTTGTTTACCCGGGCTGTGGACAGTTCTAGCATGACCACATCTTGGAAATACTGTAGCCATTTCTTGGTGTACAGTCTGTGAGGTGGTAGCCAGCGCTGCACTATAAGTTTTTTGGCAGCTGTTAATCCAGCAAGCCATAGCTTTCTTTGTTTCTGACTCAGTTCAATTTGTGAGTCATCATTGAGTAAAAGAGTAATTGGTTCTAGGGGTATAGGTTTGCCAATTATATCAGACAAAGTTAAAGCCACTTTCCTCCAAAACTCATATACCTCGGGGCAATCCCACATCATGTGTTTAAAAGTTCCAGATACATTGAGGTTACACAAGTCACAGTTTGGGCTACCTATCTGTTTCATATGAAACCGCACAAGTGGTGTATGATAGGCTCTCTGACACATTTTGAAGTGAATCAACTGATGATTGGGATTCTTGGATGCCTGAAAAATGTTCTCCCACACAGTTTCCCAGTTTATGACTTCATTCCTGCTAGCGAGGTCTTTAGTCCAGGCCTTGATCAAAGGCAGCTCTTTCTGTGTTTGCTTTCCCAGCTGTGAGTATATGGTAGACACAAGTCCTCTGGCGGGAAGTGCGGTGACCCAGTGCACAATCGGGTGTATTTGTGGTTTGTTGTTCCATGGTACTCCATAGGCGCGTAGTGCCGACCGTAATTGAAGATACAAGAAAAAGTCCGTCTTTGACACATCGAAGTGAGAGCATAGTTCTTGAAAACTCATAAGTCCTCTTGGGCTGAAAATATCCCCAAGGCTATTTATTCCCCTTGAAGACCATGCTGTCGACTCAAATGGTTTACCCCCCGACATAATGTTTCTGTTCTTCCACAAGGGGGTGCTTTGGTGCCATTTCCAATTACCACCCAGGCATTTTTCAACCAACCTGAAGTTTCTGATTGTATTTGAAATAACAGGCCCAAAACGCAGCATACATTGATTGTCAGTAATACCAGAGAATAATACACTTTCAAGTTTATATGGGAATACCAGTACATCTTCAATGGCCTTCCAGGCAACTGGGGCAGAACGATCAAACCATGTTCTGAGAGAGCGTAGTTGAAAAGAGTTATGATATAGCAGGAGGTTCGGTAATGCCAATCCACCATCCTGTTTTGGTCGTTGTAGGGTAGAAAATCGAATTTTTGGATGTTTACCATTCCATATATATGAACGCAATAATTTATCAACATTTTTCCAATAACCCTGTGGAGGGGGAAGTGGGATCATCATGCTCATAAAGTTGAGACGGGGCAATATATTCATTTTAATGGAAGCAATCCTAGTCTGCAAAGATGCCGGTAGTTTTGTCCATATAGCTATGTCACGCTGTACTTCTTTGAAGATTTTATCATAGTTGGCTTTTACTATATTATGAAGGGACGTTTTAATCTGGACACCTAGATACGTAATCTCTGTTTTAATAGGGATATCATGCGATACTGACACATTTTTGGCAGCCTCATTCAACAACATCAATGCCGACTTCGTCCAGTTGATCTTGTAACCAGACAAGGCTTTAAATTCTTCAAAGAATGACAGCAGGGATGTTATTGAGGTTTCAATATCCGTTAAGTAAATAAGTATATCATCAGCGAAGGCCGAAATGGTATGTGATGTGGATTTAATCTTAATAGGGGCTACGATCTGGTTCTGTCGAAGGTGTTGAGCTAACGGTTCTAATGAGAGGATAAAGAGGCTCGGCGAAAGGCCGCATCCCTGGCGGGTGCCACGAGAGATGGGAAAAGGGCAGGAGTGAATGCCGTTAGTAGATACCATGGCTGTGGGGTTTGTATATAAGACGCGGATCATATTAATGAAGTCTTTCCCCAGTTTAAACCTCTCAAGAACCGCCCACAGGTACTGCCACTCGAGCCTGTCAAAAGCCTTTTCGGCATCAAGTGAAAGTATGGCACATGGGGTATCTAGCTGCTGCGTTTCATGGATAATGTGTATAAGTCGACGGATGTTGTCCGCGGCAAGTCGGTCTTTCATGAAGCCAGTCTGATCCATGTGTATTAATTTCCCCATGTATTTTTCTAAGCGTAATGCTAGCATCTTGGAGTATAACTTCATATCCGAATCAATTAAAGAAACAGGCCGGTAATTGGCACAATCAGTGTTGTCCTTGCCTTTTTTGGGGATTAGAGAGATCAGAGCATTGTTAGTGTTTGGGTGAAAATAGCCCTTTTCCACAGCAGATTTGATTGATTCTAGTAAGACTGGACCTAACAAATCCCAAAAATGTAGCATGAACTCTGGTGGAATGCCATCTGGGCCAGGCGATTTCCCTTTCCTAGTTAATTTTAATGCCACCTCTAGTTCCTTTAAGGATATAGGACGGCCCAGCTCTGCTGCTTCGTGCTCCTCAAGAGTTGGCAAATTTAAAGTGTTCAAAAAGCTATTACATTTCTCTGGTTCAAAACTGAGAGACGACTTGTATAGATCATTATAGAAAGAGTGGAATGTTGCGTTTATTTCTGTCGGATTGGATGTCAGCCCTTTAGTGGGTGAACGAATTGTATCTATTGATGCTCGGGACTCGCTTTGTTTTAGTTTCAGGGCTAGTAGTTTACTAGGTTTGCTTCCATTAAAATAATAGTTCTGTCGGACTCTATGCATGATGAACTCCGCCCGCCTCCGCAACAGGTCGTTAAGCTCTACTTTAATTACATTTAAATCTTTGTTTACTGATTCAGAGTATTTGGTTTTTAGCTGCTTTTCAAGAGAGTGACACTTCCCTTCTAGCTCACAGATCCTTTTATTCCTTTCTTTTTTAAGGTGGGATGCATAGGAGGATGTAAAATCTCTAATAAATCCTTTAGTGGCCATCCATGTAAATGTGGGATCTTTCACTGAGTTTTTATTATTTTCTATAAATTCTATGGCCTTTCCCCTAAATTGTGTATTAAACTCTTGATCTTGCAACAATGTTGTATTAAAACGCCACCTAGGTGTCTTCTTAAACCTATGGCTTAGATCTACTGTCATTATCAATGGATTATGGTCGGACAAAGTTGCGGGTAAAATTTGGATGGGGTCTGTGCATTCTCTCAAATTACGAGAAGCCAGAAGGTAATCAATCCTCGAGTAGGATTTATGGCAAGCTGAAAAACATGTGTAGTCCTTAATGGCCGGGTTCTGAATCCGCCACACGTCGAGCAAATTTAGGTTTTCAATCATAGTGTTTAGAGCCACTGATGCTAACTTTTGACCATGAGAGGCTGGCAAAGTAGATTTATCTAGGTTTAAGTCACACATTGCATTCATATCCCCACCTATAATCAACTCATATTCTGATAGCGATAGCAATTCCTTGGTTAACTCAGGAAAGAAGTTGCAATCGAAGATTGCTGGTGCATAAATTGACACAAATGCTATTTTCTTACCATAAATGGATGTGCAGAAGTATGCAATGCGACCAGATGTTCCCTTACTTATCTTTTCAACAGTAAAGTTCAAGTTCCTTCTTATTAGAATAATAGTCCCCCTAGAGTTAGAGCTACCACTATCCGAAGCAATCACTTTGTATCTTCTGTTCTGGAAGCGGGGAACATCTTCTGCTCTTAAGTGAGTTTCTTGAATAAGTGCAATATCAACCTGTTTACGACCTAGAAAATCTAGGCATTTTGTTCTTTTAACTTTAGCGTTTAGGCCCCTTACATTATAGCTCAAAATTGATAATTTAACCATTATCAAACACAGTCCTTATAGCTTTAAATGTAAATATAGAAGGTATTTCTCTGACATGAAAGGCACCACCGAGATAATGTCCCTCCCCCCCTCCCCTGCCGCCTCCCCTCCCTCTGAACGGTGTTTCTGCGACGGATGACATCCACATAACGCAGTTCTGCAAGTTCTCCTAAGCTCATACCCATCCCTCTTATATAGCAAAAAATAAAATATTTCCATAGTCAGGTTCTCGAAAAATAACCAAAAATATGCACATGAAAAAGGGGGTTCATAACATTACCCTCCATTAGGAAAACAGAGAAAATATCCTATAGCTTAAACCTATAGCATTGGTTGTGTGTGTTACCAGTAAACTGTGAAATTATAAACCATCACACATATATTGCAACCCTTTAAACGAACAGTGCGAATCCTGTTTTCACATTAACTTTCAAGTAGAATACAGTTTTTTATAGCCGCTCTGGCATTGTTATTTCCTCTACATAGCAAAGTCATCACAGCATTACCTTAGTGTGAATTCCTCCAGCCTTATATAGCCTAACCAAACCAAAAACTTCGGCCTCTAGTAGTTGGAAAAAACATTTATTTTCAGCGTCGGGCTGACGCATCATTCTGATCCATATCATCCTCGTCCTCCCGGTGCTGAGACGTGGTCTCCGCGGCAAGAAACAGCTGGCGTCGGCTGGTCGCTCCGGTCCTCTCGCCCGTCTCCTTTCTTAGGAACTGCTCGGCCTCTTGTGCTGAAGAAAATGCGCGTTGCTCGCCATTGAACGTCATCCTTAGGGTGGCCGGGTAGATCAGGAAACCTGGGATACCTCTGTCGTGGAGCTCCTTCATCACCCCGGCATATGCTTTGCGTCGCTCGTTGGTGAACGCGCTGTAGTCCGCGTAGAATCGTATTGTCTTCCCCGCGTCTTGGATGGGCGCCTTTTTCCTTGCTTCACGAGCTCCTTGTAAAATGGAATTGCGGTCTTGGTATCTGAGCACCTTGAAGATCATGGTGGTCTGGCCGTCGTTCTTTGCGTTGTAAATCCTGTGAGCCCGCTCTATCTGTATTTTTGAGGTGCCAATTGATGGAATCCACTTTGGCAGCATATCATGTAAGAAGGCAACGGCATCATTTCCTTCTCTCTTGGCCGCAATCCCCGTTATCCTCACGTTGTTTCTCCGATCTTGATCCTCCAGTGCAGCTATTTTAAAGCGCATTTTCTCCAAGTCAGAGCTGTTGTTCGTCACCTCCCGTTTCAGGGCTCTGGTGTCAGCCTGCACACGTTCAACTTTACCAACAAGTCCCTTGACTGCTTCCGTATGTGCCTCCATATTTTCACGTAGCTTATCCACGGAGCTTTTCATCTCTTCCATAGCGCAGTGTACTGCCCGCTTTACAATTGCCTCGAGACCATCTTGTTGTTTAGCTAACGCTAGCTCGATGGCTTCGCTAACGGCGTTAGCTTCTGCGGACATGTTCTCCGTTTGTTTACGCTTCAGTGGTGGATTTTTCGGCGGCGTGCCACTTTGTATTTTGGTCCACGACATGTCTGCTAATTTCACTGACTCGCAAAGTGCTAGTGCTGGGTATAAAACCTGACTTATTTGGTCAAATGAGGGATAGTTCGTGAGAGCCTTAGAGTCCTCCGACCATTGCGCTTGCAGGTCACTTCCGGTCTCCTGATTTTTCTTTTCTTTCAATTTGTTTATGTGCTTTTGGTTCTACAACTATGCTTGTTTGAAATTTGATACAACTTAAAATAAGATATGTTCATGAACATTCACGATGGTTAAAATTATACTACTATATACTCTATATGAAATGAACACAGTCTGATTCTTTTTACGGAACATGTATTTTCATAACATTTAATATTGCAGTAATGATTGCAACTGTGTCTGGTTAAAATGACTAAAGAATGATTATAATGATAATGCCGTCTGGTTTATTCACTTTAGCTGAACAGGGAATAAAAGCTTACACAATTTAAATTGGTGACACAATACCTTTCATGATGAACCCAGCCCTGTAACGTCCACCTGTGTCCAATTAACCTATTAGGAAGAGAGAGCTGTGATTGGCTGTCATTACAAGTTAAATAATTGCACTGCTAGCGCCCTATCCCTGCACAACTTTGGAAAGGAGAATAGAGTGTTTAGTTCTGTTGGGTCAGCTGAAGTCAGACAGAAGCATTTCAGTCTGCTTTGGGTCATTTATTGCTGGAGCCATGGGACTTACTCAATGGTAAAGTTCAAGAGGTCTTTCTTTGCTTAAAGTTGGATATTTACAATAGCTAAAATGACTCAGATTATTGTTTTAATGCAGTATTCTGTTCTCTAGTGTGGTGCTGCTATGGATGCTTCTTATTGGAGGGATTCAGGCAACAGTTAAAGGTGAGACGACTAGTTACTGCAAAGTACATAATTCTGATATGTTGACACAAAATAATTGCTGGCTTACAATCAATATGGCCAGTCCTTTAACTTGTTAGACTGTTTTTCAAATGTTATAGTTATTATATACTTTTGTAGGCTATTTATCAACAGCTTCCTATCCTGGATTTGTACATGGTGTTTGGGACAATAATGACCAGCCCCAGATTCCTGTCAAGAACCTCCAGCCTCATCCACTGTGGGAGCAAAAACCTCATCCCCATGTGCCCGTCGAGCAACCCCCGCAACATCCCCACTTTCCCCTCTGGGAGCCTATACCTCATCCCCATTTTCCCGTCAAGCACCCGGAGCTTCACCCTGAGATTCCCCTCTGGGACCCTGAAGCTCATCCCCAGGTAACTACCATGCAACCTAAGCCATATCCCCAGGAACCCGTCAAGCACCCTCGGGCACATCAGCACTTTCCACTCTTGGACCCTGAAACTCATTCCCATGTGCCCGTCCAGCAACCTAAGCCTTACCCCCACGTGCCTGTCAAGCATCCTCAGCCTCGTCCCCACTTTTCCCTCTGGGAGCCTAAACCTCATCCCAATGTGACCGTCGAGCACCCGGAGCTTGATCCCGAGATTCCCCTCTGGGACCCTGAACCCCATCCCCAGGTAACTACCATGCAACCTAAGCCATATCCCCAGGTACCCGTCAAGCACCCTCGGGCACATCAGCACTTTCCACTCTTGGACCCTGAAACTCATTCCCATGTGCCCGTCAAGCAACCTAAGCCTTACCCCCATGTGCCTGTCAAGAAAACGCAGCCTCCTCCCCGTGTGCCCATCAAGCATTCTCAGCCTCATCCCCACTTTCCTCTCTGGGAGCCTAAACCTCATCCCCAATTGCCAGTCAAGCACCTGGAGCTTGATCCCGAGATTCCCCTCTGGGACCCTGAACCTCATCCCCAGGTAACTACCAAGCAACCTAAGCCTTACCCCCATGTGCCCGTCAAGCAACTTAAGCCTTACCCCCATGTGCCTGTCAAGAAACCGCAGCCTCCTCCCCGTGTGCCCATCAAGCATCCTCAGCCTCATCCCCACTTTCCCCTCTGGGAACGTGAACCTCATCCCCAGGTGACTGTGGGGGACCCTGAGCCTTATAACCAGTTCCCCATATCATACTCTGAGCCCCACCCCCAGAAGCGAATTAAGGACGAACCTGAACCTCATCCCCAGGTGACGGTCGGTGACCCTGAGCCTTATAACCAGTTCCCCATATCATACTCCGAGCCCCAACCCCCGAAGCGCATTAAGCAGAGGCTTCATCCCCAATTTCCAAGTAAAGTCCAAGTTAAATCTTTTCAACCAAGGTCCCACTCGGCTCGTTATCAGTCCAAGCGTACTTTTGGTCCACGTTTTGCTGCCCGGCTACAACAGGGTGGGTTTACTTATCACAATCTTCATTTCAAAATTGGATGGTTGGTTCTCATGGCATTTTTTTTTTCTCTTTTAGAGTGAGTAGGACCAGGATCCCTCTCCTATAGACTCAGAGGAAGATTTGGCCACAAACTCAACTAAGGTAAGTGTAGTGTCAATTCCTGCTTGTATAAGAGATGACTACCTCAATGTTCTGCCCTCTCTTTCTGATTAATGGTACTTGACGATCAGCCCACTTATTTCCAATGACTGCTCTCATTTCAGATACCTCTGGTGTCTGGACCTCGTTGACTGAAGCTTTAACCATGATGGAGAAATAAAATGCATTTTAAATAACATTTGTGTGAACATTTATTTACTTTCCAATTAACACGGGTTCTTTGAACATGCTTGTTACAGCCTGGAAGGTGTTTTAGCCATTTCAATTATGTTGGCGGGAAGATAAATTCTCGCCCAGAGCTGTATGAAGCTCAGTCTTGAAAATAGCAGCCATCTCGCTGCGTAGGGAGCGGAGCAGCTCGTCCATAAAACCGGAGGTAGCAATATCTACCGGGGGGCTAGCGCCTCTGTCCGGGCGTGCATGGCCACTGTGTGGCGGGGCTGCCGTATTGGCGGCAGGCCGTTGTGGTTGTGGAGGTAAATTGCTCGCGGGTTTCGGTTTAGGAGGCATTTTGTAAGGCAATAAGTCGAAAGTAATGTGTTGGGAAACAAATTCACACCAAAAAGAGTAAAAATGTGCCAAAATTAAATTTAGCGAATGTTGCAGGAGCTTCCAAAGTCACGTTTTACTCCATTGATCGCCAAGCCGGAAGTCTGCCCCGCTCTCTTGACAAAGAAATTTTTCTTTTGAAAAAGTCCTCGGTCTTACCTACATTTCCTGTGTGTTTAGTGTTCTGGTGCCGCGGCAGAGGGGCTGGTTTCATTGAATTACTTGACAGGACGTCACTGCAAAAAAAGCACTGAGGCTGCAGTGGATCAGATGTAGCAGTTGGGTATGAATCGATTGTATACTTTTCCTACTCAACCGCCCCACAATGCACTGGGTCAATTCTACCCGCCCAGGAAAATGAAATATTTTCGAGCAAGTTGCTAGGCAACAACATTGTTTGGGGTTCCGCGATCTGACAACTGTACGTGCAGTCATTCATAAACTCTTAGATAAGAGATGAAGATAAATACCTAACAACATTAGAGTCACTAAGTGAAATGAGTGTTGTGAGTCTGATAGTGGAGAGAGATTAGAACAGATCGCTGTTCCACACACCGCGGCTCGTCCAGCTCAACTCACAGACAGCTGAGTGCTGTGATGAGCCGGACAGAGAGCGTCGGAGGGATCCTCCGCCTCAAAACATAATTATAAAACAAGAGGTCTAAAACACAGATGATGAACACAGGACTGTAAAAATCTAGTTCAATATCTAACCTGTAGTGGGCGGTTATAAGCTTAACAGTGTCTAAACTGCCTGAATCTTATAAGAAGAAGAAATTCTTCATTGCTTGAGTATACTTCCACTGAGAACGTTTCGACGCAGCTCGCATACACAATCGATCTTTGAGTAGAGAGTATGCAGTATATAGATGGTGAGTATGTAGGATGTAGGACACTAGTATGGCAGTCCGGACACGGCCTCAAACTCACACAACGTATCCGCAGCCATCTTTGATGTTTACTATCACGGCTTCGACGTCGCATGCACGTCACTTTCGTCATCCGGTTACGTCCTCCCCAGAGTACCATATAAAGGGCTCTGGCGCGCCCATATTAGATAGAACCAATTGAAACCATAGCCAGATTTCTGATCTTCTTGATAAAGCTTCAACGGAGCGTGTCCAGACCAACACGCGCAGCATATTTAATTTGCCAGCGCCTAGTGGCAGGTCTGGAAATGCCAGGCTAGGTGTTTGGCAGTGGTCTCTCCATTCCTTTTTTCACTTGGCTCCCCTGTGCCCGCGTCCGGGGCGACGGTAGCAGTATTGGTAGCTGGACATTTACTCCTGCCTAGCCATGCATCCATGTTCAGTGCACCTGACTCCTGGAACAACTTACAGCTAAAAATTAAACTAAATACATTCATATCCTTTGGCCAATTTAAACAGACTATCTTGGATCTGCCAAACTCTACTTGTAACTGTTTTAATTAGACTATATTGTACTTTATGTCTTTTAATTGCTGCCACTCTTCCCCACTCTGTAAATGTTTCGATCGTTTTGTTTTTTCTTCTCTTCACTTGTTGTGTATTTGATGTTTTTGCATTGAATATTTTGTTTGTATTGTTGTTTTGAATTTGTTTTGACTCGACGTCATTGAAAATGAGGGTCACCCCTCAATTGGTCTCTCGAGGATAAATAAAAGTTGAATGAAATGAAATGAAAAATGTTTAGAGTGGGTATGCAGCCAGCTTCGCTAATCGCGTGCGACCGCAGTAAGAACGTGAACCTTTTTTTATAAAGCGCAAACGTGAACTACAGACGTCTGACCCATGGTCTGACCTCGCCACTTTTCAGTCTTTTCATATGATGTGCATTGTAGTGTTACAATCACTGTGGATGAACTGTTACTCATGGAAAGTAGACTTATGGGCTTAATAAAATTCATTATATAATATAATTTTTATTTTTTTTGTGGATACTGTAGGCTAATTTATAATCTTTCTGCGCACCCCCTGCAATACCCTCGCGTACCCCTAGGGGCCCGCGTACACCCGGTTGGGAATCACCGGGGTAAAGGTGCAAACACACCAAACGCGTTGGGTGCGGTGGCGGCGTTGAAAAATCCTATTTTTGCATAGGGAACCATTGGTTTAGGCGCGATGATGCGTTAGCCGCGGTAAAGCGGTGCTTTGGGCGCGGTAGCCGCGTTACCAAAGCGTCATCGCACCAACGCGCAAGTTCAAAAAATTTAACTTTTAACGCTCCATCGCGTGACGTTTAGCCGCGTTGGCCAATCAGCGGTGAGCTTGACCCGACGTCACGGACATCGGCACGGTGGGAGGACAACACAGAGGCTGAGAAACACCGAGGAGGAAATGTATTTGCGGCTGGCTGGTGATATGAAGCCGCTCGGGGTTGGGTTAGAAGACGTGGGGAAAGTGATCCAGGAGAATGGGCTTCCTTGTTAATTCAGTGAATATGTGCCGCTGTGCTTTAGCCGATAAACCAAGTTAGCACCGGTCTGATAGCGTTAGTTAACTCACCCAGTTGTGTGCGGTCACCACCTCCATTTAATGAACCCAAACATAATGGCTACGTCCGGGGAACTTTCACAACGAGTACAGCCGCGAAGCACCGGTGTTTATGCCTATATCTACGCCAGCCACGGTCCCGTCACAGCCAGGTAGGGTAATGTAGGCTACTTGCCTTTATTTTCTACTGCCCTGCACACGATGCTGCTGTAAATGTGTTTGGTATGGTGCTGCCTTGATGTTTGTGTTCATTTCCGAGTGGCGTGAATCTGCAATGCTGTTTTAAGGCTATTTGTTCCATTCAGTTGCTGTTTATTTGTCTTTTGGCACAATTGTTGGCCGTGTTGTTGTTGTTTTTGTGTGGACATGATCGCTGTTGTGTCGGGTCGGGTCTGATCGCAGCCATGGTTGATTAGGGGAATAAATATATCGGGGGGAGACTAGCTGCGTAGCGTTGGGCGCTTTGACACAAAATGACCAAGCGCCAGATCAGATGTGTTGGGCGCGATGGCCACCAGACTGTCTCACTTTCCCCCGCAGTCCGTCGGCCCTGGATGCAATACAAATGAAATCACCTATATAAATCAAGGAAACTGCACATCAAGGCCGTAGCCATGGAGTCAACATTGGGGTGACCAAATCTGCCTATTTTAATTTTTTTTTTTCATTTTCATGCATCTGCAGATTGAAGTGAAGCCACTGCCAAATTACAAACATATACATATTTCTCATTAAGAAAATAGTTATTCATGCACCTATCTCATCACGTTTAGATTACTGCAATTCCCTTTACTGACTCGTGGCTCTGTCATAAATCCATCTCCCGTCTTCAGTTAATCCAAAACTCGGCTGCAAGACAACACAAAGAGAAATGTTCACTTTTAATATCACTCCCCAAAACTCACATGGATAGCCTTTTTCTTGTGAATCTGTGATTTATGCCTTTTATCTCCTGCACTGTATTGATATGTGTTCTGTGCCTTGTTTATGTATTGCTTTTAGTCTGACCATGCTTTATTTACTATGTGTTTGTTGTCTTGAACCTGACTAGTTTTTATCCTGCTTGTGAGGCCCTTTGTAACTAAGTTTTTCTGTGGTTTCTTTAGGGAACAAAGGTATCACTGCTCCAAAGACATTTGATCACCATAATTTCTTTGAGCTGCTCTCTATTGTAGTGGATTGTCTCGAATTCAGAAATAATGGTCTATCATTTTATTTTATACCTTTCAAACATGAATTAAATCATTATCAACAAGAAAGGTGATAGGTGTTTCGCTGGGTCATCCATATGGGCCAGTGCTTCTCAAATGGTGGGGCGCACCCCCTGGGGGGGCCCCGTGAGTTGTCAGGGGGGGGGGGGGGGCGCGGGCTGCCTTGATTTCCAACTGACCAAAGTTGGAACGTTTTTTTTTTTTTTTTAAAGTGCTAGCAAGCGCGATGTTTGCTTGTGTATGGTCATGTCCGCGCGAAAGGCCGCGATTTGCAGTAAATAAATGTCCACATGTGTCTCCAAGTGTCTCAGTAGGCTATTTCAAAAGAAATCAAGCAAGTAGACTAATAATAACATTAATTAATTATTGGTTATCGCATCACAGAAGGCCTATTGGCCTATAATAATAAAAAAAACACCACCTTATCTATGTTTACAGATTAGAAATGTTTTGAATGAAATGCAAACCTCAGTGAATCATTTGCTCTTGTTTCTCTGTCCTGAGATTCACACAGACTGCAGTCTTGTTTAAATGTTACAAATTGAGCTAATAAACTGAACTTTGAATTTTTTTTTGCTGCAGAAGTTATCTCAGCTAATTTTTTTTAATCTAATTTGATAACAAGGTGATTGTATGCAGAATGCTCGTGCCAGAATCTCATACAGTGGTTTTGTACAGATAAATAAATAAATATTAGCAGGTTCTCAATAGTATTTCAATTTAGGGGGAGGGGGGGGCGCGAAAACAATTCGGGGGGGGGGGGGGGGGGGGGGCATGACAGAAAATAATTGAGAACCACTGATATAGGCTATGAGTGGGACTCAGATACTTTAACATTTTCTTTTTCTCACTCTCATAGGCTGAGCTCTATCTGCTGGCGATATATTGGTACTGCATTTCCCAAAGAGCATATTTTAAACTTATACTATTATTCTCTTATTATATAAAATGTAGTATGTTTTAATTAGTATGAGGTTTTCGACAATCCTTATAGATGCATATGATAATTTATCCTGATTTTTCTTTTCTTTCAATTTGTTTATGTGCTTTTGGTTCTACAACTATGCTTGTTTGAAATTTGATACAACTTAAAATAAGATATGTTCATGAACATTCACGATGGTTAAAATTATACTACTATATACTCTATATGAAATGAACACAGTCTGATTCTTTTTACGGAACATGTATTTTCATAACATTTAATATTGCAGTAATGATTGCAACTGTGTCTGGTTAAAATGACTAAAGAATGATTATAATGATAATGCCGTCTGGTTTATTCACTTTAGCTGAACAGGGAATAAAAGCTTACACAATTTAAATTGGTGACACAATACCTTTCATGATGAACACAGCCCTGTAACGTCCACCTGTGTCCAATTAACCTATTAGGAAGAGAGAGCTGTGATTGGCTGTCATTACAAGTTAAATAAGTGCACTGCTAGCGCCCTATCCCTGCACAACTTTGGAAAGGAGAATAGAGTGTTTAGTTCTGTTGGGTCAGCTGAAGTCAGACAGAAGCATTTCAGTCTGCTTTGGGTCATTTATTGCTGGAGCCATGGGACTTACTCAATGGTAAAGTTCAAGAGGTCTTTCTTTGCTTAAAGTTGGATATTTACAATAGCTAAAATGACTCAGATTATTGTTTTAATGCAGTATTCTGTTTTCTAGTGTGGTGCTGCTATGGATGCTTCTTATTGGAGGGATTCAGGCAACAGTTAAAGGTGAGACGACTAGTTACTGCAAAGTACATAATTCTGATATGTTGACACAAAATAATTGCTGGCTTACAATCAATATGGCCAGTCCTTTAACTTGTTATGGCGCTTTTCCACCGCAAATGTAGCTCGACTCGACTCAACTCGACTCGACTCAACTTGGTTTGGTAGCAGCACGGGTCGTTTTCCACCGCAAATAGTACCTGCTGAACGTGGGCGGGGTCGTCGTAAGGGGCTGAAAGCCTACTCCGGAGCAAAGTATTAGAGCAGAAATTGCGAGCAGTTGTTGCACTATTAACTGAACCAACCGCCAAACACACGGATGAAAAATGTTTAAGAAATACCCCCCTTGTATCTGTTTGCTAAAAGAAGTAGAAGAATATTGCTACGGGCCATTAAAAGGGATGGTTGTTGTCCCGATGTGTGACTGCCACACAGTCAGCTGTAGGGATGCGTCACGTACATCCCTATGCACGTAAACACGGGCATGATAAAGTTGACTGTTTAGTGCTTGTTTCAGGATACGTGTTTTCAAATGCAAGCCGTGTCTCAGCCTGAATATTGTATTGAGGTAATCAGTTCAGTCCGAGGCTTGTAATGTAATCGCTCGCTATCATGTCTGTCCCAGCTGGCTACTATTAGCCTAGCTGCTAGCTGCCCTACATGTCTCCTCTCGTATGATAAGTAACTTCCCCAACAACCAACACTGGGTGAGCTTAGCGAATATATGGAAAATAAATTCAGATCTGTGATGCAAATCAAATGAAAGAGAGCCAGAGAAGGCTGCACGCGGCGTAAATACACTGAAAAGTCCCGGAGAGTTGGGGAGAATAAACAACAGAATGAAGCCGGTAGTCTCTGGCCACTGATTGGCCAGACAATAGTCTCTGGCCAATCAGTGGCCGGCCGTCTGCTGACGTCACCTTTTAGCATCGGCTCAGCTCGCTTGGAACCTAGAGCGAGGCGATACCAAAAAAGCAGCCGCTACGTGGTACCAGGTACCATGAAATTGCGGTGGAAAAGCCAAAAATGCAAGTTGAGTCGAGCTGATACCATGCGGTGGAAAAGCGCCATTAGACTGTTTTTCAAATGTTATAGTTACTATATACTTTTGTAGGCTATTTATCAACAGCTTCCTATCCTGGATTTGTATATGGTGTTTGGGACAATAATGACCAGCCCCAGATTCCTGTCAAGAACCTCCAGCCTCATCCACTGTGGGAGAAAAAACCTCATCCCCATGTGCCCGTCGAGCACCCCCAGCTTCATCCCCACTTTCCCCTCTGGGAGCCTAAACCTCATCCCCATGTGCCTGTCGAGCACCCCCCGCAACATCCCCACTTTCCCCTCTGGGAGCCTAAACCTCATCCCCATGTGCCTGTCGAGCACCCCCCGCAACATCCCCACTTTCCCCTCTGGGAGCCTATACCTCATCCCCATGTGCCCGTCGAGCACCCCCAGCTTCATCCCCACTTTCCCCTCTGGGAGCCTAAACCTCATCCCCATGTGCCTGTCGAGCAACCCCCGCAACATCCCCACTTTCCCCTCTGGGAGCCTATACCTCATCCCCATGTGCCCGTCAAGCACCCGGAGCTTCACCCCGAGATTCCCCCCTGGGACCCTGAAGCTCATCCACAGGTAACTACCATGCAACCTAAGCCATATCCCCAGGTACCTGTCAAGCACCCTCGGGCACATCAGCACTTTCCACTCTTGGACCCTGAAACTCATTCCCATGTGCCTGTCCAGCAACCTAAGCCTTACCCCCATGTGCCTGTCAAGCATCCTCAGCCTCATCCCCACTTTTCCCTCTGGGAGCCTAAACCTCATCCCAATGTGACCGTCGAGCACCCGGAGCTTGATCCCGAGATTCCCCTCTGGGACCCTGAACCCCATCCCCAGGTAACTACCATGCAACCTAAGCCATATCCCCAGGTACCCGTCAAGCACCCTCGGGCACATCAGCACTTTCCACTCTTGGACCCTGAAACTCATTCCCATGTGCCCGTCAAGCAACCTAAGCCTTACCCCCATGTGCCTGTCAAGAAAACGCAGCCTCCTCCCCGTGTGCCCATCAAGCATTCTCAGCCTCATCCCCACTTTCCTCTCTGGGAGCCTAAACCTCATCCCCAATTGCCAGTCAAGCACCTGGAGCTTGATCCCGAGATTCCCCTCTGGGACCCTGAACCTCATCCCCAGGTAACTACCAAGCAACTTAAGCCTTACCCCCATGTGCCCGTCAAGCAACTTAAGCCTTACCCCCATGTGCCTGTCAAGAAACCGCAGCCTCCTCCCCGTGTGCCCATCAAGCATCCTCAGCCTCATCCCCACTTTCCCCTCTGGGAACGTGAACCTCATCCCCAGGTGACTGTGGGGGACCCCGAGCCTTATAACCAGTTCCCCATATCATACTCTGAGCCCCACCCCCAGAAGCGAATTAAGGAGGAACCTGAACCTCATCCCCAGGTGACTGTCGGTGACCCTGAGCCTTATAACCAGTTCCCCATATCATACTCCGAGCCCCGACCCCCGAAACGCATTAAGGAGGAACCTGAACCTCATCCCCAGGTGACTGTCGGTGACCCTGAGCCTTATAACCAGTTCCCCATATCATACTCCGAGCCCCGACCCCCGAAGCGCATTAAGCAGAGGCTTCATCCCCAATTTCCAAGTAAAGTCCAAGTTAAATCTTTTCAACCAAGGTCCCACTCAGCTCGTTATCAGTCCAAGCGTACTTTTGGTCCACGTTTTGCTGCCCGGCTACAACAGGGTGGGTTTACTTATCACAATCTTCATTTCAAAATTGGATGATTGGTTCTCATGGCATTTTTTTTTTTCTTTTAGAGTGAGTAGGACCAGGACCCCTCTCCTATAGACTCAGAGGAAGATTTGGCCACAAACTCAACTAAGGTAAGTGTAGTGTCAATTCCTGCTTGTATAAGAGATGACTACCTCAATGTTCTGCCCTCTCTTTCTGATTAATGGTACTTGACGATCAGCCCACTTATTTCCAATGACTACTCTCATTTCAGATACCTCTGGTGTCTGGACCTCGTTGACTGAAGCTTTAACCATGATGGAGAAATAAAATGCATTTTAAATAACATTGGTGTGAACATTTATTTACTTTCCAATTAACACGGGTTCTTTGAACATGCTTGTTACAGCCTGGAAGGTGTTTTAGCCATTTCAATTATGTTGGCGGGAAGATAAATTCTCGCCCAGAGCTGTATGAAGCTCAGTCTTGAAAATAGCAGCCATCTCGCTGCGTAGGGAGCGGAGCAGCTCTTCCTTAAAACCGGAGGTAGCAATATCTGCCAGGGGGCTAGCGCCTCTGTCCGGGCGTGCATGGCCACTGTGTGGCGGGGATGCCGTATTCGCGGCAGGCCATTGTGGTTGTGGAGGTAAATTGCTCGCGGGTTTCGGTTTAGGAGGCATTTTGTAAGGCAATAAGTCGAAAGTAATGTGTTGGGAAATAAATTCACACCAAAAGAAAGAGTAAAAATGTGCCAAAATTAAATAATTTAGCGAATGTTGCAGGAGCTTCCAAAGTCACGTCTTACTCCATTGATCGCTAAGCCGGAAGTCTGCCCCGCTCTCTTGACAAAGACATTTTTCTTTTGAAAAAGTCCTCGGTCTTACCTACATTTCCTGTGTGTTTAGTGCTCTGGTGCCACAGCAGATGGGCTGGTTTCATTGAATTACTTGACAGGACGTCACTGCAAAAAAAGCACTGAGGCTGCAGTGGCTCAGATGTAGCAGTAAATCCATACAAAATGTATTTATCGTTGTACTGCCGGTGTTTGGTAGCCTGGAAATCCAGACCCTGATATCTTGAACGATAGAGGGTCTGGCCACGATCAATAGTAATTTCCAACTCAAGGGGCGGCTCCTACTCTTGCATTTCAAATGAAACATTTTCCGTTGTCGGTCGGCAAAATAGAACATTCCACTTACTTGCTTAAGTAAGATTTGAGTGCCGTCTTCCAAATCGTTAAGGGTCGAGGCCAAAGCAGTCTCAAACTCACACAACGTATCCGCAGCCATCTTTGATGTTTACTCTCACGGCTTCGACGTCGCATGCACGTCACTTTCGTCATCCAGTTACGTCCTCCCCAGAGTACCATATAAAGGGCTCTGGCGCGCCCATATTAGATGGAACCAATTGAAACCATAGCCAGATTTCTGGTCTTCTTGATAAAGCTTCAACGGAGCATGTCCAGACCAACACGCGCAGCAAATTTAATTTGCCAGCGCCAAGTGGCAGGTCTGGGAATGCCAGGCTAGGTGTTTGGCAGTGGTCTCTCCATTCCTTTTTTCACTTGGCTCCCCTGTGCCCGCGTCCGGGGCGACTGTAGCAGTATCGGTAGCTGGACGTTTACTCCTGCCTAGCCATGCATCCATGTTTAGAGTGGGTATGCAGCTAGCTTCGCTAATCGCGTGCGACCGCAGTAAGAACGTGAACCTTTTTTTATAAAGCGCAAACGTGAACTACAGACGTCTGACCCATGGTCTGACCTCGCCACTTTTCAGTCTTTTCATATGATGTGCATTGTAGTGTTACAATCACTGTGGATGAACTGTTACTCATGGAAAGTAGACTTATGGGCTTAATAAAATTCATTATATAATATAATTTTTATTTTTTTTGTGGATACTGTAGGCTAATTTATAATCTTTCTGCGCACCCCCTGCAATACCCTCGCGTACCCCTAGGGGCCCGCGTACACCCGGTTGGGAATCACCGGGGTAAAGGTGCAAACACACCAAACGCGTTGGGTGCGGTGGCGGCGTTGAAAAATCCTATTTTTGCATAGGGAACCATTGGTTTAGGCGCGATGATGCGTTAGCCGCGGTAAAGCGGTGCTTTGGGCGCAGTAGCCGCATTACCAAAGCGTCACCGCACCATCGCACCAACGCGCAAGTTCAAAAAATTTAACTTTTAACGCTCCATCGCGTGACGTTTAGCCGCGTTGGCCAATCAGCGGTGAGCTTGACCCGACGTCACGGACATCGGCACGGTGGGAGGACAACACAGAGGCTGAGAAACACCGAGGAGGAAATGTATTTGCGGCTGGCTGGTGATATGAAGCCGCTCGGGGTTGGGTTAGAAGACGTGGGGAAAGTGATCCAGGAGAATGGGCTTCCTTGTTAATTCAGTGAATATGTGCGGCTGTGCTTTAGCCGATAAACCAAGTTAGCACCGGTCGGATAGCGTTAGTTAACTCACTCAGTTGTGTGCGGCCACCACCTCCATATAATGAACCCAAACATAATGGCTACGTCCGGGGAACTTTCACAACGAGTACAGCCGCGAAGCACCGGTGTTTATGCCTATATCTACGCCCAAGGGAGTAGGTTTGATTTGGACATTGGTGGGGTCCGTGGGATATGAAAGTGCTTCCTAAAGTTGATAGGTTTTTTTTGTATTCGCAATGATAATTGAAAAAAAAATCAATAAATCGGCTTAATTAACATGTTTATAATGTATATCTGAATATCAA
Organism: Ammodytes marinus; assembly: GCF_949987685.1. Classification (NCBI taxonomy): domain Eukaryota; kingdom Metazoa; phylum Chordata; class Actinopteri; order Uranoscopiformes; family Ammodytidae; genus Ammodytes; species Ammodytes marinus. The sequence goes on from NC_137231.1 coordinate 28,556,541, forward strand.
AAGAGAATATGCATTCTGTAATGTTATAGGTTAAAGCAACTAATGAAAGAAAATGAGTCAACTTAGAAGAGTTTTCAACTTTACTCTGGTGCAACTGAATCTCATGACTAACATATTAATCATTATTGAACCTCACCTGTGAATTTCCAGCCTCTCTTCCATCTCCTCCAGCCTCTCCTTCTCTAGCCTCTCCTTCATCTTCTACAGCATCTCCTCCTCTGTCTCCTTCTCTATCCTCTCCTCCTCTATCTCCTCCAGTCTCTCCTTCTCTATCCTCTCCAGTCTCTCCTCCAGTCTCTCCTCCTCTAGTCTCTCCTCCTCTATCTCCTCCAGTCTCTCCTCCTCTAGTCTCTCCTCCTCTATCTCCTCCAGTCTCTCCACTGTCTGTCACCTGACAGAAGTATGTTGATGCATGACATATGAACAGATATATTCGGGTACATACATGGGTAGACAAAATGTTCACACAATTATTATGTTTTATTCCCCCAAAATATATATGTATAAAATCACATGAGCATCTGCAATGTGCTTGTTGTTACTGTAAATGAGAGGGAAACCTTGAAGGAAAATAAAGGTTATTAAATTTAATTAATGTTTATTTATCCCAAAAAATTTTTTAAACCATTCCACCTTAAACCTTTCCACACAAATAAAACATGAAAATAATGGTAGGCCTATACCTTAAAATGCGGATCTCTTTGGCATTATAGCCTATGCTGACTAATAATCAATATCAGTATTGTTATGGCTCTAAAATATATAACATTTTAATTAACTTACACGTTCACTTCCAAAGAAGTCTATTATGTCCAGTTTTCGTTTCTTCGACATCCTACACACACACAAACACACACACGCACGCACGCACAGCGCGCGCGCACACACGCACAAGCATAAAACACACACAATTATAAGTGTTACTGCAAATGACATCACTGATATTAAAATCCGTCTCGCTGACGTGACCGAAGGCAGAACTTACACTCGCAGATGCAGATATTAGCTATGCACTGAGGCGTCCTGTTGCTCCTCCTGTCTGGGACTAGCAAGTTGCCGGTAGCTTTTTTTTTTTTTAACAAGTAGATGGAGTGACAGCGGGGACGGCCAATCAGGTTGAATATAGGTTTGCGGGAAACCGCTACAGCCAATCAAAGCGCGATAGTTGTTTAGAGGCGGGACTTCTAGCAGAGACTGATTTTTAACCCTTTGTGTACTATAATTATTGCCTAAACAATACGGACAGCGGGTGTATTATTGGTAGGGACTACACAGTAGAGGCTGGATTTTGGTAGGGTCGGGACCCTACCGTCCCTATATAATCCTACGCCCTTGTCTACGCCAGCCACGGTCCCGTCACAGCCAGGTAGGGTAATGTAGGCTACTTGCCTTTATTTTCTACTGCCCTGCACACAATGCTGCTGTAAATGTGTTTGGTATGGTGCTGCCTTGCTGTTTGTGTTCATTTCCGAGTGGCGTGAATCTGCAATGCTGTTTTAAGGCTATTTGTTCCATTCAGTTGCTGTTTATTTGTCTTTTGGCACAATTGTTGGCCGTGTTGTTGTTGTTTTTGTGTGGACATGATCGCTGTTGCGTCGGGTCGGGTCTGATCGCAGCCATGGTTGATTAGGGGAATAAATATATCGGGGGGGAGACTAGCTGCGTAGCGTTGGGCGCTTTGACACAAAATGACCAAGCGCCAGATCAGATGTGTTGGGCGCGATGGCCACCAGACTGTCTCACTTTCCCCCGCAGTCCGTCGGCCCTGGATGCAATACAAATGAAATCACCTTTATAAATCAAGGAAACTGCACATCAAGGCCGTAGCCATGGAGTCAACATTGGGGTGACCAAATCTGCCTATTTTTATTTATTTTTTTCATTTTCATGCATCTGCAGATTGAAGTGAAGCCACTGCCAAATTACAAACATATACATATTTCTCATTAAGAAAATAGTTATTCATGCACCTATCTCATCACGTTTAGATTACTGCAATTCCCTTTACTGACTCGTGGCTCTGTCACAAATCCATCTCCCGTCTTCAGTTAATCCAAAACTCGGCTGCAAGACTGTCGACCAACACAAAGAGAAATGTTCACTTTTAATATCACTCCCCAAAACTCACATGGATAGCGTTTTTCTTGTGAATCTGTGATTTATGCCTTTTATCTCCTGCACTGTATTGTTATGTGTTCTGTGCCTTGTTTATGTATTGTTTTCAGTCTGACCATGCTTTATTTACTATGTGTTTGTTGTCTTGAACCTGACTAGTTTTTATCCTGCTTGTGAGGCCCTTTGTAACTATGTTTTTCTGTGGTTTCTTTATGGAACAAAGGTATCACTGCTCCAAAGACATTTGATTACCATAATTTCTTTGAGCTGCTCTCTATTGTAGTGGATTGTCTCGAATTCAGAAATAATGGTCTATCATTTTATTTTATACCTTTCAAACATGAATTAAATCATTATCAACAAGAAAGGTGATAGGTGTTTCGCTGGGTCATCCATATGGGCCAGTGCTTCTCAAATGGTGGGGCGTGCCCCCCTGGGGGGGCCCCGTGAGTTGTGGGGGGGGGGGGGGGGCGCGGGCTGCCTTGATTTCCAACTGACCAAAGATGGAACGTTTTTTTTTTTTTTTTTAAAGTGCTAGCAAGCGCGATGTTTGCTTGTGTATGGTCATGTCCGCGCGAAAGGCCGCGATTTGCAGTAAATAAATGTCCACGTGTCTCCAAGTGTCTCAGTAGGCTATTTCAAAAGAAATCAAGCAAGTAGACTAATAATAACATTAATTAATTATTGGTTATCGCATCACAGAATGCCATTATATTGGCCTATAATAATAAAAAAAAACACCACCTTATCTATGTTTACAGATTAGAAATGTTTTGAATGAAATGCAAACCTCAGTGAATCATTTGCTCTTGTTTCTCTGTCCTGAGATTCACACAGACTGCAGTCTTGTTTAAATGTTACAAATTGAGCTAATAAACTGAACTTTGAATTTTTTTTGCTGCAGAAGTTATCTCAGCTAATTTTTTTTAATCTAATTTGATAATAAGGTGATTGTATGCAGAATGCTCGTGCCAGAATCTCATACAGTGGTTTTGTACAGATAAATAAATAAATATTAGCAGGTTCTCAATAGTATTTCAATTTAGGGGGAGGGGGGGCGCGAAAATAATTCTGTTCCCGGGGGGGGGGGGGGGGGGGGCATGACAGAAAATAATTGAGAACCACTGATATAGGCTATGAGTGGGACTCAGATACTTTAAAATTTTCTTTTTCTCACTCTCATAGGCTGAGCTCTATCTGCTGGCGATATATTGGTACTGCATTTCCCAAAGAGCATATTTTAAACTTCTACTATTATTCTCTTATTATATAAAATGTAGTATGTTAATTATTATGAGGTTTTCGACAATCCTTATAGATGCATACGATATTTTATCCTGCTTTTTCTTTTCTTTCAATTTGTTTATGTGCTTTTGGTTCTACAACTATGCTTGTTTGAAATTTGATACAACTTAAAATAAGATATGTTCATGAACATTCACGATGGTTAAAATTATACTACTATATACTCTATATGAAATGAACACAGTCTGATTCTTTTTACGGAACATGTATTTTCATAACATTTAATATTGCAGTAATGATTGCAACTGTGTCTGGTTAAAATGACTAAAGAATGATTATAATGATAATGCCGTCTGGTTTATTCACTTTAGCTGAACAGGGAATAAAAGCTTACACAATTTAAATTGGTGACACAATACCTTTCATGATGAACACAGCCCTGTAACGTCCACCTGTGTCCAATTAACCTATTAGGAAGAGAGAGCTGTGATTGGCTGTCATTACAAGTTAAATAAGTGCACTGCTAGCGCCCTATCCCTGCACAACTTTGGAAAGGAGAATAGAGTGTTTAGTTCTGTTGGGTCAGCTGAAGTCAAACAGAAGCATTTCAGTCTGCTTTGGGTCATTTATTGCTGGAGCCATGGGACTTACTCAATGGTAAAGTTCAAGAGGTCTTTCTTTGCTTAAAGTTGGATATTTACAATAGCTAAAATGACTCAGATTATTGTTTTAATGCAGTATTCTGTTTTCTAGTGTGATGCTGCTATGGATGCTTCTTATTGGAGGGATTCAGGCAACAGTTAAAGGTGAGACGACTAGTTACTGCAAAGTACATAATTCTGATATGTTTACACAAAATAATTGCTGGCTTACAATCAATATGGCCAGTCCTTTACCTTGTTAGACTGTTTTTCAAATGTTATAGTTACTTTTGTAGGCTATTTATCAACAGCTTCCTATCCTGGATTTGTACATGGTGTTTGGGACAATAATGACCAGCCCCAGATTCCTGTCAAGAACCTCCAGCCTCATCCACTGTGGGAGCAAAAACCTCATCCCCATGTGCCCGTCGAGCACCCCCAGCTTCATCCCCACTTTCCCCTCTGGGAGCCTAAACCTCATCCCAATGTGACCGTCAAGCACCCCCCGCAACATCCCCACTTTCCCCTCTGGGAGCCTAAACCTCATCCCCATTTGCCCGTCAAGCACCCGGAGCTCGACCCCGAGATTCCCCTCTGGGACTCTGAAGCTCATCCCCAGGTAACTACCATGAAAACTAAGCCATATCCCCAGGTACCTGTCAAGCACCCTCGGGCACATCAGCACTTTCCACTCTTGGACCCTGAAACTCATTCCCATGTGCCCGTCCAGCAACCTAAGCCTTACCCCCACGTGCCTGTCAAGCATCCTCAGCCTCATCCCCACTTTCCCCTCTGGGAGCCTAAACCTCATCCCAATGAAACCGTCGAGCACCCCCCGCAACATCCCGACTTTCCCCTCTGGGAGCCTAAACCTCATCCCCATTTGCCAGTCAAGCACCCGGAGCTTGATCCTGAGATTCCCCTCTGGGACCCTGAACCTCATCCCCAGGTAACTACCATGCAACCTAAGCCTTATCCCCAGGTACCTGTCAAGCACCCTCATCTGCACTTTCCACTCTTGGACCCTGAAACTCATTCCCATGTGCTGGTCAAGCAACCTAAGCCTTATCCCCAGGTGCCTGTCAAGAAACCGCAGCCTCCTCCCCTTGTGCCCATCAAACATCCTCAGCCTCATCCCCACTTTCCCCTCTGGGACCGTGAACCTCATTCCCAGGTGACTGTCGGGGACCCTGAGTCTTATAACCAGTTCCCCATATCATACTCCGAGCCCCACCCCCAGAAGCGACTTAAGAAGGAACGTGAACCTCATCCCAAGGTGACTGTCGGGGACCCAGAGCCTTATAGCCAGTTCCCCATATCATACATCGTGCTCCAGCCCCAGAAGCGATTTAAGGAGGAACCTGAACCCCATCCCCAGGTGACTGTCGGCGACCCTGAGTCTTATAACCAGTTCCCCATATCATACTCTGAGCCCCACCCCCAGAAGCGCATTAAGGAGGACCCTCAGCCTCAACCCCAGGTCCCTGCCTGGAAGCAGAGGCTTCATCCCCAATTTCCAAATAAAGTCCAAGTTAAATCTTTTCAACCAAGGTCCCACTCAGCTCGTTATCAGTCCAAGCGTACTTTTGGTCCACGTTTTGCTGCCCGGCTACAACAGGGTGGGTTTACTTATTACAATCTTCATTTCAAAATTGGATGATTGGTTCTCATGGCATTTTTTTTTTCTCTTTTAGAGTGAGTAGGACCAGGACCACTCGCCTACAGACGCAGAGGAAGATTTGGCCACAAACTCAACTAAGGTAAGTGTAGTGTCAATTCCTGCTTGTATAAGAGATGACAACCTTAATGTTCTGCCCTCTCTTTCTGATTAATGGTACTTGATGATCAGCCCACTTATTTCCAATGACTGCTCTCATTTCAGATACCACTGGTGTCTCCATTAATGGGCCTCGTTGACTGAAGCTTTCTCCATGATGGAGAAATAAAAATGCATTTTTAAATAACATTGGTGTGAACATGTAGTTACTTTCCAGTTAACACGGGTTCTTTGAACATGCTTGTTACAGCCTGGAAGGTGTTTTAGCCATTTAAATTATGTTGGTGTGTTAAAGCTTGACAGCAATGCAGGCATTACCTGCTGCCCTAACAGAAATTGTTCAAGGTGTGTGCCTTAATTGAACTACTGGTTGCTGTGTTAGAAGTAGTCCTAACCCTGCAACAGCAAGGTATGAGTGATTTAATTGAGGCAGTGCATCCAGAAGCCATGGACAAAGCTTTTCTGCTTTATTGCAGAACTTCCCCCTGGCAGAACTAACTGAAAGTGGACATGAAGTGTGGGGTTTGGAATATCGGTGGACCTGAGACCAGCAGTAAGCTGACTACTGTTTTTCTTTAGGGTGTTTTTTTTTTTTTTTTTTTTTTTTTTTTTTTTTTTTTTTTTAAAAGCGGAACCACTGGGCCGTTTCAGAAAGCAGGGTTAGCAAACTTGGAGTTTATCCCTGAACTCTGATGGCAAACCCTGAGATGAGAAACAATAGCCCAAATCTACTCCCATTCCCGCTAAGTCTAAGGGGTTAGGTCTGTCCCACTGTCAAGTCCATGAGGGATCTTTCCATACCCTTACGAATACTTTCTGTAAGTCTGCAGGTTTTGCCCAAGGGTTCATAGTGCAGTAATATGGCCAATGTACAGGGGAAGCTGTTTTGTAGCATTTCTGGTATGACTGCATTTACAAAAAAACATGTTACATTAAAGGTGCTGTAAGCGGAATGGTTCTTTTAGCTAACTTCCTGTCAGTTACTGCAGTTAGCAGTCCCTTCGCTCGTCCCTACGTCATATTAATGCACTGGTCTTCAAGCAGCAAGTTATCTAGTATCATCTCAGATCCATAAGTGTGGTAAAACATAACCATCAAAACAGACATTGGGAAGGATTTTTACCTGCTCCGCCATTGTAGGAGCATACACATTCACCCATCTGTTGCTCTGGCGTGCACCGGCAGTGAGACCATGGAGTGTATATAATTATGAGTGTGACGGGTGTCGGTCCGTAGCGTTCCCTCTTCTGATTGGATACAAATTTCGGGACCCTCCAATAAGTTTATTTGCCGATTACATGCAAAGCAGCTGACTGAGAGATCGACAACTGCCACTCATTAGGCCTGTTAGATCAGCCACCGATGCAATATAAAATGAAATCACCTTTATAAAACAAGGAAACTGCAAATCAAGGCCGTAGCCATGGAGTCAACACATTGGGGTGACCAAATCTGCCTTTTTTTTTTTTTTTTTTAATTTTCATACATCTTCCGATTGAAGTGAAGCCACTGCCAAATAAAAAAAAAATATATTTCTCATTAAGCAATTAGTTATTCATGCACCTATCTCATCAAAACTCACATGGATAGCCTTTTTCTTGTGAATCTGTGATTTATGCCTTTTATCTCCTGCACTGTATTGTTATGTGCGGGGGCGGCAGTGGCGAAGTGGGTAGGGAGTTCGCCTCTGGTGTGCAGGGTCGGAGGCTCGATCCCCCGTCTCCCCGCCACATGTCGAAGTGTCCCTGGGCAAGACACTGAACCCCGAATTGCTCCCGATAGTTAGCTTAGTTAGCTTAGCACCCTAGTGCCAAGCCTACCCCGCGTGGTAGCTGCTGCTATCGGTGTATGAATATGTGTGTGACTGGGTTAATGTGTACAAAAAAAACAATGTAAAGCGCTTTGAGTCTGTGATAAACGGAGATATAGCGCTATACAAGTCCATTTACCATGTGTTCTGTGCCTTGTTTATGTATTGTTTTCAGTCTGACCATGCTTTATTTACTATGTGTTTGTCGTCTTGAACCTGACTAGTTTTTATCCTGCTTGTGAAGCCCTTTGTAACTATGTTTTTCTGTGGTTTCTTTAGGGAAGAGAGGTATCACTGCTCCAAAGACATTTAATCACCATCATTTCTTTGAGCTGCTCTCTATTGTAGTGGATTGTCTCGAATTCAGAAATAATGGTCTATCATTTTATTTTATACCTTTCAAACATGGATTGAATCATTATCAACAAGAAAGGTGATAGGTGTTTCGCTGGGTCATCCATATAGGCTATGAGTGGGACTGATACTTTAAAGCGGACCTATGATGCTTTTTGACTTTTATGACCTATAAACGTTGTGATGATTCATAGTCATGCTTAACCATACTAAATTATCAAATAATGACTTACATGCATTTCGACGTATTCCCTGCTGACCGTCTGGGGTGTCTGTGCAGAGCACTAAACACTATTCTAGCCAGTCGAGAAGTCACGTGTTCAGAGCGGTCTACCCTTTGTAACTTCGTGACGTCGCATGTAACTTCGTGACGTCACCACGCGGATGTTTCCATGTATGGTAATGCTGTCACTTCCTTGTTCGCGTCTGCCTCGTGCCCTTATAGGTCCATGCTCGCGCTTCCCGCCACTGAAAGTGTTCCGGAAGGAAGGTAACCAAACACAACGGAGTGGGGTTTGCAGGAGGGGGGGGGGGAGGGGAGCGGAGATCGCCGAAGCACAGGCGGAGGGAGCGGAGATTGCCGAAGCACACACACTCAAGTGTTGACAGGACGTGCTGGATCGCCAAAATAAGAGAAAGAGCTTCCTGAAAATCTACATAGTTTTTTGTGATGTGATTCGTGTCAGGTTGCTCTATAGCAGTGTAAAACAAGAAATTAAGACCAGAAAAGTAGTATAATAGGTCCTCTTTAACATTTTATTTTTCTCACTCTTATAGGCTGAGCTCCATCTGCTGGCGATATATTGGTACTGCATTTCCCAAAGAGCATATTTTAAACTTATACTATTATTCTCTTATTATATAAAATGTAGTATGTTAATTAGAATGAGGTTTTCGACAATCCTTATAGATGCATATGATATTTTTTCCTGATTTTTCTTTTCTCTCAATTTGTTTATGTGCTTTTGGTTCTACAACTATGCTTGTTTGAAATTTGATACAACTTAAAGCTCCCATATTATACACTTTTCGGTACTATTATACACCATATTATATGGTCTTAGTGGTCCCTAATACGTTTTTCTTTAATTGTTTTCTGAAAAAAACTTTCAGATAATTTATTGTAGCCTACTATGCTGATGTCAGCTAATCTCACAATGGCCTATTTTTTAAAAAGAGCTGCAGCTCCCCTCGTAAATATACAATCTTTGAGCTCCCCCCGCCCCCTGTCCGGAAGCGAAGCCAGATACGCCTCGCCCTCTGTCTGTCAGGGCCGTGGACCAATAAGAAATAGGGGTGTGGGCTGCACAGTGGAAGCTTCTGGCTTTCCAGTTTGTGAGGTCAGAAACGAGGAGAATTCTGACTGGAGTATATTGGGGGGGGGGGGTTCAGAAAGGGGGAGAGTGAGAAAAGGAGAGATTGTTATTTTTTAAATATTTTGGCAGTCTCTAGGCACACCGTGGACCCATGGATATGTTGGAACACATTTAAAAAGTGCATTCAGCATATGTGACCTTTAAGATATGTTCATTAACATTCAAAATGGTTAAAATTATACTACTATATAGTCTATATGAAATGAACACAGTCTGATTCTTTTTACGGAACATGTATTTTCATAACATTTAATATTGCAGTAATCTGTGTCTGGTTAGAATGAAAATAATGATTATAATGATAATGCCGTCTAGTTTATTCACTTTAGCTGAACAGGGAATAAAGGCTTACACAATTTAAATTGGTGACACAAGGGCTGTGTTCGGAAAGCCATACTAACGTCCTACTCATACTAATTTTGACTTCAATTTGAGTATGTGACGGTTGGGTATGCGAGTTTGGGTATGCGAGAACTTCCCGGATGAGTCCTAACTTCCGGGAAGATTTTGGGTATGGATCGATTGGATACTTTTCCTACTCAACCGCCCCACAATGAACTGGGTCAATTCTACCCGCCCAGGAAAATGAAATATTTTCAAGCAAGTTGCTAGGCAACAACATTGTTTGGGGTCCGCGATCTGACAACTGTACGTGCAGTCATTCATAAACTCGGATAAAATAGGAGATGAAGATAAATACCTAAGAACATTAGAGTTACTAAGTGAAATGAGTGATGCCAGTCTGATAGTGGAGATGGATCAGAACAGATCGCTGTTCCACACACGTCCAGCTCAACTAGTCTGGCATGACCACTTCCGCCAGCGTCTATTCGCTTGCGTCGAAAAGCTACGCAGCCCTGACGTAGCCCCCTCCTATTCCGGTTGCTGGCTTTCCCCTATTGTGATCCCCCTCAAATTCGGAAACAATTCGCTCAGTCAACCCGTGTGCTTATGTGCAGCGCTCTCTCTCTCTCACACACACACACACACACACACACACACACACACACACACACACACACACACACACACACACACACACAGGGTGTTAGAAGTCACATTACTGTAGACAGAAATAAAGTGTGGCGATACTTCGGGATAATAATATTGGCGGCGGCGGTCCGGGATGCATCCTAGCTTAGCCTAGCTGTCCAACTTCATTGTACAACTACCCCCGGGCAGAAATACCCTCATAAACTCTGGAAAATGAAGCGTGGGGGTTTGAATTGAGCACCGGACCTTATAACCAGCTAGATTAAGATCCGCCGTTCCCTTTCTTTGGTGAATTAGGGACTATGCAGCGGTGTTTTAGCGACGGGGAAAGATTCCAACGGCTTCCACTATCGCCTAGCAACTCTTACGGCTACTTGCTGCAGTTGGTGTAGCGCTCACAACGTCAAAACCCTGTTCTGCCTGTAAACAGACGGACTACGGCTCTGACTACAGCGATAGGAGGTGGTGACATAAGTTCTCGAATGCTAAAAATTCTAGTCGACCGCCGTAGCCGTCCTCTCAACCGCCGATGATAATGTTACCAGAGATAACACTACGTGGGTGGCTAGTTAACTCCGGTTAAGTTATCCCGTGAGCTCCTCGGGGGCTAAAGTGTATGGTGTCTTGACATGCTGGTTAGAAAGCAACACACTATGTATATTCCTTTTGTCTTTAATAGTTTTTGTGTGGCGTTTGCGGGTTTAGCCATTTCTCTGACAGTCTCTGGACGTGAAGACGTTCCATCAAAATAAGTCCCCCCCCCGGCACTATTTTGCAGGACACCGCTGCTGCTTCCCGGGGTTAGCCCCGCCCTAGATGATTGTGATTGGTTTAAACAAATACAAACAGGCTAGCCCAGTTTCCCCCGGTTTCCCCACCCGAATAGACGGCTCTAAACAGAGTGCTTCCAGACCCTACTACTTGCTGTAGTTTGGTCTGGCTTTGCGAGACTAAGCTCAACTGACAGACAGCTGAGTGCTGTCTGATGAGCCGGACAGAGAGCGTCGGAGGGATCCTCCGCCTCAAAACATAACTACAAAACAAAAGGTCTAAAACACAGATGATGAACACAGGACTGTAAAAATCTAGTTAAATATCTAACCTGTAGAGGGCGGTTATACGCTAAACAGCGTCTAAACTGCCTGAATCTTATAAGAAGAAGAATAAATTCTTTATTGCTTGAGTATACTTCACAGAAAACGGTTCGACGCACCTCGCATACACAATCAAGCGAGGGCTCTGCTTGCCCTCGCTCAAAACCTGAAATCTACAAAACGGATTGTGGGAAGGTGATAGTGGAAGATGAATTGTTAAATTTTATTGTGGTTAAAATTAACACATTAAGCCATGATGAAATAGTTTTATTGACAACAAACAACTTTTCATCTGAGTGGATTGAGGAGTCCAAGCGGCTGTTGTTTGACTTATGCCCGAATACAACGCAACGCTGTGTCGCACACAAAGGCTCACAGAAGGACACGAATAATATCAAGGCCTGCATGAAGTTACTTAATGAGTGCGGTGAAGATATTCCACGTTTTGTTTCACATTACTTGGATGAACTGCCACCTGTTGGGTTCGGCAATATGGACGTCTCAGCTTTGCTTAGCCGAGTGGAGCAGCTGAGCCAACAAGTCTCTGGCCTGAGAAAGGCATTGGATACTCAGGCAGATGTGAGTGAGAACTTGGGGACAATTGTTACGGCCATGGATCGCCGAGTGGCAGCGGTGGAGACGCACCGTACATCGGACTACGACCCTGGGGCTGCTGGCACCGTGCGGGGGCTATCGGCCCCCGTGCGCCCTGAGAAGTCAACAACGTCTCCAACTGTTAGGTCGCGTCTCCTGGGACTGAATAGGCCTACCGGCGAGATCGCCAGTACCTCACGGGTAGACTGGAAGGGGCTGGTTGGCTCCACTCAACAGCAGGAGCTACTGGATGTGGAAGTCACATCGCCACGATCACAGCCACAGTCCCCACCAGAGCCGGCCCGAGGCATAAGCGAACTAAGCGGCCGCTTAGGGCCCCCGACTGCCTGGGGGGCCCCCTAAAAAAAAAAAAAAAATTTTTTTTTTTTTTAGTTTGTGTGTTTGATATTAACATCATACTATGCAAATGTGAGTTATCATACAAAAAAAGGAATAAAATGTTTTGGTCTAGATAATTAATAGCCTAAAAATGTAATTAGTTCATCTCGGAGGAAATCCGAAATTATCTGATCATGTCACTTTCACATCCATGCACAGTGTGTATTGAGTTTATTTAAAAACAATTGGAAATGGGGCTGCCCTCAGTTGCCCATGCACTGTGTACAGTATAGTCTATAGCCTATGTCAGCCTTGTCTGTGGAAAAAAAGATACAGTAGCTGGATAACAGAGTTCTTCTGCTTCGTTCCTCACACTGCATTTAAATGCATTCACTATATTACAGAGAAATATGTCCCGTAAAAGAAAAAGAGCTCCAAGCCCAACCCATAATATTTTATTTTATATTAATATTTTTATGGAAAATCCATGTGTCCTTCTTCAATAGCTTCTAATTCATCTGACCCAGTGTCTCCAAATTATTTGTTCACACAAGATTTCTCAGATTTAGCCTCTTAATTTTACTCTCAAAGTGCACCAGATTCATGCATTTCACTTTAAAAAGGTTAAAAAAATCTCCCGGGGGGGCATACCCCCGGACCCCCCTAAGAGGGTCTGAATCTCGGCTGTCTAATATTTTCGCACAGCCGCACAGTGGAGGCACTAGCGGAAAACACTGGGTGTGTGAATGATATTTAACAAAGATCTATAGTTTCAGCAGCGCTAACATAGGAGAGGGGCCCCCTAATCATATTTCGCTTAGGGCCCCCTGAAGGCTTGGGCCGGCTCTGATCCTTATAGATGCATATGATATTTTATCCTGATTTTTCTTTTCTTTCAATTTGTTTATGTGCTTTTGGTTCTACAACTATGCTTGTTTGAAATTTGATACAACTTAAAATAAGATATGTTCATGAACATTCACGATGGTTAAAATTATACTACTATATACTCTATATGAAATGAACACAGTCTGATTCTTTTTACGGAACATGTATTTTCATAACATTTAATATTGCAGTAATGATTGCAACTGTGTCTGGTTAAAATGACTAAAGAATGATTATAACGATAATGCCGTCTGGTTTATTCACTTTAGCTGAACAGGGAATAAAAGCTTACACAATTTAAATTGGTGACACAATACCTTTCATGATGAACACAGCCCTGTAACGTCCACCTGTGTCCAATTAACCTATTAGGAAGAGAGAGCTGTGATTGGCTGTCATTACAAGTTAAATAATTGCACTGCTAGCGCCCTATCCCTGCACAACTTTGGAAAGGAGAATAGAGTGTTTAGTTCTGGTGGGTCAGCTGAAGTCAGACAGAAGCATTTCAGTCTGCTTTGGGTCATTTATTGCTGGAGCCATGGGACTTACTCAATGGTAAAGTTCAAGAGGTCTTTCTTTGCTTAAAGTTGGATATTTACAATAGCTAAAATGACTCAGATTATTGTTTTAATGCAGTATTCTGTTTTCTAGTGTGGTGCTGCTATGGATGCTTCTTATTGGAGGGATTCAGGCAACAGTTAAAGGTGAGACGACTAGTTACTGCAAAGTACATAATTCTGATATGTTGACACAAAATAATTGCTGGCTTACAATCAATATGGCCAGTCCTTTAACTTGTTAGACTGTTTTTCAAATGTTATAGTTACTATATACTTTTGTAGGCTATTTATCAACAGCTTCCTATCCTGGATTTGTACATGGTGTTTGGGACAATAATGACCAGCCCCAGATTCCTGTCAAGAACCTCCAGCCTCATCCACTGTGGGAGCAGAAACCTCATCCCCATGGGCCCGTCGAGCACCGCCAGCCTGATCCCCACTTTCCCCTCTGGGAGCCTAAACCTCATCCCCGTGTGCCCGTCGAGCACCCCCCGCAACATACCCACTTTCCCCTCTGGGAGCCTAAACCTCATCCCCGTGGGCCCATCGCGCACCCCCAGCCTGATCCCCACTTTCCCCTCTGGGAGCCTAAACCTCATCCCCGTGTGCCCGTCGAGCACCCCCCACAACATACCCACTTTCCCCTCTGGGAGCTTAAACCTCATGCCCATTTGCCTGTCAAGCACCCAGAGCTTGATCCCGAGATTCCCCTCTGGGACCCTGAACCTCATCCCCAGGTAACTACCATGCAACCTAAGCCTTATCCCCAGGCACCCGTCAAGCACCCTCAGCCACATCAGCACTTTCCACTCTTGGACCCTAAAACTCATTCCCATGTGCCCGTCAAGCAACCTACGCCTTACCCCCATGTGCCTGTCAAGAAAACGCAGCCGCCTCCCCGTGTGCCCATCAAGCATTCTCAGCCTCATCCCCACTTTCCCCTCTGGGAGCCTAAACCTCATCCCCAATTGCCCGTCAAGCACCCGGAGCTTGATCCCGAGATTCCCCTCTGGGACCCTGAACCTCATCCCCAGGTAACTACCATGCAACCTAAGTCTTACCCCCATGTGCCCGTCAAGCAACCTAAGTCTTACCCCCATGTGCCTGTCAAGAAAACGCAGCCTCCTCCCCGTGTGCCCATCAAGCATTCTCAGCCTCATCCCCACTTTCCCCTCTGGGAGCCTAAACCTCATCCCCATTTGCCCGTCAAGCACCCGGAGCTTGATCCCGAGATTCCCCTCTGGGACCCTGAACCTCATCCCCAGGTAACTACCATGCAACCTAAGTCTTACCCCCATGTGCCCATCAAGCAACCTAAGCCTTACCCCCATGTGCCTGTCAAGAAAACGCAGCCTCCTCCCCGTGTGCCCATCAAGCATTCTCAGCCTCATCCCCATTTGTCCGTCAAGCACCCGGAGCTTGATCCCGAGATTCCCCTCTGGGACCCTGAACCTCATCCCCAGGTAACTACCATGACGCCTAAGCCTTACCCCCATGTGCCCGTCAAGCAACCTAAGCCTTACCCCCATGTGCCTGTCAAGCATTCTCAGCCTCGTCCCCACTTTCCCCTCTTGGAGCCTAAACCTCATACCCATTTGCCCGTCAAGCACCCGGAGCTTGATCCCGAGATTCCCCTCTGGGACCCTGAACCTTACCCCCATGTGCCCGTCAAGCAACCTAAGCCTTACCCCCATGTGCCTGTCAAGAAACCGCAGCCTCCTCCCCGTGTTCCCATCGAGCATTCTCAGCCTCGTCCCCTCTGGGAGCCTAAACCTCATCCCCATTTTCCCGTCAAGCAACTGGAGCTTGATCCCGAGATTCCCCTCTGGGACCCTGAACCTCATCCCCAGGTAACTACCATGACGCCTAAGCCTTACCCCCATGTGCCCGTCAAGCAACCTAAGCCTTACCCCCATGTGCCTGTCAAGCATTCTCAGCCTCGTCCCCACTTTCCCCTCTTGGAGCCTAAAACTCATACCCATTTGCCCGTCAAGCACCCGGAGCTTGATCCCGAGATTCCCCTCTGGGACCCTGAACCTTACCCCCATGTGCCCGTCAAGCAACCTAAGCCTTACCCCCATGTGCCTGTCAAGAAACCGCAGCCTCCTCCCCGTGTTCCCATCGAGCATTCTCAGCCTCGTCCCCTCTGGGAGCCTAAACCTCATCCCCATTTGCCCGTCAAGCAACTGGAGCTTGATCCCGAGATTCCCCTCTGGGACCCTGAACCTCATCCCCAGGTAACTACCATGCAACCTAAGCCTTACCCCCATGTGCCCGTCAAGCAACCTAAGCCTTACCCCCATGTGCCTGTCAAGAA
The DNA here is from genome assembly GCF_949987685.1 of Ammodytes marinus. NCBI lineage: Eukaryota > Metazoa > Chordata > Actinopteri > Uranoscopiformes > Ammodytidae > Ammodytes > Ammodytes marinus. The sequence continues at coordinate 28,572,644 of NC_137231.1, forward strand.
ACCGCAGCCTCCTCCCCGTGTTCCCATCAAGCATTCTCAGCCTCGTCCCCTCTGGGAGCCTAAACCTCATCCCCATTTGCCCGTCAAGCAACTGGAGCTTGATCCCGAGATTCCCCTCTGGGACCTTGAACCTCATCCCCAGGTAATTACCATGCAACCTAAGCCTTACCCCCATGTGCCCGTCAAGCAACCTAAGCCTTACCCCCATGTGCCTGTCAAGAAACCGCAGCCTCCTCCCCGTGTTCCCATCAAGCATCCTCAGCCTCATTCCCACTTTCCCCTCTGGGAACGTGAACCTGATCCCGAGGTGACTGTCGGGGACCCCGAGTCTTATAACCAGTTCCCCATATCATACTCTGAGCCCCACCCCCAGAAGCGCATTAAGGAGGACCCTGAGTCTCAACCCCAGGTCCCTGCCTGGAAGCAGAGGCTTCATCCCCAATTTCCAAGTAAAGTCCAAGTTAAATCTTTTCAACCAAGGTCCCACTCAGCTCGTTATCAGTCCAAGCGTGCTTTTGGTCCACGTTTTGCTGCCCGGCTACAACAGGGTGGGTTTACTTATCACAATCTTCATTTCAAAATTGGATTGGTTCTCATGGCATTTTTTTTTTGCTCTTTTAGAGTGAGTAGGACCAGGACCCCTCTCCTATAGACGCAGAGGAATATTTGGCCACAAACTCAACTAAGGTAAGTGTAGTGTCAATTCCTGCTTGTATAAGAGATGACAACCTTAATGTTCTGCCCTCTCTTTCTGATTAATGGTACTTGATGATCAGCCCACTTATTTCCAATGACTGCTCTCATTTCAGATACCTCTGGTGTCTCCATTAATGGGCCTCGTTGACTGAAGCTTTAACCATGAGAAATAAAATGCATTTTAAGTAACATTGATGTGAACATGTATTTACTTTCCAGTTAACGCAGGTTATTTGAACATGCTTGTTACAGCCTGGAAGGTGTTTTAGCCATTTCAATTATGTTGGTGTGTTTAAGCTTGACAGCAATGCAGGCATTACCTGCTGCCCTAACAGAAATTGTTCAAGGTGTGTGCCTTAATTGAACTACTGGTTGCTGTGTTAGAAGTCCTAACCCTGCAACAGCAAGGTATGAGTGATATAATTGAGGCAGTGCATCCAGAAGCCATGGACAAAGCTTTTCCGCTTTATTGCAGAACTAACTGAAAGTGGACATGACGTGTGGGGTTTGGAATATCTGTGCACCTGAGACCACCAGTAAGCTCTGACTACTGTTTTTCTTTAGGGTTTTTTATTTAATTTAAGCGGAACCACTGGGCCGTTTCAGAAAGCAGGGTTAGCACACTTGGAGTCTATCCCTGAACTCTGATGAGAAACGATAGCCCAAATCTACTCCCATTCCCGCTAGGTCTAAGGGGTTAGGTTTGTCCCACTGTCAAGTCCATGAGGGATCTTTCCATACCCTTACGAATACTTTCTGTAAGTCTGCAGGCTTTGCCCAAGGGTTCAGAGTGTAGTGATATTTAATACGACCAATGTACAGGGGAAGCTGTTTTGTAGCATTTCTGGTATGACCGCGTTTACAAAAAACATGCTACATTAAAGGTGCTGTAAGCGGAATGGTTCTTTTAGCTAACTTCCTGTCAGTTACTGCAGTTAGCAGACACCTCATTAATGCAAGTGCGGTATTCAAGCAGCAAGTTATCTAGCATCATCTCAGATCCATGAGTGTGATAAAACATGATTAAAAACCATCAACAGAAATTGTGAAGGATTTTTACCTGCTCCACCATTGTAGGAGCATACACATTCACCCATCTGTTGCTCTGGCGTGCACCGGCAGTGAGACCATGGAGTGTATATAATATTTGAGTGAGACGGGTGTCGGTTTGTAGCGTTCTCTCTTCTGATTGGATAACAATTTCGGGATCCTCAAATAAGTTTATTTGCCGATTCAATGCAAAGCAGCTGACTGAGAGATTAGCTTTTTGAAATGCGCACATTATGTAATTGATCACTATATGAATAAAGAGAGATTTAACACTTATATTAGCATAAATTAACCGCTTACTTCACCTTTAACAAGGATTTAACATCGTAGCCTACATAAAATAAACATGACACACACATGCATATTACACAAGTAATGTTTGGTTAATAATGCTGTTTAAAAAAAATATTATTTGAAAATATTGTCCAGTTGCTTAGGCATGTTCAAATCAGGAAGTCGATCTTGTGCCTCGACAGGAAAGAAGGCAGTTAACGTAAAGTCCGACCCCCTCAATAGTTTATTATACTCATGTCTGTACATTAAAATGTAGAAATAGTTTTTCTTTTGTATTCCTTTGGCAATGTTAACTCTCGTTTTCCATGCCAATAAAACCTCTTGACTTGAAATCGCAACGCAGAGATGATTGTCCACCACCATCTCGTTTTCTTTCTGTTAAGGAGGAGGCTTAAATCTAACGTTTCAAGACTTGAGGATTTAGGGGGGGCATTGGGATTGGGCCTCTGGATGTGTTCCAATATCCATACTTCCCTACTATTTAGTATAACAAAGACGGCTTGGTACCCCAACAGAGGAGTCCAGAAAATAGGGCCTCTAAGGATTCTCTTTTTTGCATAGGAAATTTCCCTTTCCTAACGAGATGACCCGGAAGTACTTGGCAGAAGGCTGGTTAGAATTCTAAAAATGCTTAGGAAAAGTGCCTTGATGCATCCTTTAACCCCCATATAGGTTACTCCTGACCAACCTTTACGAAAAAGGTAAGACAACGCCTTTATCACCTCAGACAGCTCAGGAGATTCAGGGTCTCCCAACGGATCCTGATGTCCTTCTATTCTGCTGCTATACCGAGTATACTGACAGGAGCTATATCTGCCTGGTATGGTAACAGCTCCGTTGGTGACAGTTTTGTTTTCTATTGTATTCTATTTTAATTGAGCACAGTAGTACAGTACATGCCACACAAACATTCCACCGTGCATCCTTATGTGAATGTGACGGATAAAAACCTTTGAATCTTGAATCTTTCGTGTTAGTCAAATACAATGGTAATGATGAAGATATAAAAAAACATCAATATTAGCCATAGTCAACTGGTCAAATTGAACAAGATATTGCTTCTTCCTGACAAAAGTACTGAAGTGCCCTCAGGCAAGTCACTTGACCTACAGGTGTTCAAGTTAAAGGTGAAGTAAGCGGTTTATTTATGTGACACTTGTTTCACTGTTTACACAGTTGATCATTTGATCACAGCCCTTAGAGCAACTCAAAACCATAGTTTGATTCCTTTTTGGTCATTTGGGAATACAACACCAATTATGTGGCAGTCATCAAACTGCCAACAGAAGCAGCTGCATATTATTCATCATTCGTCTGTTTTGTGTTGTGTTGTGTATTTTTGATAACTTTCAAAAAGAGATTGTTAAGGAATCCAAAGAGGTCAGAAAAGTGTTTCATCTGCCACTAGAGGGAACCACCTGACATCAAAATGAAGGCAGAGAACAGGATACAATGTAATGTTGTAAAGTTGAATGATGTTTTCAACAATCCTTATAGATACAAATATGTTTTCATAATTGTTTTATTTTATTTGACAAGGCATGGGGAGTTTGTGGTTCTAAAAATATGGTTGGTGTTCATTTGATTAAATTTAAAATGTATAATTAATGATACTTCTCTACTTACTTGAAATGAACAGTCTGAAGATCTAAATGGAACATGCATTTTCATAACATTTTATATAGCAGTAATGATTGCAACTTTGTCTGTTTAGAATGAAAAGAATGACTATAATATTAATGCTGTCTTGCACTTTAGCTGAACAGAGAATAAAGGCTGACACACCCTGCGTTCCAAAATGGCATACTCTTTCTTTTATATTCATCACATCCTGGTTGTTTTAATACGGAGGCTCCATCGATGTGACGATACTTCCGGTGCGCACTAGATTGTGTGTCAGAATCGCCCAAATAGCATGCTGTTTTCAACATTTAAATTCTCGGCCTGATGTAGTAGACATCTGGGTTTTTTAAGCATACTATATCTGACCACAAGAATTGGGACATCCTAAATCTTTTTTATACCATACTAAATAGCAGAAAGTATGGATATTGGAACGCGGGAAAAAATGTAATTGATGCAATACCCTTCATGATTAACCCAGCCCTGTAACTTCCACCTGTTTCCAATCAACCTATTAGGAAGCGAGAGCTGTGATTGGCTGTCATTGAAAGTTAAATAATTGCACTGCCAGCTCCCAATCACTGCACCACTGTGGAAGGAGGACACAGTTGTGGTTTGTTTGGTCAGTTGAAGTCTGACTGCAGCATTGCAGTCTGCTTTTGATCATATATGGCTGAAGCCATGAGACTTGCTCTACGGTAACTTTCTATTGCTCTGTCTTGGCTCAACTTGACCTATTAACAATGCCTACATTTCTTGGATTCTTGTTTTAACATGGTATTCTGTTTGTTTTAGTGTGGTGTTGCTATGGCTGCTTCTTGGAGAGCTGCAGGTAGCAGTTGAAGGTAGGTCTGTTGGTTACTTGTCTAAACTTTTGAATTCTGATGTAACTAAATGTATGAATTGTTGGCTTACAACATGTTTAAGTCCTTGATCTTTTGTCTTTCAAATAATAAAGTTAACTATACAATTTTGATTTATTTATCAGCTCATGTCGGGTCCTATCCTGGATATGTACTTGGTGTTTGGGAGCCTGGCGTTTACCACAACCCTCATGTCCAGTATCCCATCCAGCATCCTGATCCTTATCTCCATTATCCCATCCAGTACCCTGTACCTCATCCCCAGTATTCCTTCCAGGAGCCTTTACCTGATCTCCATGTGCCCGTCCAGCACCCTGTGCCTTATCCGCAGTATCCCGTCCAGAAGCCGGTGCCTCATCCCCAGGTGCCTGTTAAGCACCCTGTACTTCATCCCCAGTATTCCTTCCAGGAGCCTTTACCTGATCTCCATGTGCCCGTCCAGCGCCCTGTGCCTTATCCGCAGTATCCCGTCCAGAAGCCGCTCCCTTATCCCCTCTTGGAGCATAAACCATATTCTCAGATTCCCCTCTGGGGCACAGAGTCTCATCCCCAGGTGCCCGTCAAGGACTCTGTGCATAAGCCCGCTGTGTCCGACGATTCCCCTGTGCCCATGGAGCCTGCCGTGTCCGACGATTCCCCTGTGCCCGTGGAGCCCGCTGTGTCCGACGATTCCCCTGTGCCCGCTGTGTCCGACGATTCCCCTGTGCCCGTGGAGCCCCTTGTGTGTTCCCGGTGTCCCCTCTTTGACCCTGAGCCTCATCCCCAGGTGGCCAAGGACCAAGAGCCTCATCTCCAGTTTCCTGGCTGGGATTCCAAGCCCTCGTTTCCAGTGACGGACCCTGAGCCTCAGCCCCACATTCCCCTCGATGAGCCAGAGCCTCATCCCCAGGTGTTGGAGGATCCCGAGCCTCATCCGGATGTGGTCAAGGACTCTGAACCTCTTCCCCAGGTGGTCAAGGAGACCGGGCCTGCTCCCCAGGTGGTCAAGGAGACGGAGCCTCATCCCCAGGTGGTCAAGGACTCCGAGCCTCATCTCCAGGTGACTTTCTGGGATCAGGAGCCTCTTCCTGAGCTCCACTCGAGGGAGCCTTATTATGAGCCCCTGTATCCTGACTTGAACCCTGAGCCTCGTCCCCAAGTGGTCAAGGATCCCGAACCTCATCCCCAAGTGGTCAAGGACCAAGAGCCTCATCTCCAGTTTCTTGTCTGGGATTCCAAGCCCTCGTTTCCAGTGACGGACCCTGAGCCTCAGCCCCACATTCCCCTCTATGAGCCAGAGCCTCATCCCCAGGTGTTGAAGGATCCCGAGCCTCATTCGGATGTGGTTAAGGACTCTGAACCTCTTCCCCAGGTGGTCAAGGAGACGGAGCCTCATCCCCAGGTGGTCAAGGACTCCGAGCCTCATCTCCAGGTGACTTTCTGGGACCGCGAGCCTGTTCCTGAGCTCCACTCGAGGGAGCCTTATCATGAGCCCCGGTATCCTGACTTGAACCCTGAGCCTCGTCCCCAGGTGGTCAAGGATCCCGAACCTCATCCCCAAGTGGTTAAGGACCTTGAGCCTTTTTATCCAAGGTCCCCCTCTGCTCGCTACCGGCGCATGAGCAATTTTGGCCAAGGTTCTGCTTCCCAGACTACAGCTGCAACCACTTCAGGGGATTCAACTGGGTGAGTTTACTTGACACAATCTATTCAAAAATATATGATTGGTTCTCATGGTGTTTGTCTTTTTAGAGTGATTAGGACCCATCTCAACTATAGAAGCAGAGGAATATTTGGCCACAAACTCAACTAGAGCATACAGCCTGGATTGAACTGGTAAGGGACAGTTCTGCATATAAGTGATTAAGGCCTAAATGTTCTGAGTTCACTTCTGATAAATTGCACTTGTGGTTAAACTCACTTATTTCAAATGTATAATCTCATTTCAGATATCTCCGGTGTCTCCACTAATGGGCCTCGTTGACCAGCCTACCATGACAGCCCGTAGAGAAATAAAATGCATTTTATATCACACTGGTCTGGAAATGTATTTACTGCTGAGTTGAAAGGGGTTCTCTGTACTCCATTTTGGAAAGGCCGGGAAACTTGATTTCACGCAACTTGGATTGTGTGCGTCTCCACTCTTCCTTCAGACTCTGGGTCCTTAATTCTCAAATGAAATGCAATTTAGATCAATGATGAGTTGGGGTACCATGTTTGTTAAGTTACGTCGCTTTATTTCTCTTCACACAAAGCTGCCTTGAAATTGCTCCTTTTCCCTCAAGGCCATCCTACCAATTTTCTGTTGGTCAGATGGTATACAAAATGGATGTAGCATCCGGGCTGATAAGTTATTCCAACTGCATCCAATCGTTCTGGCCTATGCGTGTCACCATCTTGTCAGATTTGGAGATATTTATTATTCTTTCGGACACGCAATACACAATTTTCTCTTTTACATATTTCTTTGTTATGGTCCGAAGGGTAGCGGGAGAAGCCAAAGGCTTATCAGGTCCCGCCCCCATTGTCATCAGATACAGATGCACAGGTACACAGCTACTGATACAGATAAAACACAATTTTGTTTTTTTAAGAAGCTGCAGTCCAATACACAGACAATTTTAGGTCTCCTTATTCACTGACAGTGTACAACAGACCTGCTTTCAATTTTCCCAATGAATTTTGATTACTCATCGTTAACCTCTCTTTCCTCTGAAGCCTTCTTTGTGATGTCACCTTTAATAGCTGCTATATCGGATCCCATTTTTGCTATCTCCTCCCGAACAGCGGTAATAGCCGCTTGTGTTCCATCCATAACTTTCGACGCTGTATGTCTGCCATCTCTCCATTCGGCTTGTGCATCAGTGATTTTCTTCAGTTTGCGATTCAGAACATGCAAACAAAATCCCAAAGCAAGTATCCCCACCGTCATGACAGCGAAGATGTATACATCCTCAATGTCCAATGCAGCCAGGCAAACCACTTTCCACTCATTCCAGCTGTCTTGTACGTAACTGGCCAGGAAGGTGCCATCTGGACACCGTGACTCTCCAGCTCCTGCTCGTCTGGTTGAAAACATGCGGTCAATCGCATTCAAAGACCAACTTAGATATGACCTAAACATACAGACTAATGTTTTTTTTTTGTACCAGGCCTTAAATGGGTTCAATAATGCTGTGAAAATGGCCAATTTAAAATGAGAGTTGATAAGAAATTACATGTTTTGAAACCTGCCCCTAGTGGCCACTCGGTGAACTGCAATATCTGTCACTATCCCGAAGGCTTGGTTTGTTAAAGGAGAAGTAAACAAAAGGGTTATTTTAGCTAACTTCCTGTCAGTGACTGCAGTTAGAAGTCCCCTCCCTCATTGACGCACAGCTGTCTTCAATAAGCTAGTTATCTAGCATCGTCTCGGATCCGTAAGTATGATAAAACATGATAAACACCATTAAACATACATTGGGTATGATTTGTACCTGCTCATCCATTGTAGCCAGGTACACATTCACCTCTGTCGCTCTCTGCACATTCACAGGGATTTGATTGATTGTTAAACTGATGAATACATTTTGTCAAATTAACACTTTTCATTGCAATTTTAACTATATGAACCTTGCTCTTGACTCCTTAGCGCCACCCTATGCCCTGCATGTATTAGCGCACAAGCTACAGATGCCTTGAAATGCAAAAGATGCCTCTTCCCCAATCTAGAATTGTTTTAAAAGTGCCAGGCATTTACAATGGTCAAAACCAAGAAGTAAAAAAAAAAAAAAAAAACTACGTCGAGAATTGTTGATATAATGGAACTAATCTGCATAAAATGTAGCCTGGCATTCCCAGACCTGCCACTAGGCGCTGGCAAATTAAATTTGCTGCGCGTGTTGGTCTGGAGACGCTCCGTTGAAGCTTATCAAGATTACCAGAAATCTGGTATAACGTTTCAATTGGTTCTATCTAATATGGGCGCGCCAGAGCCCTTTATATGGTGCTCTGGGGAGGACGTAACCGGATAACGACAGTGACGTGCATGCGACGTCGAAGCTGTGATAGTAAACATCAAAGATGGCTGCGGATATGTTGTGTGAGTTTGAGACTGCTTTGGCCTCGACCCTTAACGAATTGGAAGACGGGACTCATAGCTTTCACTAGCAAGTAAGTGGAATGTTCTGTTTTGCCGACCGACAACGGCAAACGTTTAATTGAACAGTTTAACAGCTGTTCGCTAAACGAACGGGGCTTACGTCACTTGTGCATCGCTCTGATTGGTTGTAGTGCTATCCAGCTGCGTGCAGTGGCATTTGAAATGCACGAGTAGGAGCCGCCCCTAGAGTTGGAAATTACTATTGATCGTCGCCAGACCCTCTATCGTTCAAGATATCAGGGTCAGGATTTCCAGGCTACATAAAATGTTGTCTCACAACATATCAATCGGATTGAAGCCAAAACATTTGCTGCAGGTGCAAGTGTTTTCAATAACAAAGTCCTCGGCCAGTATGAATTGTAGCTGTGTTATAGCTAGTGACGCATGACGTCCACTGTAGTGGACAGATGTTATATTGAAAAATTTACACCCAACATAAAATCGACACTTGGGAATTTTAACAATTATATAACTCCTTAGCATTTTTTTGTATGCTTTATTGATAGTGCAGAGAGACAGAGGTGAAATGGGGCAGAGAGGGGAGTGACATGCAGAGAACGACCGCGGGCGGGAATCAAACCCGGGTCTGCTGCTGGGCCCGGCCCGGGGGTGACGCCCTACCAACTTAGCTAAGGGCGCCCCCACTTAGTTGTTACTTGATGCAACCAAATTGTATTTACCTGCAAGGGCCTACTATTGAAGGATTGGCAAAATATTCCAGATTGATTTATCAATGCTGGCCGTCTGTCGGCCATCTTGGTTTTGTGTAATTTGTGTTGCACTTACAACGGATGGCCAGTGAGTGGCAGTGTATGAGGTGACTCTCTGGAGTCTACTGCTGAAGCGAATGTGTAACTATGCCATCAAGACCCAGGCATATACAAGTAAACCGCTTTTGGGTAGCTGCCTACTGTATTGAACACTATGTGCGTGAAAGAGCTAGATGCTCTAGAGCAGTCCCGAGCACAGCGTCTGCCTTTTTTATCACTTCAGTTTCTCTGATTCTGCATCCTGTTGAACACGTTGAAGGACTTCAGCTCCCTCGCGAAGTAGAGTATGCTCCGTCCCGTCCAAGCCCCAACCTCAGCGATTTTTACCAGCATCCAATAAGGAAGTGACACACATTGTAGTACCTTCCGGTGGCCACTGGGGGTGGTACCAGGACTGAGCAATTTTTCTTTGACTCACTTTCTTTGACTCACTCAAGCCGTTTTCACGGTCTTATTAAACCTATTTACAGCCTGGTCCAAAAAAACCTTCTAGTCTGTATGTTTAGGTCCTATCTCAATGACAACACTGAGGGGGGTGAATTTTTTTCTAGCAGGCTAGTTTTTATTCTTTTGGAGGTTCAAATGTATTGGCGCGATCTCTTGAGTGACAGCTCTCCGCCCGTTGTCCCCTCACTTTGCCGAGGTATACGTCAGCTAGATGGGCGTATCTCCCTCCCCCCGACGTGAGGCGGAGTCAAAATCTCACAAGATGGCGACGCGCATGAACCAGGATTATTGGCTGCCGTGTGAATAACCAGAATTATCACACCATTTCTCACAGAGGAAGATTTTTATGTAGAAACTTAACACACTTATATAAAGTCAAAATGCAATAAAGATTTCAACTCTTGCTTTAGCCAATATCTAGATTTTTGGTTTTTAAAGATATGCAAATTTGTGCATAATTTGTGAAATATGCCAAATGTGTATATATATTCAACATTTTTGAAAAAAACTTCAATACAAAAAATCATTGTTTTAATGCCAGTAATCAACTGGCAAAGTTTCAAGATGATATCTATAAGTTTTGAAGTAATAAGATGAAGTCTAAAGTTTTACCCTCGCATTAAACCATTGTTCCGATTTTCTATTTCGGCCCCATGTAGCTTTCCAGCAGGTAGTTGACCAGGTTGTCCACCCAGGTTGTGATCCTTGAAGGTCCTAGATATCAACAGATATAGATGTGAACAACCTTTTACAACAGCTCATGTCTGTTTTCCAAAAAAAGAGGGTTTTGCCCCCTGGGTAATAAGATAAGTTCAAAACATATGTCCAGTGTTTTTTTTTAACCAAATCATGCGAGTCTGTATCTATGCATGTGATGAGTACTCTAAATTCCTACATTCGCTGCAGTCGTAGAATGTGGCATTAGAGCCGCCCCGCTCCACCAGATTTCAGCCGGTAGACAGTCGGTCTTTGCCAGTGAGTGACAGTCATTCATGAAACCCTCTGGACCCCCTGGATTGTCCACCTGGATTGTCCATTTTTGTCTTTACACGGTGTGATGAAGCGGAAAACAAACGTCAATTAGGAGAAGTCTAGATGACTGCCGTGCAACAGGCAACTGAGCTGCAAACTCACTGAAAGCTCATCGGCTTTGGAGGAACTGTTGCAGAAAACCCCGCTGAGATGTCCCTGCTGTGTGTCAGAGGTAATGTCTCACTTCATAGCTGCTGCTGGTTGAATTTTAAACGAAGAATCAGAAGAATGGTTACAAAAAGTATGAGCTGTCCTGTTGGGATTTAATGATTCGCTGAAAAAAATAAAATAAATAGGCTTACAGCGGGATTAATCTTCTACAAGATTTTATTATTATTATTATTATTATTATTATTATTGTTGTTGTTGTTGTTGTTGTTGTTGTTGTTGTTATTATTGTTGTTGTATTTTTTACAATATCATAGCTAAACAGGCCTTATGGTTACAACTTTTATCAGGCTAATACAAATGTATTATAAAGGAAGGAGAAATAATGTTGGCTATATAGACAACCGTATGTTGATAGCTTAATCTTCCTCATTCCACCACTACCACATATTTAGTGAGTATAGGCTACTTGAAATAAACCAACGTTAGAAGTTTTGGTTAGAAACGTAATGCTTAACCAATTTGGTTGATAGTTAATGCTTAGTTGTCAATGGTTAGTCAGTCTGACTCAAGTTATACTTGCACTTTAATGTCACAACATCAAATGTATGTCACTTCCATCGTACATACAGACACTAGCTCAAAGAGGGAAGCTTGAGGGGCTGTGTAGTGATTTGGACACATGTGAATGTACAGTATGAGACTGAAGTAAAGCTCAGCTGTGATTTGTTAGAGAAATGGATTTGTGATGCATGTATATAATTATTATATGATTCCACCCTGAACTCAGTTGTATTTCTGTGCACATTTGAGTAGTTCAGTTGTTTTGTTTTCTATTTTATTCTATTTTAATTGAGCACAGTAGTACAGTACATGCCACACAAACATTCCACCGTGCATCCTGATGTGAATGTGATGGATAAAAACCTTTGAATCTTGAATCTTTCGTGTTAGTCAAATACAATGGTAATGATGAAGATATAAAAAAAAACATCAATATTAGCCATAGACAACTGGTCAAATTGAACAAGATATTGCTTCTTCCTGACAAAAGTACTGAAGTGCCCTCAGGCAAGTCACTTGACCTGCAGGTGCTCAAGTTAAAGGTGAAGTAAGCGGTTTATTTATGTGACACTTGTTTCACTGTTTACACAGTTGATCATTGATCACAGCCCTTAGAGCAACTCAAAACCATAGTTTGATTCCTTTTTGGTCATTTGGGAATAAAACACCAATTATGTGGCAGTCATCAAACTGCCAACAGAAGCAGCTGCATATTATTCATCATTCGTCTGTTTTGTGTTGTGTTGTGTATTTTTGATAACTTTCAAAAAGAGATTGTTAAGGAATCCAAAGAGGTCAGAAAAGTGTTTCATCTGCCACTAGAGGGAACCACCTGACATCAAAATGAAGGCAGAGAACAGGATACAATGTAATGTTGTAAAGTTGAATGATGTTTTCAACAATCCTTATAGATACAAATATGTTTTCATAATTGTTTTATTTTATTTGACAAGGCATGGGGAGTTTGTGGTTCTAAAAATATGGTTGGTGTTCATTTGATTAAATTTAAAATGTATAATTAATGATACTTCTCTACTTACTTGAAATGAACAGTCTGAAGATCTAAATGGAACATGCATTTTCATAACATTTTATATAGCAGTAATGATTGCAACTTTGTCTGTTTAGAATGAAAAGAATGACTATAATATTAATGCTGTCTTGCACTTTAGCTGAACAGAGAATAAAAGCTGACACACCCTGCGTTCCAAAATGGCATACTCTTTCTTTTATATTCATCACATCCTGGTTGTTTTAATACGGAGGCTCCATCGATGTGACGATACTTCCGGTGCCCAAATAGCATGCTGTTTTCAACATTTAAATTCTCGGCCTGATGTAGTAGACATCTGGGTTTTTTAAGCATACTATATCTGACCACAAGAATTGGGACATCCTAAATCTTTTTTATACCATACTAAATAGCAGAAAGTATGGATATTGGAACGCGGGAAAAAATGTAATTGATGCAATACCCTTCATGATTAACCCAGCCCTGTAACTTCCACCTGTTTCCAATCAACCTATTAGGAAGCGAGAGCTGTGATTGGCTGTCATTGAAAGTTAAATAATTGCACTGCCAGCTCCCAATCACTGCACCACTGTGGAAGGAGGACACAGTTGTGGTTTGTTTGGTCAGTTGAAGTCTGACTGCAGCATTGCACTCTGCTTTTGATCATATATGGCTGAAGCCATGAGACTTGCTCTACGGTAACTTTCAATTGCTCTGTCTTGGCTCAACTTGACCTATTAACAATGCCTACATTTCTTGGATTCTTGTTTTAACATGGTATTCTGTTTGTTTTAGTGTGGTGTTGCTATGGCTGCTTCTTGGAGAGCTGCAGGTAGCAGTTGAAGGTAGGTCTGTTGGTTACTTGTCTAAACTTTTGAATTCTGATGTAACTAAATGTATGAATTGTTGGCTTACAACATGTTTAAGTCCTTGATCTTTTGTCTTTCAAATAATAAAGTTAACTATACAATTTTGATTTATTTATCAGCTCATGTCGGGTCCTATCCTGGATATACTTGGTGTTTGGGAGCCTGGCGTTTACCACAACCCTCATGTCCAGTATCCCATCCAGCATCCTGATCCTTATCTCCATTATCCCATCCAGTACCCTGTACCTCATCCCCAGTATTCCTTCCAGGAGCCTTTACCTGATCTCCATGTGCCCGTCCAGCACCCTGTGCCTTATCCGCAGTATCCCGTCCAGAAGCCGGTGCCTCATCCCCAGGTGCCTGTTAAGCACCCTGTACTTCATCCCCAGTATTCCTTCCAGGAGCCTTTACCTGATCTCCATGTGCCCGTCCAGCACCCTGTGCCTTATCCGCAGTATCCCGTCCAGTACCCTGTACCTCATCCCCAGGTGCCTGTCGAGCACCCTGTACTTCATCCCCAGTATTCCTTCCAGGAGCCTTTACCTGATCTCCATGTGCCCGTCCAGCACCCTGTGCCTTATCCGCAGAATCCCGTCCAGAAGCCGGTGCCTCATCCCCAGGTGCCTGTTAAGCACCCTGTACTTCATCCCCAGTATTCCTTCCAGGAGCCTTTACCTGATCTCCATGTGCCCGTCCAGCACCCTGTGCCTTATCCGCAGTATCCCGTCCAGTACCCTGTACCTCATCCCCAGGTGCCTGTCGAGCACCCTGTACTTCATCCCCAGTATTCCTTCCAGGAGCCTTTACCTGATCTCCATGTGCCCGTCCAGCGTCCTGTGCCTTATCCGCAGTATCCCGTCCAGAAGCCGCTCCCTTATCCCCTCTTGGAGCATAAACCATATTCTCAGATTCCCCTCTGGGGCACAGAGTCTCATCCCCAGGTGCCCGTCAAGGACTCTGTGCATAAGCCCGCTGTGTCCGACGATTCCCCTGTGCCCGTGGAGCCTGCCGTGTCCGACGATTCCCCTGTGCCCGTGGAGCCCGCTGTGTCCGACGATTCCCCTGTGCCCGTGGAGCCCCTTGTGTTTTCCCGGTTTCCCCTCTTTGACCCTGAGCCTCATCCCCAGGTGGCCAAGGACCAAGAGCCTCATCTCCAGTTTCCTGGCTGGGATTCCAAGCCCTCGTTTCCAGTGACGGACCCTGAGCCTCAGCCCCACATTCCCCTCGATGAGCCAGAGCCTCATCCCCAGGTGTTGGAGGATCCCGAGCCTCATCCGGATGTGGTCAAGGACTCTGAACCTCTTCCCCAGGTGGTCAAGGAGACCGGGCCTGCTCCCCAGGTGGTCAAGGAGACGGAGCCTCATCCCCAGGTGGTCAAGGACTCCGAGCCTCATCTCCAGGTGACTTTCTGGGATCAGGAGCCTCTTCCTGAGCTCCACTCGAGGGAGCCTTATTATGAGCCCCTGTATCCTGACTTGAACCCTGAGCCTCGTCCCCAAGTGGTCAAGGATCCCGAACCTCATCCCCAAGTGGTCAAGGACCAAGAGCCTCATCTCCAGTTTCTTGTCTGGGATTCCAAGCCCTCGTTTCCAGTGACGGACCCTGAGCCTCAGCCCCACGTTCCCCTCTATGAGCCAGAGCCTCATCCCCAGGTGTTGAAGGATCCCGAGCCTCATCCGGATGTGGTTAAGGACTCTGAACCTCTTCCCCAGGTGGTCAAGGAGACCGGGCCTGCTCCCCAGGTGGTCAAGGAGACGGAGCCTCATCCCCAGGTGGTCAAGGACTCCGAGCCTCATCTCCAGGTGACTTTCTGGGACCGCGAGCCTCTTCCTGAGCTCCACTCGAGGGAGCCTTATCATGAGCCCCGGTATCCTGACTTGAACCCTGAGCCTCGTCCCCAGGTGGTCAAGGATCCCGAACCTCATCCCCAAGTGGTTAAGGACCTTGAGCCTTTTTATCCAAGGTCCCCCTCTGCTCGCTACCGGCGCATGAGCAATTTTGGCCAAGGTTTTGCTTCCCAGACTACAGCTGCAACCACTTCAGGGGATTCAACGGGGTGAGTTTACTTGACACAATCTATTCAAAAATATATGATTGGTTCTCATGGTGTTTGTCTTTTTAGAGTGATTAGGACCCATCTCAACTATAGAAGCAGAGGAATATTTGGCCACAAACTCAACTAGAGCATACAGCCTGGATTGAACTGGTAAGGGACAGTTCTGCATATAAGTGATTAAGGCCTAAATGTTCTGAGTTCACTTCTGATAAATTGCACTTGTGGTTAAACTCACTTATTTCAAATGTATAATCTCATTTCAGATATCTCCGGTGTCTCCACTAATGGGCCTCGTTGACCAGCCTACCATGACAGCCCGTAGAGAAATAAAATGCATTTTATATCACACTGGTCTGGAAATGTATTTACTGCTGAGTTGAAAGGGGTTCTCTGTACTCCATTTTGGAAAGGCCGGGAAACTTGATTTCACGCAACTTGGATTGTGTGCGTCTCCACTCTTCCTTCAGACTCTGGGTCCTTAATTTTCAAATGAAATGCAATTTAGATCAATGATGAGTTGGGGTACCATGTTTGTTAAGTTACGTCGCTTTATTTCTCTTCACACAAAGCTGCCTTGAAATTGCTCCTTTTCCCTCAAGGCCATCCTACCAATTTTCTGTTGGTCAGATGGTATACAAAATGGATGTAGCATCCGGGCTGATAAGTTATTCCAACTGCATCCAATCGTTCTGGCCTATGCGTGTCACCATCTTGTCAGATTTGGAGATATTTATTATTCTTTCGGACACGCAATACACAATTTTCTCTTTTACATATTTCTTTGTTATGGTCCGAAGGGTAGCGGGAGAAGCCAAAGGCTTATCAGGTCCCGCCCCCATTGTCATCAGATACAGATGCACAGGTACACAGCTACTGATACAGATAAAACACAATTTTGTTTTTTTAAGAAGCTGCAGTCCAATACACAGACAATTTTAGGTCTCCTTATTCACTGACAGTGTACAACAGACCTGCTTTCAATTTTCCCAATGAATTTTGATTACTCATCGTTAACCTCTCTTTCCTCTGAACCCTTCTTTGTGATGTCACCTTTAATAGCTGCTATATCGGATCCCATTTTTGCTATCTCCTCCCGAACAGCGGTAATAGCCGCTTGTGTTCCATCCATAACTTTCGACGCTGTATGTCTGCCATCTCTCCATTCGGCTTGTGCATCAGTGATTTTCTTCAGTTTGCGATTCAGAACATGCAAACAAAATCCCAAAGAAAGTATCCCCACCGTCATGACAGCGAAGATGTATACATCTTCGACATCCTCAATGTCCAATGCAGCCAGGCAAACCACTTTCCACTCATTCCAGCTGTCTTGTACGTAACTGGCCAGGAAGGTGCCATCTGGACACCGTGACTCTCCAGCTCCTGCTCGTCTGGTTGAAAACATGCGGTCAATCGCATTCAAAGACCAACTTAGATATGACCTAAACATACAGACTAATGTTTTTTTTTTGTACCAGGCCTTAAATGGGTTCAATAATGCTGTGAAAATGGCCAATTTAAAATGAGAGTTGATAAGAAATTACATGTTTTGAAACCTGCCCCTAGTGGCCACTCGGTGAACTGCAATATCTGTCACTATCCCGAAGGCTTGGTTTGTTAAAGGAGAAGTAAACAAAAGGGTTATTTTAGCTAACTTCCTGTCAGTGACTGCAGTTAGAAGTCCCCTCCCTCATTGACGCACAGCTGTCTTCAATAAGCTAGTTATCTAGCATCGTCTCGGATCCGTAAGTATGATAAAACATGATAAACACCATTAAACATACATTGGGTATGATTTGTACCTGCTCATCCATTGTAGCCAGGTACACATTCACCTCTGTCGCTCTCTGCGCATTCACAGGGATTTGATTGATTGTTAAACTGATGAATACATTTTGTCAAATTAACACTTTTCATTGCAATTTTAACAATATGAACCTTGCTCTTGACTCCTTAGCGCCACCCTATGCCCTGCATGTATTAGCGCACAAGCTACAGATGCCTTGAAATGCAAAAGATGCCTCTTCCCCAATCTAGAATTGTTTTAAAAGTGCCAGGCATTTACAATGGTCAAAACCAAGAAGTAAAAAAAAAAAAAAAAAAACTACGTCGAGAATTGTTGATATAATGGAACTAATCTGCATAAAATGTTGTCTCACAACATATCAATCGGATTGAAGCCAAAACATTTGCTGCAGGTGCAAGTGTTTTCAATAACAAAGTCCTCGGCCAGTATGAATTGTAGCTGTGTTATAGCTAGTGACGCATGACGTCCACTGTAGTGGACAGATGTTATATTGAAAAATGTACACCCAACATAAAATCGACACTTGGGAATTTTAACAATTATATAACTCCTTAGCATTTTTTTGTATGCTTTATTGATAGTGCAGAGAGACAGAGGTGAAATGGGGCAGAGAGGGGAGTGACATGCAGAGAACGACCGCGGGCGGGAATCAAACCCGGGTCTGCTGCTGGGCCCGGCCCGGGGGTGACGCCCTACCAACTTAGCTAAGGGCGCCCCCACTTAGTTGTTACTTGATGCAACCAAATTGTATCTACCTGCAAGGGCCTACTATTGAAGGATTGGCAAAATATTCCAGATTGATTTATCAATGCTGGCCGTCTGTCGGCCATCTTGGTTTTGTGTAATTTGTGTTGCACTTACAACGGATGGCCAGTGAGTGGCAGTGTATGAGGTGACTCTCTGGAGTCTACTGCTGAAGCGAATGTGTAACTATGCCATCAAGACCCAGGCATATACAAGTAAACCGCTTTTGGGTAGCTGCCTACTGTATTGAGCACTATGTGCGTGAAAGAGCTAGATGCTCTAGAGCAGTCCCGAGCACAGCGTCTGCCTTTTTTATCACTTCAGTTTCTCTGATTCTGCATCCTGTTGAACACGTTGAAGGACTTCAGCTCCCTCGCGAAGTAGAGTATGCTCCGTCCCGTCCAAGCCCCAACCTCAGCGATTTTTACCAGCATCCAATAAGGAAGTGACACACATTGTAGTACCTTCCGGTGGCCACTGGGGGTGGTACCAGGACTGAGCAATTTTTCTTTGACTCACTTTCTTTGACTCACTCAAGCCGTTTTCACGGTCTTATTAAACCTATTTACAGCCTGGTCCAAAAAAACATTCTAGTCTGTATGTTTAGGTCCTATCTCAATGACAACACTGAGGGGGGTGAATTTTTTTCTAGCAGGCTAGTTTTTATTCTTTTGGAGGTTCAAATGTATTGGCGCGATCTCTTGAGTGACAGCTCTCCGCCCGTTGTCCCCTCACTTTGCCGAGGTATACGTCAGCTAGATGGGCGTATCTCCCTCCCCCCGACGTGAGGCGGAGTCAAAATCTCACAAGATGGCGACGCGCATGAACCAGGATTATTGGCTGCCGTGTGAATAACCAGAATTATCACACCATTTCTCACAGAGGAAGATTTTTATGTAGAAACTTAACACACTTATATAAAGTCAAAATGCAATAAATATTTCAACTCTTGCTTTAGCCAATATCTAGATTTTTGGTTTTTAAAGATATGCAAATGTGTGCATAATTTGTGAAATATGCCAAATGTGTATATATATTCAACATTTTTGAAAAAAACTTCAATACAAAAAATCATTGTTTTAATGCCAGTAATCAACTGGCAAAGTTTCAAGATGATATCTATAAGTTAAAAAAACAAAGTTTTACCCTCGCATTAAACCATTGTTCCGATTTTCTATTTCGGCCCCATGTAGCTTTCCAGCAGGTAGTTGACCAGGTTGTCCACCCAGGTTGTGATCCTTGAAGGTCCTAGATATCAACAGATATAGATGTGAACAACCTTTTACAACAGCTCATGTCTGTTTTCCAAAAAAAGAGGGTTTTGCCCCCTGGGTAATAAGATAAGTTCAAAACATATGTCCAGTGTTTTTTTTTAACCAAATCATGCGAGTCTGTATCTATGCATGTGATGAGTACTCTAAATTCCTACATTCGCTGCAGTCGTAGAATGTGGCATTAGAGCCGCCCCGCTCCACCAGATTTCAGCCGGTAGACAGTCGGTCTTTGCCAGTGAGTGACAGTCATTCATGAAACCCTCTGGACCCTGGATTGTCCACCTGGATTGTCCATTTTTGTCTTTACACGGTGTGATGAAGCGGAAAACAAACGTCAATTAGGAGAAGTCTAGATGACTGCCGTGCAACAGGCAACTGAGCTGCAAACTCACTGAAAGCTCATCGGCTTTGGAGGAACTGTTGCAGAAAACCCCGCTGAGATGTCCCTGCTGTGTGTCAGAGGTAATGTCTCACTTCATAGCTGCTGCTGGTTGAATTTTAAACGAAGAATCAGAAGAATGGTTACAAAAAGTATGAGCTGTCCTGTTGGGATTTAATGATTCGCTGAAAAAAATTAAATAAATAGGCTTACAGTGGGATTAATCTTCTACAAGATTTTATTATTATTATTATTATTATTATTATTATTATTATTATTATTATTATTATTATTATTATTATTATTATTATTATTATTGTTGTTGTATTTTTTACAATATCATAGCTAAACAGGCCTTATGGTTACAACTTTTATCAGGCTAATACAAATGTATTATAAAGGAAGGAGAAATAATGTTGGCTATATAGACAACCGTATGTTGATAGCTTAATCTTCCTGATTCCACCACTACCACATATTTAGTGAGTATAGGCTACTTGAAATAAACCAACGTTAGAAGTTTTGGTTAGAAACGTAATGCTTAACCAATTTGGTTGATAGTTAATGCTTAGTTGTCAATGGTTAGTCAGTCTGACTCAAGTTATACTTGCACTTTAATGTCACAACATCAAATGTATGTCACTTCCATCGTACATACAGACACTAGCTCAAAGAGGGAAGCTTGAGGGGCTGTGTAGTGATTTGGACACATGTGAATGTACAGTATGAGACTGAAGTAAAGCTCAGCTGTGATTTGTTAGAGAAATGGATTTGTGATGCATGTATATAATTATTATATGATTCCACCCTGAACTCAGTTGTATTTCTGTGCACATTTGAGTAGTTCAGTTGTTTTGTTTTCTATTTTATTCTATTTTAATTGAGCACAGTAGTACAGTACATGCCACACAAACATTCCACCGTGCATCCTGATGTGAATGTGATGGATAAAAACCTTTGAATCTTGAATCTTTCGTGTTAGTCAAATACAATGGTAATGATGAAGATATAAAAAAAAACATCAATATTAGCCATAGACAACTGGTCAAATTGAACAAGATATTGCTTCTTCCTGACAAAAGTACTGAAGTGCCCTCAGGCAAGTCACTTGACCTGCAGGTGCTCAAGTTAAAGGTGAAGTAAGCGGTTTATTTATGTGACACTTGTTTCACTGTTTACACAGTTGATCATTGATCACAGCCCTTAGAGCAACTCAAAACCATAGTTTGATTCCTTTTTGGTCATTTGGGAATAAAACACCAATTATGTGGCAGTCATCAAACTGCCAACAGAAGCAGCTGCATATTATTCATCATTCGTCTGTTTTGTGTTGTGTTGTGTATTTTTGATAACTTTCAAAAAGAGATTGTTAAGGAATCCAAAGAGGTCAGAAAAGTGTTTCATCTGCCACTAGAGGGAACCACCTGACATCAAAATGAAGGCAGAGAACAGGATACAATGTAATGTTGTAAAGTTGAATGATGTTTTCAACAATCCTTATAGATACAAATATGTTTTCATAATTGTTTTATTTTATTTGACAAGGCATGGGGAGTTTGTGGTTCTAAAAATATGGTTGGTGTTCATTTGATTAAATTTAAAATGTATAATTAATGATACTTCTCTACTTACTTGAAATGAACAGTCTGAAGATCTAAATGGAACATGCATTTTCATAACATTTTATATAGCAGTAATGATTGCAACTTTGTCTGTTTAGAATGAAAAGAATGACTATAATATTAATGCTGTCTTGCACTTTAGCTGAACAGAGAATAAAAGCTGACACACCCTGCGTTCCAAAATGGCATACTCTTTCTTTTATATTCATCACATCCTGGTTGTTTTAATACGGAGGCTCCATCGATGTGACGATACTTCCGGTGCCCAAATAGCATGCTGTTTTCAACATTTAAATTCTCGGCCTGATGTAGTAGACATCTGGGTTTTTTAAGCATACTATATCTGACCACAAGAATTGGGACATCCTAAATCTTTTTTATACCATACTAAATAGCAGAAAGTATGGATATTGGAACGCGGGAAAAAATGTAATTGATGCAATACCCTTCATGATTAACCCAGCCCTGTAACTTCCACCTGTTTCCAATCAACCTATTAGGAAGCGAGAGCTGTGATTGGCTGTCATTGAAAGTTAAATAATTGCACTGCCAGCTCCCAATCACTGCACCACTGTGGAAGGAGGACACAGTTGTGGTTTGTTTGGTCAGTTGAAGTCTGACTGCAGCATTGCAGTCTGCTTTTGATCATATATGGCTGAAGCCATGAGACTTGCTCTACGGTAACTTTCAATTGCTCTGTCTTGGCTCAACTTGACCTATTAACAATGCCTACATTTCTTGGATTCTTGTTTTAACATGGTATTCTGTTTGTTTTAGTGTGGTGTTGCTATGGCTGCTTCTTGGAGAGCTGCAGGTAGCAGTTGAAGGTAGGTCTGTTGGTTACTTGTCTAAACTTTTGAATTCTGATGTAACTAAATGTATGAATTGTTGGCTTACAACATGTTTAAGTCCTTGATCTTTTGTCTTTCAAATAATAAAGTTAACTATACAATTTTGATTTATTTATCAGCTCATGTCGGGTCCTATCCTGGATATGTACTTGGTGTTTGGGAGCCTGGCGTTTACCACAACCCTCATGTCCAGTATCCCATCCAGCATCCTGATCCTTATCTCCATTATCCCATCCAGTACCCTGTACCTCATCCCCAGTATTCCTTCCAGGAGCCTTTACCTGATCTCCATGTGCCCGTCCAGCACCCTGTGCCTTATCCGCAGTATCCCGTCCAGAAGCCGGTGCCTCATCCCCAGGTGCCTGTTAAGCACCCTGTACTTCATCCCCAGTATTCCTTCCAGGAGCCTTTACCTGATCTCCATGTGCCCGTCCAGCACCCTGTGCCTTATCCGCAGTATCCCGTCCAGTACCCTGTACCTCATCCCCAGGTGCCTGTCGAGCACCCTGTACTTCATCCCCAGTATTCCTTCCAGGAGCCTTTACCTGATCTCCATGTGCCCGTCCAGCACCCTGTGCCTTATCCGCAGAATCCCGTCCAGAAGCCGGTGCCTCATCCCCAGGTGCCTGTTAAGCACCCTGTACTTCATCCCCAGTATTCCTTCCAGGAGCCTTTACCTGATCTCCATGTGCCCGTCCAGCACCCTGTGCCTTATCCGCAGTATCCCGTCCAGTACCCTGTACCTCATCCCCAGGTGCCTGTCGAGCACCCTGTACTTCATCCCCAGTATTCCTTCCAGGAGCCTTTACCTGATCTCCATGTGCCCGTCCAGCGTCCTGTGCCTTATCCGCAGTATCCCGTCCAGAAGCCGCTCCCTTATCCCCTCTTGGAGCATAAACCATATTCTCAGATTCCCCTCTGGGGCACAGAGTCTCATCCCCAGGTGCCCGTCAAGGACTCTGTGCATAAGCCCGCTGTGTCCGACGATTCCCCTGTGCCCGTGGAGCCTGCCGTGTCCGACGATTCCCCTGTGCCCGTGGAGCCCGCTGTGTCCGACGATTCCCCTGTGCCCGTGGAGCCCCTTGTGTTTTCCCGGTTTCCCCTCTTTGACCCTGAGCCTCATCCCCAGGTGGCCAAGGACCAAGAGCCTCATCTCCAGTTTCCTGGCTGGGATTCCAAGCCCTCGTTTCCAGTGACGGACCCTGAGCCTCAGCCCCACATTCCCCTCGATGAGCCAGAGCCTCATCCCCAGGTGTTGGAGGATCCCGAGCCTCATCCGGATGTGGTCAAGGACTCTGAACCTCTTCCCCAGGTGGTCAAGGAGACCGGGCCTGCTCCCCAGGTGGTCAAGGAGACGGAGCCTCATCCCCAGGTGGTCAAGGACTCCGAGCCTCATCTCCAGGTGACTTTCTGGGATCAGGAGCCTCTTCCTGAGCTCCACTCGAGGGAGCCTTATTATGAGCCCCTGTATCCTGACTTGAACCCTGAGCCTCGTCCCCAAGTGGTCAAGGATCCCGAACCTCATCCCCAAGTGGTCAAGGACCAAGAGCCTCATCTCCAGTTTCTTGTCTGGGATTCCAAGCCCTCGTTTCCAGTGACGGACCCTGAGCCTCAGCCCCACGTTCCCCTCTATGAGCCAGAGCCTCATCCCCAGGTGTTGAAGGATCCCGAGCCTCATCCGGATGTGGTTAAGGACTCTGAACCTCTTCCCCAGGTGGTCAAGGAGACCGGGCCTGCTCCCCAGGTGGTCAAGGAGACGGAGCCTCATCCCCAGGTGGTCAAGGACTCCGAGCCTCATCTCCAGGTGACTTTCTGGGACCGCGAGCCTCTTCCTGAGCTCCACTCGAGGGAGCCTTATCATGAGCCCCGGTATCCTGACTTGAACCCTGAGCCTCGTCCCCAGGTGGTCAAGGATCCCGAACCTCATCCCCAAGTGGTTAAGGACCTTGAGCCTTTTTATCCAAGGTCCCCCTCTGCTCGCTACCGGCGCATGAGCAATTTTGGCCAAGGTTTTGCTTCCCAGACTACAGCTGCAACCACTTCAGGGGATTCAACGGGGTGAGTTTACTTGACACAATCTATTCAAAAATATATGATTGGTTCTCATGGTGTTTGTCTTTTTAGAGTGATTAGGACCCATCTCAACTATAGAAGCAGAGGAATATTTGGCCACAAACTCAACTAGAGCATACAGCCTGGATTGAACTGGTAAGGGACAGTTCTGCATATAAGTGATTAAGGCCTAAATGTTCTGAGTTCACTTCTGATAAATTGCACTTGTGGTTAAACTCACTTATTTCAAATGTATAATCTCATTTCAGATATCTCCGGTGTCTCCACTAATGGGCCTCGTTGACCAGCCTACCATGACAGCCCGTAGAGAAATAAAATGCATTTTATATCACACTGGTCTGGAAATGTATTTACTGCTGAGTTGAAAGGGGTTCTCTGTACTCCATTTTGGAAAGGCCGGGAAACTTGATTTCACGCAACTTGGATTGTGTGCGTCTCCACTCTTCCTTCAGACTCTGGGTCCTTAATTTTCAAATGAAATGCAATTTAGATCAATGATGAGTTGGGGTACCATGTTTGTTAAGTTACGTCGCTTTATTTCTCTTCACACAAAGCTGCCTTGAAATTGCTCCTTTTCCCTCAAGGCCATCCTACCAATTTTCTGTTGGTCAGATGGTATACAAAATGGATGTAGCATCCGGGCTGATAAGTTATTCCAACTGCATCCAATCGTTCTGGCCTATGCGTGTCACCATCTTGTCAGATTTGGAGATATTTATTATTCTTTCGGACACGCAATACACAATTTTCTCTTTTACATATTTCTTTGTTATGGTCCGAAGGGTAGCGGGAGAAGCCAAAGGCTTATCAGGTCCCGCCCCCATTGTCATCAGATACAGATGCACAGGTACACAGCTACTGATACAGATAAAACACAATTTTGTTTTTTTAAGAAGCTGCAGTCCAATACACAGACAATTTTAGGTCTCCTTATTCACTGACAGTGTACAACAGACCTGCTTTCAATTTTCCCAATGAATTTTGATTACTCATCGTTAACCTCTCTTTCCTCTGAACCCTTCTTTGTGATGTCACCTTTAATAGCTGCTATATCGGATCCCATTTTTGCTATCTCCTCCCGAACAGCGGTAATAGCCGCTTGTGTTCCATCCATAACTTTCGACGCTGTATGTCTGCCATCTCTCCATTCGGCTTGTGCATCAGTGATTTTCTTCAGTTTGCGATTCAGAACATGCAAACAAAATCCCAAAGAAAGTATCCCCACCGTCATGACAGCGAAGATGTATACATCTTCGACATCCTCAATGTCCAATGCAGCCAGGCAAACCACTTTCCACTCATTCCAGCTGTCTTGTACGTAACTGGCCAGGAAGGTGCCATCTGGACACCGTGACTCTCCAGCTCCTGCTCGTCTGGTTGAAAACATGCGGTCAATCGCATTCAAAGACCAACTTAGATATGACCTAAACATACAGACTAATGTTTTTTTTTTGTACCAGGCCTTAAATGGGTTCAATAATGCTGTGAAAATGGCCAATTTAAAATGAGAGTTGATAAGAAATTACATGTTTTGAAACCTGCCCCTAGTGGCCACTCGGTGAACTGCAATATCTGTCACTATCCCGAAGGCTTGGTTTGTTAAAGGAGAAGTAAACAAAAGGGTTATTTTAGCTAACTTCCTGTCAGTGACTGCAGTTAGAAGTCCCCTCCCTCATTGACGCACAGCTGTCTTCAATAAGCTAGTTATCTAGCATCGTCTCGGATCCGTAAGTATGATAAAACATGATAAACACCATTAAACATACATTGGGTATGATTTGTACCTGCTCATCCATTGTAGCCAGGTACACATTCACCTCTGTCGCTCTCTGCGCATTCACAGGGATTTGATTGATTGTTAAACTGATGAATACATTTTGTCAAATTAACACTTTTCATTGCAATTTTAACAATATGAACCTTGCTCTTGACTCCTTAGCGCCACCCTATGCCCTGCATGTATTAGCGCACAAGCTACAGATGCCTTGAAATGCAAAAGATGCCTCTTCCCCAATCTAGAATTGTTTTAAAAGTGCCAGGCATTTACAATGGTCAAAACCAAGAAGTAAAAAAAAAAAAAAAAACTACGTCGAGAATTGTTGATATAATGGAACTAATCTGCATAAAATGTTGTCTCACAACATATCAATCGGATTGAAGCCAAAACATTTGCTGCAGGTGCAAGTGTTTTCAATAACAAAGTCCTCGGCCAGTATGAATTGTAGCTGTGTTATAGCTAGTGACGCATGACGTCCACTGTAGTGGACAGATGTTATATTGAAAAATGTACACCCAACATAAAATCGACACTTGGGAATTTTAACAATTATATAACTCCTTAGCATTTTTTTGTATGCTTTATTGATAGTGCAGAGAGACAGAGGTGAAATGGGGCAGAGAGGGGAGTGACATGCAGAGAACGACCGCGGGCGGGAATCAAACCCGGGTCTGCTGCTGGGCCCGGCCCGGGGGTGACGCCCTACCAACTTAGCTAAGGGCGCCCCCACTTAGTTGTTACTTGATGCAACCAAATTGTATCTACCTGCAAGGGCCTACTATTGAAGGATTGGCAAAATATTCCAGATTGATTTATCAATGCTGGCCGTCTGTCGGCCATCTTGGTTTTGTGTAATTTGTGTTGCACTTACAACGGATGGCCAGTGAGTGGCAGTGTATGAGGTGACTCTCTGGAGTCTACTGCTGAAGCGAATGTGTAACTATGCCATCAAGACCCAGGCATATACAAGTAAACCGCTTTTGGGTAGCTGCCTACTGTATTGAGCACTATGTGCGTGAAAGAGCTAGATGCTCTAGAGCAGTCCCGAGCACAGCGTCTGCCTTTTTTATCACTTCAGTTTCTCTGATTCTGCATCCTGTTGAACACGTTGAAGGACTTCAGCTCCCTCGCGAAGTAGAGTATGCTCCGTCCCGTCCAAGCCCCAACCTCAGCGATTTTTACCAGCATCCAATAAGGAAGTGACACACATTGTAGTACCTTCCGGTGGCCACTGGGGGTGGTACCAGGACTGAGCAATTTTTCTTTGACTCACTTTCTTTGACTCACTCAAGCCGTTTTCACGGTCTTATTAAACCTATTTACAGCCTGGTCCAAAAAAACATTCTAGTCTGTATGTTTAGGTCCTATCTCAATGACAACACTGAGGGGGGTGAATTTTTTTCTAGCAGGCTAGTTTTTATTCTTTTGGAGGTTCAAATGTATTGGCGCGATCTCTTGAGTGACAGCTCTCCGCCCGTTGTCCCCTCACTTTGCCGAGGTATACGTCAGCTAGATGGGCGTATCTCCCTCCCCCCGACGTGAGGCGGAGTCAAAATCTCACAAGATGGCGACGCGCATGAACCAGGATTATTGGCTGCCGTGTGAATAACCAGAATTATCACACCATTTCTCACAGAGGAAGATTTTTATGTAGAAACTTAACACACTTATATAAAGTCAAAATGCAATAAATATTTCAACTCTTGCTTTAGCCAATATCTAGATTTTTGGTTTTTAAAGATATGCAAATGTGTGCATAATTTGTGAAATATGCCAAATGTGTATATATATTCAACATTTTTGAAAAAAACTTCAATACAAAAAATCATTGTTTTAATGCCAGTAATCAACTGGCAAAGTTTCAAGATGATATCTATAAGTTAAAAAAACAAAGTTTTACCCTCGCATTAAACCATTGTTCCGATTTTCTATTTCGGCCCCATGTAGCTTTCCAGCAGGTAGTTGACCAGGTTGTCCACCCAGGTTGTGATCCTTGAAGGTCCTAGATATCAACAGATATAGATGTGAACAACCTTTTACAACAGCTCATGTCTGTTTTCCAAAAAAAGAGGGTTTTGCCCCCTGGGTAATAAGATAAGTTCAAAACATATGTCCAGTGTTTTTTTTTAACCAAATCATGCGAGTCTGTATCTATGCATGTGATGAGTACTCTAAATTCCTACATTCGCTGCAGTCGTAGAATGTGGCATTAGAGCCGCCCCGCTCCACCAGATTTCAGCCGGTAGACAGTCGGTCTTTGCCAGTGAGTGACAGTCATTCATGAAACCCTCTGGACCCTGGATTGTCCACCTGGATTGTCCATTTTTGTCTTTACACGGTGTGATGAAGCGGAAAACAAACGTCAATTAGGAGAAGTCTAGATGACTGCCGTGCAACAGGCAACTGAGCTGCAAACTCACTGAAAGCTCATCGGCTTTGGAGGAACTGTTGCAGAAAACCCCGCTGAGATGTCCCTGCTGTGTGTCAGAGGTAATGTCTCACTTCATAGCTGCTGCTGGTTGAATTTTAAACGAAGAATCAGAAGAATGGTTACAAAAAGTATGAGCTGTCCTGTTGGGATTTAATGATTCGCTGAAAAAAATTAAATAAATAGGCTTACAGTGGGATTAATCTTCTACAAGATTTTATTATTATTATTATTATTATTATTATTATTATTATTATTATTATTATTATTATTATTATTATTATTATTGTTGTTGTATTTTTTACAATATCATAGCTAAACAGGCCTTATGGTTACAACTTTTATCAGGCTAATACAAATGTATTATAAAGGAAGGAGAAATAATGTTGGCTATATAGACAACCGTATGTTGATAGCTTAATCTTCCTGATTCCACCACTACCACATATTTAGTGAGTATAGGCTACTTGAAATAAACCAACGTTAGAAGTTTTGGTTAGAAACGTAATGCTTAACCAATTTGGTTGATAGTTAATGCTTAGTTGTCAATGGTTAGTCAGTCTGACTCAAGTTATACTTGCACTTTAATGTCACAACATCAAATGTATGTCACTTCCATCGTACATACAGACACTAGCTCAAAGAGGGAAGCTTGAGGGGCTGTGTAGTGATTTGGACACATGTGAATGTACAGTATGAGACTGAAGTAAAGCTCAGCTGTGATTTGTTAGAGAAATGGATTTGTGATGCATGTATATAATTATTATATGATTCCACCCTGAACTCAGTTGTATTTCTGTGCACATTTGAGTAGTTCAGTTGTTTTGTTTTCTATTTTATTCTATTTTAATTGAGCACAGTAGTACAGTACATGCCACACAAACATTCCACCGTGCATCCTGATGTGAATGTGATGGATAAAAACCTTTGAATCTTGAATCTTTCGTGTTAGTCAAATACAATGGTAATGATGAAGATATAAAAAAAAACATCAATATTAGCCATAGACAACTGGTCAAATTGAACAAGATATTGCTTCTTCCTGACAAAAGTACTGAAGTGCCCTCAGGCAAGTCACTTGACCTGCAGGTGCTCAAGTTAAAGGTGAAGTAAGCGGTTTATTTATGTGACACTTGTTTCACTGTTTACACAGTTGATCATTGATCACAGCCCTTAGAGCAACTCAAAACCATAGTTTGATTCCTTTTTGGTCATTTGGGAATAAAACACCAATTATGTGGCAGTCATCAAACTGCCAACAGAAGCAGCTGCATATTATTCATCATTCGTCTGTTTTGTGTTGTGTTGTGTATTTTTGATAACTTTCAAAAAGAGATTGTTAAGGAATCCAAAGAGGTCAGAAAAGTGTTTCATCTGCCACTAGAGGGAACCACCTGACATCAAAATGAAGGCAGAGAACAGGATACAATGTAATGTTGTAAAGTTGAATGATGTTTTCAACAATCCTTATAGATACAAATATGTTTTCATAATTGTTTTATTTTATTTGACAAGGCATGGGGAGTTTGTGGTTCTAAAAATATGGTTGGTGTTCATTTGATTAAATTTAAAATGTATAATTAATGATACTTCTCTACCTACTTGAAATGAACAGTCTGAAGATCTAAATGGAACATGCATTTTCATAACATTTTATATAGCAGTAATGATTGCAACTTTGTCTGTTTAGAATGAAAAGAATGACTATAATATTAATGCTGTCTTGCACTTTAGCTGAACAGAGAATAAAAGCTGACACACCCTGCGTTCCAAAATGGCATACTCTTTCTTTTATATTCATCACATCCTGGTTGTTTTAATACGGAGGCTCCATCGATGTGACGATACTTCCGGTGCCCAAATAGCATGCTGTTTTCAACATTTAAATTCTCGGCCTGATGTAGTAGACATCTGGGTTTTTTAAGCATACTATATCTGACCACAAGAATTGGGACATCCTAAATCTTTTTTATACCATACTAAATAGCAGAAAGTATGGATATTGGAACGCGGGAAAAAATGTAATTGATGCAATACCCTTCATGATTAACCCAGCCCTGTAACTTCCACCTGTTTCCAATCAACCTATTAGGAAGCGAGAGCTGTGATTGGCTGTCATTGAAAGTTAAATAATTGCACTGCCAGCTCCCAATCACTGCACCACTGTGGAAGGAGGACACAGTTGTGGTTTGTTTGGTCAGTTGAAGTCTGACTGCAGCATTGCAGTCTGCTTTTGATCATATATGGCTGAAGCCATGAGACTTGCTCTACGGTAACTTTCAATTGCTCTGTCTTGGCTCAACTTGACCTATTAACAATGCCTACATTTCTTGGATTCTTGTTTTAACATGGTATTCTGTTTGTTTTAGTGTGGTGTTGCTATGGCTGCTTCTTGGAGAGCTGCAGGTAGCAGTTGAAGGTAGGTCTGTTGGTTACTTGTCTAAACTTTTGAATTCTGATGTAACTAAATGTAGGAATTGTTGGCTTACAACATGTTTAAGTCCTTGATCTTTTGTCTTTCAAATAATAAAGTTAACTATACAATTTTGATTTATTTATCAGCTCATGTCGGGTCCTATCCTGGATATGTACTTGGTGTTTGGGAGCCTGGCGTTTACCACAACCCTCATGTCCAGTATCCCATCCAGCATCCTGATCCTTATCTCCATTATCCCATCCAGTACCCTGTACCTCATCCCCAGTATTCCTTCCAGGAGCCTTTACCTGATCTCCATGTGCCCGTCCAGCACCCTGTGCCTTATCCGCAGTATCCCGTCCAGAAGCCGGTGCCTCATCCCCAGGTGCCTGTTAAGCACCCTGTACTTCATCCCCAGTATTCCTTCCAGGAGCCTTTACCTGATCTCCATGTGCCCGTCCAGCACCCTGTGCCTTATCCGCAGAATCCCGTCCAGAAGCCGGTGCCTCATCCCCAGGTGCCTGTTAAGCACCCTGTACTTCATCCCCAGTATTCCTTCCAGGAGCCTTTACCTGATCTCCATGTGCCCGTCCAGCACCCTGTGCCTTATCCGCAGTATCCCGTCCAGTACCCTGTACCTCATCCCCAGGTGCCTGTCGAGCACCCTGTACTTCATCCCCAGTATTCCTTCCAGGAGCCTTTACCTGATCTCCATGTGCCCGTCCAGCGTCCTGTGCCTTATCCGCAGTATCCCGTCCAGAAGCCGCTCCCTTATCCCCTCTTGGAGCATAAACCATATTCTCAGATTCCCCTCTGGGGCACAGAGTCTCATCCCCAGGTGCCCGTCAAGGACTCTGTGCATAAGCCCGCTGTGTCCGACGATTCCCCTGTGCCCGTGGAGCCTGCCGTGTCCGACGATTCCCCTGTGCCCGTGGAGCCCGCTGTGTCCGACGATTCCCCTGTGCCCGCTGTGTCCGACGATTCCCCTGTGCCCGTGGAGCCCCTTGTGTTTTCCCGGTTTCCCCTCTTTGACCCTGAGCCTCATCCCCAGGTGGCCAAGGACCAAGAGCCTCATCTCCAGTTTCCTGGCTGGGATTCCAAGCCCTCGTTTCCAGTGACGGACCCTGAGCCTCAGCCCCACATTCCCCTCGATGAGCCAGAGCCTCATCCCCAGGTGTTGGAGGATCCCGAGCCTCATCCGGATGTGGTCAAGGACTCTGAACCTCTTCCCCAGGTGGTCAAGGAGACCGGGCCTGCTCCCCAGGTGGTCAAGGAGACGGAGCCTCATCCCCAGGTGGTCAAGGACTCCGAGCCTCATCTCCAGGTGACTTTCTGGGATCAGGAGCCTCTTCCTGAGCTCCACTCGAGGGAGCCTTATTATGAGCCCCTGTATCCTGACTTGAACCCTGAGCCTCGTCCCCAAGTGGTCAAGGATCCCGAACCTCATCCCCAAGTGGTCAAGGACCAAGAGCCTCATCTCCAGTTTCTTGTCTGGGATTCCAAGCCCTCGTTTCCAGTGACGGACCCTGAGCCTCAGCCCCACGTTCCCCTCTATGAGCCAGAGCCTCATCCCCAGGTGTTGAAGGATCCCGAGCCTCATCCGGATGTGGTTAAGGACTCTGAACCTCTTCCCCAGGTGGTCAAGGAGACCGGGCCTGCTCCCCAGGTGGTCAAGGAGACGGAGCCTCATCCCCAGGTGGTCAAGGACTCCGAGCCTCATCTCCAGGTGACTTTCTGGGACCGCGAGCCTCTTCCTGAGCTCCACTCGAGGGAGCCTTATCATGAGCCCCGGTATCCTGACTTGAACCCTGAGCCTCGTCCCCAGGTGGTCAAGGATCCCGAACCTCATCCCCAAGTGGTTAAGGACCTTGAGCCTTTTTATCCAAGGTCCCCCTCTGCTCGCTACCGGCGCATGAGCAATTTTGGCCAAGGTTTTGCTTCCCAGACTACAGCTGCAACCACTTCACGGGATTCAACGGGGTGAGTTTACTTGACACAATCTATTCAAAAATATATGATTGGTTCTCATGGTGTTTGTCTTTTTAGAGTGATTAGGACCCATCTCAACTATAGAAGCAGAGGAATATTTGGCCACAAACTCAACTAGAGCATACAGCCTGGATTGAACTGGTAAGGGACAGTTCTGCATATAAGTGATTAAGGCCTAAATGTTCTGAGTTCACTTCTGATAAATTGCACTTGTGGTTAAACTCACTTATTTCAAATGTATAATCTCATTTCAGATATCTCCGGTGTCTCCACTAATGGGCCTCGTTGACCAGCCTACCATGACAGCCCGTAGAGAAATAAAATGCATTTTATATCACACTGGTCTGGAAATGTATTTACTGCTGAGTTGAAAGGGGTTCTCTGTACTCCATTTTGGAAAGGCCGGGAAACTTGATTTCACGCAACTTGGATTGTGTGCGTCTCCACTCTTCCTTCAGACTCTGGGTCCTTAATTTTCAAATGAAATGCAATTTAGATCAATGATGAGTTGGGGTACCATGTTTGTTAAGTTACGTCGCTTTATTTCTCTTCACACAAAGCTGCCTTGAAATTGCTCCTTTTCCCTCAAGGCCATCCTACCAATTTTCTGTTGGTCAGATGGTATACAAAATGGATGTAGCATCCGGGCTGATAAGTTATTCCAACTGCATCCAATCGTTCTGGCCTATGCGTGTCACCATCTTGTCAGATTTGGAGATATTTATTATTCTTTCGGACACGCAATACACAATTTTCTCTTTTACATATTTCTTTGTTATGGTCCGAAGGGTAGCGGGAGAAGCCAAAGGCTTATCAGGTCCCGCCCCCATTGTCATCAGATACAGATGCACAGGTACACAGCTACTGATACAGATAAAACACAATTTTGTTTTTTTAAGAAGCTGCAGTCCAATACACAGACAATTTTAGGTCTCCTTATTCACTGACAGTGTACAACAGACCTGCTTTCAATTTTCCCAATGAATTTTGATTACTCATCGTTAACCTCTCTTTCCTCTGAAGCCTTCTTTGTGATGTCACCTTTAATAGCTGCTATATCGGATCCCATTTTTGCTATCTCCTCCCGAACAGCGGTAATAGCCGCTTGTGTTCCATCCATAACTTTCGACGCTGTATGTCTGCCATCTCTCCATTCGGCTTGTGCATCAGTGATTTTCTTCAGTTTGCGATTCAGAACATGCAAACAAAATCCCAAAGAAAGTATCCCCACCGTCATGACAGCGAAGATGTATACATCTTCGACATCCTCAATGTCCAATGCAGCCAGGCAAACCACTTTCCACTCATTCCAGCTGTCTTGTACGTAACTGGCCAGGAAGGTGCCATCTGGACACCGTGACTCTCCAGCTCCTGCTCGTCTGGTTAAAAACATGCGGTCAATCGCATTCAAAGACCAACTTAGATATGACCTAAACATACAGACTAATGTTTTTTTTTTGTACCAGGCCTTAAATGGGTTCAATAATGCTGTGAAAATGGCCAATTTAAAATGAGAGTTGATAAGAAATTACATGTTTTGAAACCTGCCCCTAGTGGCCACTCGGTGAACTGCAATATCTGTCACTATCCCGAAGGCTTGGTTTGTTAAAGGAGAAGTAAACAAAAGGGTTATTTTAGCTAACTTCCTGTCAGTGACTGCAGTTAGAAGTCCCCTCCCTCATTGACGCACAGCTGTCTTCAATAAGCTAGTTATCTAGCATCGTCTCGGATCCGTAAGTATGATAAAACATGATAAACACCATTAAACATACATTGGGTATGATTTGTACCTGCTCATCCATTGTAGCCAGGTACACATTCACCTCTGTCGCTCTCTGCGCATTCACAGGGATTTGATTGATTGTTAAACTGATGAATACATTTTGTCAAATTAACACTTTTCATTGCAATTTTAACAATATGAACCTTGCTCTTGACTCCTTAGCGCCACCCTATGCCCTGCATGTATTAGCGCACAAGCTACAGATGCCTTGAAATGCAAAAGATGCCTCTTCCCCAATCTAGAATTGTTTTAAAAGTGCCAGGCATTTACAATGGTCAAAACCAAGAAGTAAAAAAAAAAAAAAAAAAACTACGTCGAGAATTGTTGATATAATGGAACTAATCTGCATAAAATGTTGTCTCACAACATATCAATCGGATTGAAGCCAAAACATTTGCTGCAGGTGCAAGTGTTTTCAATAACAAAGTCCTCGGCCAGTATGAATTGTAGCTGTGTTATAGCTAGTGACGCATGACGTCCACTGTAGTGGACAGATGTTATATTGAAAAATTTACACCCAACATAAAATCGACACTTGGGAATTTTAACAATTATATAACTCCTTAGCATTTTTTTGTATGCTTTATTGATAGTGCAGAGAGACAGAGGTGAAATGGGGCAGAGAGGGGAGTGACATGCAGAGAACGACCGCGGGCGGGAATCAAACCCGGGTCTGCTGCTGGGCCCGGCCCGGGGGTGACGCCCTACCAACTTAGCTAAGGGCGCCCCCACTTAGTTGTTACTTGATGCAACCAAATTGTATTTACCTGCAAGGGCCTACTATTGAAGGATTGGCAAAATATTCCAGATTGATTTATCAATGCTGGCCGTCTGTCGGCCATCTTGGTTTTGTGTAATTTGTGTTGCACTTACAACGGATGGCCAGTGAGTGGCAGTGTATGAGGTGACTCTCTGGAGTCTACTGCTGAAGCGAATGTGTAACTATGCCATCAAGACCCAGGCATATACAAGTAAACCGCTTTTGGGTAGCTGCCTACTGTATTGAACACTATGTGCGTGAAAGAGCTAGATGCTCTAGAGCAGTCCCGAGCACAGCGTCTGCCTTTTTTATCACTTCAGTTTCTCTGATTCTGCATCCTGTTGAACACGTTGAAGGACTTCAGCTCCCTCGCGAAGTAGAGTATGCTCCGTCCCGTCCAAGCCCCAACCTCAGCGATTTTTACCAGCATCCAATAAGGAAGTGACACACATTGTAGTACCTTCCGGTGGCCACTGGGGGTGGTACCAGGACTGAGCAATTTTTCTTTGACTCACTTTCTTTGACTCACTCAAGCCGTTTTCACGGTCTTATTAAACCTATTTACAGCCTGGTCCAAAAAAACATTCTAGTCTGTATGTTTAGGTCCTATCTCAATGACAACACTGAGGGGGGTGAATTTTTTTCTAGCAGGCTAGTTTTTATTCTTTTGGAGGTTCAAATGTATTGGCGCAATCTCTTGAGTGACAGCTCTCCGCCCGTTGTCCCCTCACTTTGCCGAGGTATACGTCAGCTAGATGGGCGTATCTCCCTCCCCCCGACGTGAGGCGGAGTCAAAATCTCACAAGATGGCGACGCGCATGAACCAGGATTATTGGCTGCCGTGTGAATAACCAGAATTATCACACCATTTCTCACAGAGGAAGATTTTTATGTAGAAACTTAACACACTTATATAAAGTCAAAATGCAATAAATATTTCAACTCTTGCTTTAGCCAATATCTAGATTTTTGGTTTTTAAAGATATGCAAATGTGTGCATAATTTGTGAAATATGCCAAATGTGTATATATATTCAACATTTTTGAAAAAAACTTCAATACAAAAAATCATTGTTTTAATGCCAGTAATCAACTGGCAAAGTTTCAAGATGATATCTATAAGTTAAAAAAACAAAGTTTTACCCTCGCATTAAACCATTGTTCCGATTTTCTATTTCGGCCCCATGTAGCTTTCCAGCAGGTAGTTGACCAGGTTGTCCACCCAGGTTGTGATCCTTGAAGGTCCTAGATATCAACAGATATAGATGTGAACAACCTTTTACAACAGCTCATGTCTGTTTTCCAAAAAAAGAGGGTTTTGCCCCCTGGGTAATAAGATAAGTTCAAAACATATGTCCAGTGTTTTTTTTTAACCAAATCATGCGAGTCTGTATCTATGCATGTGATGAGTACTCTAAATTCCTACATTCGCTGCAGTCGTAGAATGTGGCATTAGAGCCGCCCCGCTCCACCAGATTTCAGCCGGTAGACAGTCGGTCTTTGCCAGTGAGTGACAGTCATTCATGAAACCCTCTGGACCCCCTGGATTGTCCACCTGGATTGTCCATTTTTGTCTTTACACGGTGTGATGAAGCGGAAAACAAACGTCAATTAGGAGAAGTCTAGATGACTGCCGTGCAACAGGCAACTGAGCTGCAAACTCACTGAAAGCTCATCGGCTTTGGAGGAACTGTTGCAGAAAACCCCGCTGAGATGTCCCTGCTGTGTGTCAGAGGTAATGTCTCACTTCATAGCTGCTGCTGGTTGAATTTTAAACGAAGAATCAGAAGAATGGTTACAAAAAGTATGAGCTGTCCTGTTGGGATTTAATGATTCGCTGAAAAAAATAAAATAAATAGGCTTACAGCGGGATTAATCTTCTACAAGATTTTATTATTATTATTATTATTATTATTATTATTATTATTATTATTATTATTATTATTATTATTATTATTATTATTATTATTATTATTATTATTATTGTTGTTGTATTTTTTACAATATCATAGCTAAACAGGCCTTATGGTTACAACTTTTATCAGGCTAATACAAATGTATTATAAAGGAAGGAGAAATAATGTTGGCTATATAGACAACCGTATGTTGATAGCTTAATCTTCCTCATTCCACCACTACCACATATTTAGTGAGTATAGGCTACTTGAAATAAACCAACGTTAGAAGTTTTGGTTAGAAACGTAATGCTTAACCAATTTGGTTGATAGTTAATGCTTAGTTGTCAATGGTTAGTCAGTCTGACTCAAGTTATACTTGCACTTTAATGTCACAACATCAAATGTATGTCACTTCCATCGTACATACAGACACTAGCTCAAAGAGGGAAGCTTGAGGGGCTGTGTAGTGATTTGGACACATGTGAATGTACAGTATGAGACTGAAGTAAAGCTCAGCTGTGATTTGTTAGAGAAATGGATTTGTGATGCATGTATATAATTATTATATGATTCCACCCTGAACTCAGTTGTATTTCTGTGCACATTTGAGTAGTTCAGTTGTTTTGTTTTCTATTTTATTCTATTTTAATTGAGCACAGTAGTACAGTACATGCCACACAAACATTCCACCGTGCATCCTGATGTGAATGTGACGGATAAAAACCTTTGAATCTTGAATCTTTCGTGTTAGTCAAATACAATGGTAATGATGAAGATATAAAAAAAACATCAATATTAGCCATAGACAACTGGTCAAATTGAACAAGATATTGCTTCTTCCTGACAAAAGTACTGAAGTGCCCTCAGGCAAGTCACTTGACCTGCAGGTGCTCAAGTTAAAGGTGAAGTAAGCGGTTTATTTATGTGACACTTGTTTCACTGTTTACACAGTTGATCATTGATCACAGCCCTTAGAGCAACTCAAAACCATAGTTTGATTCCTTTTTGGTCATTTGGGAATAAAACACCAATTATGTGGCAGTCATCAAACTGCCAACAGAAGCAGCTGCATATTATTCATCATTCGTCTGTTTTGTGTTGTGTTGTGTATTTTTGATAACTTTCAAAAAGAGATTGTTAAGGAATCCAAAGAGGTCAGAAAAGTGTTTCATCTGCCACTAGAGGGAACCACCTGACATCAAAATGAAGGCAGAGAACAGGATACAATGTAATGTTGTAAAGTTGAATGATGTTTTCAACAATCCTTATAGATACAAATATGTTTTCATAATTGTTTTATTTTATTTGACAAGGCATGGGGAGTTTGTGGTTCTAAAAATATGGTTGGTGTTCATTTGATTAAATTTAAAATGTATAATTAATGATACTTCTCTACTTACTTGAAATGAACAGTCTGAAGATCTAAATGGAACATGCATTTTCATAACATTTTATATAGCAGTAATGATTGCAACTTTGTCTGTTTAGAATGAAAAGAATGACTATAATATTAATGCTGTCTTGCACTTTAGCTGAACAGAGAATAAAAGCTGACACACCCTGCGTTCCAAAATGGCATACTCTTTCTTTTATATTCATCACATCCTGGTTGTTTTAATACGGAGGCTCCATCGATGTGACGATACTTCCGGTGCCCAAATAGCATGCTGTTTTCAACATTTAAATTCTCGGCCTGATGTAGTAGACATCTGGGTTTTTTAAGCATACTATATCTGACCACAAGAATTGGGACATCCTAAATCTTTTTTATACCATACTAAATAGCAGAAAGTATGGATATTGGAACGCGGGAAAAAATGTAATTGATGCAATACCCTTCATGATTAACCCAGCCCTGTAACTTCCACCTGTTTCCAATCAACCTATTAGGAAGCGAGAGCTGTGATTGGCTGTCATTGAAAGTTAAATAATTGCACTGCCAGCTCCCAATCACTGCACCACTGTGGAAGGAGGACACAGTTGTGGTTTGTTTGGTCAGTTGAAGTCTGACTGCAGCATTGCAGTCTGCTTTTGATCATATATGGCTGAAGCCATGAGACTTGCTCTACGGTAACTTTCAATTGCTCTGTCTTGGCTCAACTTGACCTATTAACAATGCCTACATTTCTTGGATTCTTGTTTTAACATGGTATTCTGTTTGTTTTAGTGTGGTGTTGCTATGGCTGCTTCTTGGAGAGCTGCAGGTAGCAGTTGAAGGTAGGTCTGTTGGTTACTTGTCTAAACTTTTGAATTCTGATGTAACTAAATGTAGGAATTGTTGGCTTACAACATGTTTAAGTCCTTGATCTTTTGTCTTTCAAATAATAAAGTTAACTATACAATTTTGATTTATTTATCAGCTCATGTCGGGTCCTATCCTGGATATGTACTTGGTGTTTGGGAGCCTGGCGTTTACCACAACCCTCATGTCCAGTATCCCATCCAGCATCCTGATCCTTATCTCCATTATCCCATCCAGTACCCTGTACCTCATCCCCAGTATTCCTTCCAGGAGCCTTTACCTGATCTCCATGTGCCCGTCCAGCACCCTGTGCCTTATCCGCAGTATCCCGTCCAGAAGCCGGTGCCTCATCCCCAGGTGCCTGTTAAGCACCCTGTACTTCATCCCCAGTATTC
Source organism: Ammodytes marinus (assembly GCF_949987685.1). Classification (NCBI taxonomy): domain Eukaryota; kingdom Metazoa; phylum Chordata; class Actinopteri; order Uranoscopiformes; family Ammodytidae; genus Ammodytes; species Ammodytes marinus. The sequence continues at coordinate 28,612,582 of NC_137231.1, forward strand.
CTTCCAGGAGCCTTTACCTGATCTCCATGTGCCCGTCCAGCACCCTGTGCCTTATCCGCAGTATCCCGTCCAGTACCCTGTACCTCATCCCCAGGTGCCTGTCGAGCACCCTGTACTTCATCCCCAGTATTCCTTCCAGGAGCCTTTACCTGATCTCCATGTGCCCGTCCAGCACCCTGTGCCTTATCCGCAGAATCCCGTCCAGAAGCCGGTGCCTCATCCCCAGGTGCCTGTTAAGCACCCTGTACTTCATCCCCAGTATTCCTTCCAGGAGCCTTTACCTGATCTCCATGTGCCCGTCCAGCACCCTGTGCCTTATCCGCAGTATCCCGTCCAGTACCCTGTACCTCATCCCCAGGTGCCTGTCGAGCACCCTGTGCTTCATCCCCAGTATTCCTTCCAGGAGCCTTTACCTGATCTCCATGTGCCCGTCCAGCGTCCTGTGCCTTATCCGCAGTATCCCATCCAGAAGCCGCTCCCTTATCCCCTCTTGGAGCATAAACCATATTCTCAGATTCCCCTCTGGGGCACAGAGTCTCATCCCCAGGTGCCCGTCAAGGACTCTGTGCATAAGCCCGCTGTGTCCGACGATTCCCCTGTGCCCGTGGAGCCTGCCGTGTCCGACGATTCCCCTGTGCCCGTGGAGCCCGCTGTGTCCGACGATTCCCCTGTGCCCGTGGAGCCCCTTGTGTTTTCCCGGTTTCCCCTCTTTGACCCTGAGCCTCATCCCCAGGTGGCCAAGGACCAAGAGCCTCATCTCCAGTTTCCTGGCTGAGATTCCAAGCCCTCGTTTCCAGTGACGGACCCTGAGCCTCAGCCCCACATTCCCCTCGATGAGCCAGAGCCTCATCCCCAGGTGTTGGAGGATCCCGAGCCTCATCCGGATGTGGTCAAGGACTCTGAACCTCTTCCCCAGGTGGTCAAGGAGACCGGGCCTGCTCCCCAGGTGGTCAAGGAGACGGAGCCTCATCCCCAGGTGGTCAAGGACTCCGAGCCTCATCTCCAGGTGACTTTCTGGGATCAGGAGCCTCTTCCTGAGCTCCACTCGAGGGAGCCTTATTATGAGCCCCTGTATCCTGACTTGAACCCTGAGCCTCGTCCCCAAGTGGTCAAGGATCCCGAACCTCATCCCCAAGTGGTCAAGGACCAAGAGCCTCATCTCCAGTTTCTTGTCTGGGATTCCAAGCCCTCGTTTCCAGTGACGAACCCTGAGCCTCAGCCCCACGTTCCCCTCTATGAGCCAGAGCCTCATCCCCAGGTGTTGAAGGATCCCGAGCCTCATCCGGATGTGGTTAAGGACTCTGAACCTCTTCCCCAGGTGGTCAAGGAGACCGGGCCTGCTCCCCAGGTGGTCAAGGAGACGGAGCCTCATCCCCAGGTGGTCAAGGACTCCGAGCCTCATCTCCAGGTGACTTTCTGGGACCGCGAGCCTCTTCCTGAGCTCCACTCGAGGGAGCCTTATCATGAGCCCCGGTATCCTGACTTGAACCCTGAGCCTCGTCCCCAGGTGGTCAAGGATCCCGAACCTCATCCCCAAGTGGTTAAGGACCTTGAGCCTTTTTATCCAAGGTCCCCCTCTGCTCGCTACCGGCGCATGAGCAATTTTGGCCAAGGTTTTGCTTCCCAGACTACAGCTGCAACCACTTCAGGGGATTCAACGGGGTGAGTTTACTTGACACAATCTATTCAAAAATATATGATTGGTTCTCATGGTGTTTGTCTTTTTAGAGTGATTAGGACCCATCTCAACTATAGAAGCAGAGGAATATTTGGCCACAAACTCAACTAGAGCATACAGCCTGGATTGAACTGGTAAGGGACAGTTCTGCATATAAGTGATTAAGGCCTAAATGTTCTGAGTTCACTTCTGATAAATTGCACTTGTGGTTAAACTCACTTATTTCAAATGTATAATCTCATTTCAGATATCTCCGGTGTCTCCACTAATGGGCCTCGTTGACCAGCCTACCATGACAGCCCGTAGAGAAATAAAATGCATTTTATATCACACTGGTCTGGAAATGTATTTACTGCTGAGTTGAAAGGGGTTCTCTGTACTCCATTTTGGAAAGGCCGGGAAACTTGATTTCACGCAACTTGGATTGTGTGCGTCTCCACTCTTCCTTCAGACTCTGGGTCCTTAATTTTCAAATGAAATGCAATTTAGATCAATGATGAGTTGGGGTACCATGTTTGTTAAGTTACGTCGCTTTATTTCTCTTCACACAAAGCTGCCTTGAAATTGCTCCTTTTCCCTCAAGGCCATCCTACCAATTTTCTGTTGGTCAGATGGTATACAAAATGGATGTAGCATCCGGGCTGATAAGTTATTCCAACTGCATCCAATCGTTCTGGCCTATGCGTGTCACCATCTTGTCAGATTTGGAGATATTTATTATTCTTTCGGACGCGCAATACACAATTTTCTCTTTTACATATTTCTTTGTTATGGTCCGAAGGGTAGCGGGAGAAGCCAAAGGCTTATCAGGTCCCGCCCCCATTGTCATCAGATACAGATGCACAGGTACACAGCTACTGATACAGATAAAACACAATTTTGTTTTTTTTAAGAAGCTGCAGTCCAATACACAGACAATTTTAGGTCTCCTTATTCACTGACAGTGTACAACAGACCTGCTTTCAATTTTCCCAATGAATTTTGATTACTCATCGTTAACCTCTCTTTCCTCTGAACCCTTCTTTGTGATGTCACCTTTAATAGCTGCTATATCGGATCCCATTTTTGCTATCTCCTCCCGAACAGCGGTAATAGCCGCTTGTGTTCCATCCATAACTTTCGACGCTGTATGTCTGCCATCTCTCCATTCGGCTTGTGCATCAGTGATTTTCTTCAGTTTGCGATTCAGAACATGCAAACAAAATCCCAAAGAAAGTATCCCCACCGTCATGACAGCGAAGATGTATACATCTTCGACATCCTCAATGTCCAATGCAGCCAGGCAAACCACTTTCCACTCATTCCAGCTGTCTTGTACGTAACTGGCCAGGAAGGTGCCATCTGGACACCGTGACTCTCCAGCTCCTGCTCGTCTGGTTGAAAACATGCGGTCAATCGCATTCAAAGACCAACTTAGATATGACCTAAACATACAGACTAATGTTTTTTTTTTTGTACCAGGCCTTAAATGGGTTCAATAATGCTGTGAAAATGGCCAATTTAAAATGAGAGTTGATAAGAAATTACATGTTTTGAAACCTGCCCCTAGTGGCCACTCGGTGAACTGCAATATCTGTCACTATCCCGAAGGCTTGGTTTGTTAAAGGAGAAGTAAACAAAAGGGTTATTTTAGCTAACTTCCTGTCAGTGACTGCAGTTAGAAGTCCCCTCCCTCATTGACGCACAGCTGTCTTCAATAAGCTAGTTATCTAGCATCGTCTCGGATCCGTAAGTATGATAAAACATGATAAACACCATTAAACATACATTGGGTATGATTTGTACCTGCTCATCCATTGTAGCCAGGTACACATTCACCTCTGTCGCTCTCTGCGCATTCACAGGGATTTGATTGATTGTTAAACTGATGAATACATTTTGTCAAATTAACACTTTTCATTGCAATTTTAACAATATGAACCTTGCTCTTGACTCCTTAGCGCCACCCTATGCCCTGCATGTATTAGCGCACAAGCTACAGATGCCTTGAAATGCAAAAGATGCCTCTTCCCCAATCTAGAATTGTTTTAAAAGTGCCAGGCATTTACAATGGTCAAAACCAAGAAGTAAAAAAAAAAAAAAAAACTACGTCGAGAATTGTTGATATAATGGAACTAATCTGCATAAAATGTTGTCTCACAACATATCAATCGGATTGAAGCCAAAACATTTGCTGCAGGTGCAAGTGTTTTCAATAACAAAGTCCTCGGCCAGTATGAATTGTAGCTGTGTTATAGCTAGTGACGCATGACGTCCACTGTAGTGGACAGATGTTATATTGAAAAATGTACACCCAACATAAAATCGACACTTGGGAATTTTAACAATTATATAACTCCTTAGCATTTTTTTGTATGCTTTATTGATAGTGCAGAGAGACAGAGGTGAAATGGGGCAGAGAGGGGAGTGACATGCAGAGAACGACCGTGGGCGGGAATCAAACCCGGGTCTGCTGCTGGGCCCGGCCCGGGGGTGACGCCCTACCAACTTAGCTAAGGGCGCCCCCACTTAGTTGTTACTTGATGCAACCAAATTGTATCTACCTGCAAGGGCCTACTATTGAAGGATTGGCAAAATATTCCAGATTGATTTATCAATGCTGGCCGTCTGTCGGCCATCTTGGTTTTGTGTAATTTGTGTTGCACTTACAACGGATGGCCAGTGAGTGGCAGTGTATGAGGTGACTCTCTGGAGTCTACTGCTGAAGCGAATGTGTAACTATGCCATCAAGACCCAGGCATATACAAGTAAACCGCTTTTGGGTAGCTGCCTACTGTATTGAGCACTATGTGCGTGAAAGAGCTAGATGCTCTAGAGCAGTCCCGAGCACAGCGTCTGCCTTTTTTATCACTTCAGTTTCTCTGATTCTGCATCCTGTTGAACACGTTGAAGGACTTCAGCTCCCTCGCGAAGTAGAGTATGCTCCGTCCCGTCCAAGCCCCAACCTCAGCGATTTTTACCAGCATCCAATAAGGAAGTGACACACATTGTAGTACCTTCCGGTGGCCACTGGGGGTGGTACCAGGACTGAGCAATTTTTCTTTGACTCACTTTCTTTGACTCACTCAAGCCGTTTTCACGGTCTTATTAAACCTATTTACAGCCTGGTCCAAAAAAACATTCTAGTCTGTATGTTTAGGTCCTATCTCAATGACAACACTGAGGGGGGTGAATTTTTTTCTAGCAGGCTAGTTTTTATTCTTTTGGAGGTTCAAATGTATTGGCGCGATCTCTTGAGTGACAGCTCTCCGCCCGTTGTCCCCTCACTTTGCCGAGGTATACGTCAGCTAGATGGGCGTATCTCCCTCCCCCCGACGTGAGGCGGAGTCAAAATCTCACAAGATGGCGACGCGCATGAACCAGGATTATTGGCTGCCGTGTGAATAACCAGAATTATCACACCATTTCTCACAGAGGAAGATTTTTATGTAGAAACTTAACACACTTATATAAAGTCAAAATGCAATAAATATTTCAACTCTTGCTTTAGCCAATATCTAGATTTTTGGTTTTTAAAGATATGCAAATGTGTGCATAATTTGTGAAATATGCCAAATGTGTATATATATTCAACATTTTTGAAAAAAACTTCAATACAAAAAATCATTGTTTTAATGCCAGTAATCAACTGGCAAAGTTTCAAGATGATATCTATAAGTTAAAAAAACAAAGTTTTACCCTCGCATTAAACCATTGTTCCGATTTTCTATTTCGGCCCCATGTAGCTTTCCAGCAGGTAGTTGACCAGGTTGTCCACCCAGGTTGTGATCCTTGAAGGTCCTAGATATCAACAGATATAGATGTGAACAACCTTTTACAACAGCTCATGTCTGTTTTCCAAAAAAAGAGGGTTTTGCCCCCTGGGTAATAAGATAAGTTCAAAACATATGTCCAGTGTTTTTTTTTAACCAAATCATGCGAGTCTGTATCTATGCATGTGATGAGTACTCTAAATTCCTACATTCGCTGCAGTCGTAGAATGTGGCATTAGAGCCGCCCCGCTCCACCAGATTTCAGCCGGTAGACAGTCGGTCTTTGCCAGTGAGTGACAGTCATTCATGAAACCCTCTGGACCCTGGATTGTCCACCTGGATTGTCCATTTTTGTCTTTACACGGTGTGATGAAGCGGAAAACAAACGTCAATTAGGAGAAGTCTAGATGACTGCCGTGCAACAGGCAACTGAGCTGCAAACTCACTGAAAGCTCATCGGCTTTGGAGGAACTGTTGCAGAAAACCCCGCTGAGATGTCCCTGCTGTGTGTCAGAGGTAATGTCTCACTTCATAGCTGCTGCTGGTTGAATTTTAAACGAAGAATCAGAAGAATGGTTACAAAAAGTATGAGCTGTCCTGTTGGGATTTAATGATTCGCTGAAAAAAATTAAATAAATAGGCTTACAGCGGGATTAATCTTCTACAAGATTTTATTATTATTATTATTATTATTATTATTATTATTATTATTATTATTATTATTATTATTATTATTATTATTGTTGTTGTATTTTTTACAATATCATAGCTAAACAGGCCTTATGGTTACAACTTTTATCAGGCTAATACAAATGTATTATAAAGGAAGGAGAAATAATGTTGGCTATATAGACAACCGTATGTTGATAGCTTAATCTTCCTCATTCCACCACTACCACATATTTAGTGAGTATAGGCTACTTGAAATAAACCAACGTTAGAAGTTTTGGTTAGAAACGTAATGCTTAACCAATTTGGTTGATAGTTAATGCTTAGTTGTCAATGGTTAGTCAGTCTGACTCAAGTTATACTTGCACTTTAATGTCACAACATCAAATGTATGTCACTTCCATCGTACATACAGACACTAGCTCAAAGAGGGAAGCTTGAGGGGCTGTGTAGTGATTTGGACACATGTGAATGTACAGTATGAGACTGAAGTAAAGCTCAGCTGTGATTTGTTAGAGAAATGGATTTGTGATGCATGTATATAATTATTATATGATTCCACCCTGAACTCAGTTGTATTTCTGTGCACATTTGAGTAGTTCAGTTGTTTTGTTTTCTATTTTATTCTATTTTAATTGAGCACAGTAGTACAGTACATGCCACACAAACATTCCACCGTGCATCCTGATGTGAATGTGATGGATAAAAACCTTTGAATCTTGAATCTTTCGTGTTAGTCAAATACAATGGTAATGATGAAGATATATAAAAAAACATCAATATTAGCCATAGACAACTGGTCAAATTGAACAAGATATTGCTTCTTCCTGACAAAAGTACTGAAGTGCCCTCAGGCAAGTCACTTGACCTGCAGGTGCTCAAGTTAAAGGTGAAGTAAGCGGTTTATTTATGTGACACTTGTTTCACTGTTTACACAGTTGATCATTGATCACAGCCCTTAGAGCAACTCAAAACCATAGTTTGATTCCTTTTTGGTCATTTGGGAATAAAACACCAATTATGTGGCAGTCATCAAACTGCCAACAGAAGCAGCTGCATATTATTCATCATTCGTCTGTTTTGTGTTGTGTTGTGTATTTTTGATAACTTTCAAAAAGAGATTGTTAAGGAATCCAAAGAGGTCAGAAAAGTGTTTCATCTGCCACTAGAGGGAACCACCTGACATCAAAATGAAGGCAGAGAACAGGATACAATGTAATGTTGTAAAGTTGAATGATGTTTTCAACAATCCTTATAGATACAAATATGTTTTCATAATTGTTTTATTTTATTTGACAAGGCATGGGGAGTTTGTGGTTCTAAAATATGGTTGGTGTTCATTTGATTAAATTTAAAATGTATAATTAATGATACTTCTCTACTTACTTGAAATGAACAGTCTGAAGATCTAAATGGAACATGCATTTTCATAACATTTTATATAGCAGTAATGATTGCAACTTTGTCTGTTTAGAATGAAAAGAATGACTATAATATTAATGCTGTCTTGCACTTTAGCTGAACAGAGAATAAAAGCTGACACACCCTGCGTTCCAAAATGGCATACTCTTTCTTTTATATTCATCACATCCTGGTTGTTTTAATACGGAGGCTCCATCGATGTGACGATACTTCCGGTGCGCACTAGATTGTGTGTCAGAATCGCCCAAATAGCATGCTGTTTTCAACATTTAAATTCTCGGCCTGATGTAGTAGACATCTGGGTTTTTTAAGCATACTATATCTGACCACAAGAATTGGGACATCCTAAATCTTTTTTATACCATACTAAATAGCAGAAAGTATGGATATTGGAACGCGGGAAAAAATGTAATTGATGCAATACCCTTCATGATTAACCCAGCCCTGTAACTTCCACCTGTTTCCAATCAACCTATTAGGAAGCGAGAGCTGTGATTGGCTGTCATTGAAAGTTAAATAATTGCACTGCCAGCTCCCAATCACTGCACCACTGTGGAAGGAGGACACAGTTGTGGTTTGTTTGGTCAGTTGAAGTCTGACTGCAGCATTGCAGTCTGCTTTTGATCATATATGGCTGAAGCCATGAGACTTGCTCTACGGTAACTTTCAATTGCTCTGTCTTGGCTCAACTTGACCTATTAACAATGCCTACATTTCTTGGATTCTTGTTTTAACATGGTATTCTGTTTGTTTTAGTGTGGTGTTGCTATGGCTGCTTCTTGGAGAGCTGCAGGTAGCAGTTGAAGGTAGGTCTGTTGGTTACTTGTCTAAACTTTTGAATTCTGATGTAACTAAATGTAGGAATTGTTGGCTTACAACATGTTTAAGTCCTTGATCTTTTGTCTTTCAAATAATAAAGTTAACTATACAATTTTGATTTATTTATCAGCTCATGTCGGGTCCTATCCTGGATATGTACTTGGTGTTTGGGAGCCTGGCGTTTACCACAACCCTCATGTCCAGTATCCCATCCAGCATCCTGATCCTTATCTCCATTATCCCATCCAGTACCCTGTACCTCATCCCCAGTATTCCTTCCAGGAGCCTTTACCTGATCTCCATGTGCCCGTCCAGCACCCTGTGCCTTATCCGCAGTATCCCGTCCAGAAGCCGGTGCCTCATCCCCAGGTGCCTGTTAAGCACCCTGTACTTCATCCCCAGTATTCCTTCCAGGAGCCTTTACCTGATCTCCATGTGCCCGTCCAGCACCCTGTGCCTTATCCGCAGAATCCCGTCCAGAAGCCGGTGCCTCATCCCCAGGTGCCTGTTAAGCACCCTGTACTTCATCCCCAGTATTCCTTCCAGGAGCCTTTACCTGATCTCCATGTGCCCGTCCAGCACCCTGTGCCTTATCCGCAGTATCCCGTCCAGTACCCTGTACCTCATCCCCAGGTGCCTGTCGAGCACCCTGTACTTCATCCCCAGTATTCCTTCCAGGAGCCTTTACCTGATCTCCATGTGCCCGTCCAGCGTCCTGTGCCTTATCCGCAGTATCCCGTCCAGAAGCCGCTCCCTTATCCCCTCTTGGAGCATAAACCATATTCTCAGATTCCCCTCTGGGGCACAGAGTCTCATCCCCAGGTGCCCGTCAAGGACTCTGTGCATAAGCCCGCTGTGTCCGACGATTCCCCTGTGCCCGTGGAGCCTGCCGTGTCCGACGATTCCCCTGTGCCCGTGGAGCCCGCTGTGTCCGACGATTCCCCTGTGCCCGCTGTGTCCGACGATTCCCCTGTGCCCGTGGAGCCCCTTGTGTTTTCCCGGTTTCCCCTCTTTGACCCTGAGCCTCATCCCCAGGTGGCCAAGGACCAAGAGCCTCATCTCCAGTTTCCTGGCTGGGATTCCAAGCCCTCGTTTCCAGTGACGGACCCTGAGCCTCAGCCCCACATTCCCCTCGATGAGCCAGAGCCTCATCCCCAGGTGTTGGAGGATCCCGAGCCTCATCCGGATGTGGTCAAGGACTCTGAACCTCTTCCCCAGGTGGTCAAGGAGACCGGGCCTGCTCCCCAGGTGGTCAAGGAGACGGAGCCTCATCCCCAGGTGGTCAAGGACTCCGAGCCTCATCTCCAGGTGACTTTCTGGGATCAGGAGCCTCTTCCTGAGCTCCACTCGAGGGAGCCTTATTATGAGCCCCTGTATCCTGACTTGAACCCTGAGCCTCGTCCCCAAGTGGTCAAGGATCCCGAACCTCATCCCCAAGTGGTCAAGGACCAAGAGCCTCATCTCCAGTTTCTTGTCTGGGATTCCAAGCCCTCGTTTCCAGTGACGGACCCTGAGCCTCAGCCCCACGTTCCCCTCTATGAGCCAGAGCCTCATCCCCAGGTGTTGAAGGATCCCGAGCCTCATCCGGATGTGGTTAAGGACTCTGAACCTCTTCCCCAGGTGGTCAAGGAGACCGGGCCTCATCCCCAGGTGGTCAAGGACTCCGAGCCTCATCTCCAGGTGACTTTCTGGGACCGCGAGCCTCTTCCTGAGCTCCACTCGAGGGAGCCTTATCATGAGCCCCGGTATCCTGACTTGAACCCTGAGCCTCGTCCCCAGGTGGTCAAGGATCCCGAACCTCATCCCCAAGTGGTTAAGGACCTTGAGCCTTTTTATCCAAGGTCCCCCTCTGCTCGCTACCGGCGCATGAGCAATTTTGGCCAAGGTTTTGCTTCCCAGACTACAGCTGCAACCACTTCACGGGATTCAACGGGGTGAGTTTACTTGACACAATCTATTCAAAAATATATGATTGGTTCTCATGGTGTTTGTCTTTTTAGAGTGATTAGGACCCATCTCAACTATAGAAGCAGAGGAATATTTGGCCACAAACTCAACTAGAGCATACAGCCTGGATTGAACTGGTAAGGGACAGTTCTGCATATAAGTGATTAAGGCCTAAATGTTTTGAGTTCACTTCTGATAAATTGCACTTGTGGTTAAACTCACTTATTTCAAATGTATAATCTCATTTCAGATATCTCCGGTGTCTCCACTAATGGGCCTCGTTGACCAGCCTACCATGACAGCCCGTAGAGAAATAAAATGCATTTTATATCACACTGGTCTGGAAATGTATTTACTGCTGAGTTGAAAGGGGTTCTCTGTACTCCATTTTGGAAAGGCCGGGAAACTTGATTTCACGCAACTTGGATTGTGTGCGTCTCCACTCTTCCTTCAGACTCTGGGTCCTTAATTTTCAAATGAAATGCAATTTAGATCAATGATGAGTTGGGGTACCATGTTTGTTAAGTTACGTCGCTTTATTTCTCTTCACACAAAGCTGCCTTGAAATTGCTCCTTTTCCCTCAAGGCCATCCTACCAATTTTCTGTTGGTCAGATGGTATACAAAATGGATGTAGCATCCGGGCTGATAAGTTATTCCAACTGCATCCAATCGTTCTGGCCTATGCGTGTCACCATCTTGTCAGATTTGGAGATATTTATTATTCTTTCGGACACGCAATACACAATTTTCTCTTTTACATATTTCTTTGTTATGGTCCGAAGGGTAGCGGGAGAAGCCAAAGGCTTATCAGGTCCCGCCCCCATTGTCATCAGATACAGATGCACAGGTACACAGCTACTGATACAGATAAAACACAATTTTGTTTTTTTAAGAAGCTGCAGTCCAATACACAGACAATTTTAGGTCTCCTTATTCACTGACAGTGTACAACAGACCTGCTTTCAATTTTCCCAATGAATTTTGATTACTCATCGTTAACCTCTCTTTCCTCTGAAGCCTTCTTTGTGATGTCACCTTTAATAGCTGCTATATCGGATCCCATTTTTGCTATCTCCTCCCGAACAGCGGTAATAGCCGCTTGTGTTCCATCCATAACTTTCGACGCTGTATGTCTGCCATCTCTCCATTCGGCTTGTGCATCAGTGATTTTCTTCAGTTTGCGATTCAGAACATGCAAACAAAATCCCAAAGAAAGTATCCCCACCGTCATGACAGCGAAGATGTATACATCTTCGACATCCTCAATGTCCAATGCAGCCAGGCAAACCACTTTCCACTCATTCCAGCTGTCTTGTACGTAACTGGCCAGGAAGGTGCCATCTGGACACCGTGACTCTCCAGCTCCTGCTCGTCTGGTTGAAAACATGCGGTCAATCGCATTCAAAGACCAACTTAGATATGACCTAAACATACAGACTAATGTTTTTTTTTTGTACCAGGCCTTAAATGGGTTCAATAATGCTGTGAAAATGGCCAATTTAAAATGAGAGTTGATAAGAAATTACATGTTTTGAAACCTGCCCCTAGTGGCCACTCGGTGAACTGCAATATCTGTCACTATCCCGAAGGCTTGGTTTGTTAAAGGAGAAGTAAACAAAAGGGTTATTTTAGCTAACTTCCTGTCAGTGACTGCAGTTAGAAGTCCCCTCCCTCATTGACGCACAGCTGTCTTCAATAAGCTAGTTATCTAGCATCGTCTCGGATCCGTAAGTATGATAAAACATGATAAACACCATTAAACATACATTGGGTATGATTTGTACCTGCTCATCCATTGTAGCCAGGTACACATTCACCTCTGTCGCTCTCTGCGCATTCACAGGGATTTGATTGATTGTTAAACTGATGAATACATTTTGTCAAATTAACACTTTTCATTGCAATTTTAACAATATGAACCTTGCTCTTGACTCCTTAGCGCCACCCTATGCCCTGCATGTATTAGCGCACAAGCTACAGATGCCTTGAAATGCAAAAGATGCCTCTTCCCCAATCTAGAATTGTTTTAAAAGTGCCAGGCATTTACAATGGTCAAAACCAAGAAGTAAAAAAAAAAAAAAAAAAACTACGTCGAGAATTGTTGATATAATGGAACTAATCTGCATAAAATGTTGTCTCACAACATATCAATCGGATTGAAGCCAAAACATTTGCTGCAGGTGCAAGTGTTTTCAATAACAAAGTCCTCGGCCAGTATGAATTGTAGCTGTGTTATAGCTAGTGACGCATGACGTCCACTGTAGTGGACAGATGTTATATTGAAAAATTTACACCCAACATAAAATCGACACTTGGGAATTTTAACAATTATATAACTCCTTAGCATTTTTTTGTATGCTTTATTGATAGTGCAGAGAGACAGAGGTGAAATGGGGCAGAGAGGGGAGTGACATGCAGAGAACGACCGCGGGCGGGAATCAAACCCGGGTCTGCTGCTGGGCCCGGCCCGGGGGTGACGCCCTACCAACTTAGCTAAGGGCGCCCCCACTTAGTTGTTACTTGATGCAACCAAATTGTATTTACCTGCAAGGGCCTACTATTGAAGGATTGGCAAAATATTCCAGATTGATTTATCAATGCTGGCCGTCTGTCGGCCATCTTGGTTTTGTGTAATTTGTGTTGCACTTACAACGGATGGCCAGTGAGTGGCAGTGTATGAGGTGACTCTCTGGAGTCTACTGCTGAAGCGAATGTGTAACTATGCCATCAAGACCCAGGCATATACAAGTAAACCGCTTTTGGGTAGCTGCCTACTGTATTGAACACTATGTGCGTGAAAGAGCTAGATGCTCTAGAGCAGTCCCGAGCACAGCGTCTGCCTTTTTTATCACTTCAGTTTCTCTGATTCTGCATCCTGTTGAACACGTTGAAGGACTTCAGCTCCCTCGCGAAGTAGAGTATGCTCCGTCCCGTCCAAGCCCCAACCTCAGCGATTTTTACCAGCATCCAATAAGGAAGTGACACACATTGTAGTACCTTCCGGTGGCCACTGGGGGTGGTACCAGGACTGAGCAATTTTTCTTTGACTCACTTTCTTTGACTCACTCAAGCCGTTTTCACGGTCTTATTAAACCTATTTACAGCCTGGTCCAAAAAAACATTCTAGTCTGTATGTTTAGGTCCTATCTCAATGACAACACTGAGGGGGGTGAATTTTTTTCTAGCAGGCTAGTTTTTATTCTTTTGGAGGTTCAAATGTATTGGCGCGATCTCTTGAGTGACAGCTCTCCGCCCGTTGTCCCCTCACTTTGCCGAGGTATACGTCAGCTAGATGGGCGTATCTCCCTCCCCCCGACGTGAGGCGGAGTCAAAATCTCACAAGATGGCGACGCGCATGAACCAGGATTATTGGCTGCCGTGTGAATAACCAGAATTATCACACCATTTCTCAGAGGAAGATTTTTATGTAGAAACTTAACACACTTATATAAAGTCAAAATGCAATAAATATTTCAACTCTTGCTTTAGCCAATATCTAGATTTTTGGTTTTTAAAGATATGCAAATGTGTGCATAATTTGTGAAATATGCCAAATGTGTATATATATTCAACATTTTTGAAAAAAACTTCAATACAAAAAATCATTGTTTTAATGCCAGTAATCAACTGGCAAAGTTTCAAGATGATATCTATAAGTTAAAAAAACAAAGTTTTACCCTCGCATTAAACCATTGTTCCGATTTTCTATTTCGGCCCCATGTAGCTTTCCAGCAGGTAGTTGACCAGGTTGTCCACCCAGGTTGTGATCCTTGAAGGTCCTAGATATCAACAGATATAGATGTGAACAACCTTTTACAACAGCTCATGTCTGTTTTCCAAAAAAAGAGGGTTTTGCCCCCTGGGTAATAAGATAAGTTCAAAACATATGTCCAGTGTTTTTTTTTAACCAAATCATGCGAGTCTGTATCTATGCATGTGATGAGTACTCTAAATTCCTACATTCGCTGCAGTCGTAGAATGTGGCATTAGAGCCGCTCCACCAGATTTCAGCCGGTAGACAGTCGGTCTTTGCCAGTGAGTGACAGTCATTCATGAAACCCTCTGGACCCCCTGGATTGTCCACCTGGATTGTCCATTTTTGTCTTTACACGGTGTGATGAAGCGGAAAACAAACGTCAATTAGGAGAAGTCTAGATGACTGCCGTGCAACAGGCAACTGAGCTGCAAACTCACTGAAAGCTCATCGGCTTTGGAGGAACTGTTGCAGAAAACCCCGCTGAGATGTCCCTGCTGTGTGTCAGAGGTAATGTCTCACTTCATAGCTGCTGCTGGTTGAATTTTAAACGAAGAATCAGAAGAATGGTTACAAAAAGTATGAGCTGTCCTGTTGGGATTTAATGATTCGCTGAAAAAAAAAAAATAAATAGGCTTACAGCGGGATTAATCTTCTACAAGATTTTATTATTATTATTATTATTATTATTATTATTATTATTATTATTGTTGTTGTATTTTTTACAATATCATAGCTAAACAGGCCTTATGGTTACAACTTTTATCAGGCTAATACAAATGTATTATAAAGGAAGGAGAAATAATGTTGGCTATATAGACAACCGTATGTTGATAGCTTAATCTTCCTCATTCCACCACTACCACATATTTAGTGAGTATAGGCTACTTGAAATAAACCAACGTTAGAAGTTTTGGTTAGAAACTTAATGCTTAACCAATTTGGTTGATAGTTAATGCTTAGTTGTCAATGGTTAGTCAGTCTGACTCAAGTTATACTTGCACTTTAATGTCACAACATCAAATGTATGTCACTTCCATCGTACATACAGACACTAGCTCAAAGAGGGAAGCTTGAGGGGCTGTGTAGTGATTTGGACACATGTGAATGTACAGTATGAGACTGAAGTAAAGCTCAGCTGTGATTTGTTAGAGAAATGGATTTGTGATGCATGTATATAATTATTATATGATTCCACCCTGAACTCAGTTGTATTTCTGTGCACATTTGAGTAGTTCAGTTGTTTTGTTTTCTATTTTATTCTATTTTAATTGAGCACAGTAGTACAGTACATGCCACACAAACATTCCACCGTGCATCCTGATGTGAATGTGACGGATAAAAACCTTTGAATCTTTCGTGTTAGTCAAATACAATGGTAATGATGAAGATATAAAAAAAAACATCAATATTAGCCATAGACAACTGGTCAAATTGAACAAGATATTGCTTCTTCCTGACAAAAGTACTGAAGTGCCCTCAGGCAAGTCACTTGACCTGCAGGTGCTCAAGTTAAAGGTGAAGTAAGCGGTTTATTTATGTGACACTTGTTTCACTGTTTACACAGTTGATCATTGATCACAGCCCTTAGAGCAACTCAAAACCATAGTTTGATTCCTTTTTGGTCATTTGGGAATAAAACACCAATTATGTGGCAGTCATCAAACTGCCAACAGAAGCAGCTGCATATTATTCATCATTCGTCTGTTTTGTGTTGTGTTGTGTATTTTTGATAACTTTCAAAAAGAGATTGTTAAGGAATCCAAAGAGGTCAGAAAAGTGTTTCATCTGCCACTAGAGGGAACCACCTGACATCAAAATGAAGGCAGAGAACAGGATACAATGTAATGTTGTAAAGTTGAATGATGTTTTCAACAATCCTTATAGATACAAATATGTTTTCATAATTGTTTTATTTTATTTGACAAGGCATGGGGAGTTTGTGGTTCTAAAAATATGGTTGGTGTTCATTTGATTAAATTTAAAATGTATAATTAATGATACTTCTCTACTTACTTGAAATGAACAGTCTGAAGATCTAAATGGAACATGCATTTTCATAACATTTTATATAGCAGTAATGATTGCAACTTTGTCTGTTTAGAATGAAAAGAATGACTATAATATTAATGCTGTCTTGCACTTTAGCTGAACAGAGAATAAAAGCTGACACACCCTGCGTTCCAAAATGGCATACTCTTTCTTTTATATTCATCACATCCTGGTTGTTTTAATACGGAGGCTCCATCGATGTGACGATACTTCCGGTGCGCACTAGATTGTGTGTCAGAATCGCCCAAATAGCATGCTGTTTTCAACATTTAAATTCTCGGCCTGATGTAGTAGACATCTGGGTTTTTTAAGCATACTATATCTGACCACAAGAATTGGGACATCCTAAATCTTTTTTATACCATACTAAATAGCAGAAAGTATGGATATTGGAACGCGGGAAAAAATGTAATTGATGCAATACCCTTCATGATTAACCCAGCCCTGTAACTTCCACCTGTTTCCAATCAACCTATTAGGAAGCGAGAGCTGTGATTGGCTGTCATTGAAAGTTAAATAATTGCACTGCCAGCTCCCAATCACTGCACCACTGTGGAAGGAGGACACAGTTGTGGTTTGTTTGGTCAGTTGAAGTCTGACTGCAGCATTGCAGTCTGCTTTTGATCATATATGGCTGAAGCCATGAGACTTGCTCTACGGTAACTTTCAATTGCTCTGTCTTGGCTCAACTTGACCTATTAACAATGCCTACATTTCTTGGATTCTTGTTTTAACATGGTATTCTGTTTGTTTTAGTGTGGTGTTGCTATGGCTGCTTCTTGGAGAGCTGCAGGTAGCAGTTGAAGGTAGGTCTGTTGGTTACTTGTCTAAACTTTTGAATTCTGATGTAACTAAATGTAGGAATTGTTGGCTTACAACATGTTTAAGTCCTTGATCTTTTGTCTTTCAAATAATAAAGTTAACTATACAATTTTGATTTATTTATCAGCTCATGTCGGGTCCTATCCTGGATATGTACTTGGTGTTTGGGAGCCTGGCGTTTACCACAACCCTCATGTCCAGTATCCCATCCAGCATCCTGATCCTTATCTCCATTATCCCATCCAGTACCCTGTACCTCATCCCCAGTATTCCTTCCAGGAGCCTTTACCTGATCTCCATGTGCCCGTCCAGCACCCTGTGCCTTATCCGCAGTATCCCGTCCAGAAGCCGGTGCCTCATCCCCAGGTGCCTGTTAAGCACCCTGTACTTCATCCCCAGTATTCCTTCCAGGAGCCTTTACCTGATCTCCATGTGCCCGTCCAGCACCCTGTGCCTTATCCGCAGAATCCCGTCCAGAAGCCGGTGCCTCATCCCCAGGTGCCTGTTAAGCACCCTGTACTTCATCCCCAGTATTCCTTCCAGGAGCCTTTACCTGATCTCCATGTGCCCGTCCAGCACCCTGTGCCTTATCCGCAGTATCCCGTCCAGTACCCTGTACCTCATCCCCAGGTGCCTGTCGAGCACCCTGTACTTCATCCCCAGTATTCCTTCCAGGAGCCTTTACCTGATCTCCATGTGCCCGTCCAGCGTCCTGTGCCTTATCCGCAGTATCCCGTCCAGAAGCCGCTCCCTTATCCCCTCTTGGAGCATAAACCATATTCTCAGATTCCCCTCTGGGGCACAGAGTCTCATCCCCAGGTGCCCGTCAAGGACTCTGTGCATAAGCCCGCTGTGTCCGACGATTCCCCTGTGCCCGTGGAGCCTGCCGTGTCCGACGATTCCCCTGTGCCCGTGGAGCCCGCTGTGTCCGACGATTCCCCTGTGCCCGCTGTGTCCGACGATTCCCCTGTGCCCGTGGAGCCCCTTGTGTTTTCCCGGTTTCCCCTCTTTGACCCTGAGCCTCATCCCCAGGTGGCCAAGGACCAAGAGCCTCATCTCCAGTTTCCTGGCTGGGATTCCAAGCCCTCGTTTCCAGTGACGGACCCTGAGCCTCAGCCCCACGTTCCCCTCGATGAGCCAGAGCCTCATCCCCAGGTGTTGGAGGATCCCGAGCCTCATCCGGATGTGGTCAAGGACTCTGAACCTCTTCCCCAGGTGGTCAAGGAGACCGGGCCTGCTCCCCAGGTGGTCAAGGAGACGGAGCCTCATCCCCAGGTGGTCAAGGACTCCGAGCCTCATCTCCAGGTGACTTTCTGGGATCAGGAGCCTCTTCCTGAGCTCCACTCGAGGGAGCCTTATTATGAGCCCCTGTATCCTGACTTGAACCCTGAGCCTCGTCCCCAAGTGGTCAAGGATCCCGAACCTCATCCCCAAGTGGTCAAGGACCAAGAGCCTCATCTCCAGTTTCTTGTCTGGGATTCCAAGCCCTCGTTTCCAGTGACGGACCCTGAGCCTCAGCCCCACGTTCCCCTCTATGAGCCAGAGCCTCATCCCCAGGTGTTGAAGGATCCCGAGCCTCATCCGGATGTGGTTAAGGACTCTGAACCTCTTCCCCAGGTGGTCAAGGAGACCGGGCCTCATCCCCAGGTGGTCAAGGAGACGGAGCCTCATCCCCAGGTGGTCAAGGACTCCGAGCCTCATCTCCAGGTGACTTTCTGGGACCGCGAGCCTCTTCCTGAGCTCCACTCGAGGGAGCCTTATCATGAGCCCCGGTATCCTGACTTGAACCCTGAGCCTCGTCCCCAGGTGGTCAAGGATCCCGAACCTCATCCCCAAGTGGTTAAGGACCTTGAGCCTTTTTATCCAAGGTCCCCCTCTGCTCGCTACCGGCGCATGAGCAATTTTGGCCAAGGTTTTGCTTCCCAGACTACAGCTGCAACCACTTCAGGGGATTCAACGGGGTGAGTTTACTTGACACAATCTATTCAAAAATATATGATTGGTTCTCATGGTGTTTGTCTTTTTAGAGTGATTAGGACCCATCTCAACTATAGAAGCAGAGGAATATTTGGCCACAAACTCAACTAGAGCATACAGCCTGGATTGAACTGGTAAGGGACAGTTCTGCATATAAGTGATTAAGGCCTAAATGTTCTGAGTTCACTTCTGATAAATTGCACTTGTGGTTAAACTCACTTATTTCAAATGTATAATCTCATTTCAGATATCTCCGGTGTCTCCACTAATGGGCCTTGTTGACCAGCCTACCATGACAGCCCGTAGAGAAATAAAATGCATTTTATATCACACTGGTCTGGAAATGTATTTACTGCTGAGTTGAAAGGGGTTCTCTGTACTCCATTTTGGAAAGGCCGGGAAACTTGATTTCACGCAACTTGGATTGTGTGCGTCTCCACTCTTCCTTCAGACTCTGGGTCCTTAATTTTCAAATGAAATGCAATTTAGATCAATGATGAGTTGGGGTACCATGTTTGTTAAGTTACGTCGCTTTATTTCTCTTCACACAAAGCTGCCTTGAAATTGATCTTATCGGATATCCCCTCTCACACCAGAGGGGGGTCCTAACTCAAGGACAGAATGGGAGAGTAGTAGTACCCTCCTGCCGGGACTTGAACCAGCAACCTTCTGCTTATGTCGGCCCCTTTTCCCTCAAGGCCATCCTACCAATTTTCTGTTGGTCAGATGGTATACAAAATGGATGTAGCATCCGGGCTGATAAGTTATTCCAACTGCATCCAATCGTTCTGGCCTATGCGTGTCACCATCTTGTCAGATTTGGAGATATTTATTATTCTTTCGGACACACAATACACAATTTTCTCTTTTACATATTTCTTTGTTATGGTCCGAAGGGTAGCAGGAGAAGCCAAAGGCTTATCAGGTCCCGCCCCCATTGTCATCAGATACAGATGCACAGGTACACAGCTACTGATACAGATAAAACACAATTTTGTTTTTTTAAGAAGCTGCAGTCCAATACACAGACAATTTTAGGTCTCCTTATTCACTGACGGTGTACAACAGACCTGCTTTCAATTTTCCCAATGAATTTTGATTACTCATCGTTAACCTCTCTTTCCTCTGAAGCCTTCTTTGTGATGTCACCTTTAATAGCTGCTATATCGGATCCCATTTTTGCTATCTCCTCCCGAACAGCGGTAATAGCCGCTTGTGTTCCATCCATAACTTTCGACGCTGTATGTCTGCCATCTCTCCATTCGGCTTGTGCATCAGTGATTTTCTTCAGTTTGCGATTCAGAACATGCAAACAAAATCCCAAAGCAAGTATCCCCACCGTCATGACAGCGAAGATGTATACATCTTCGACATCCTCAATGTCCAATGCAGCCAGGCAAACCACTTTCCACTCATTCCAGCTGTCTTGTACGTAACTGGCCAGGAAGGTGCCATCTGGACACCGTGACTCTCCAGCTCCTGCTCGTCTGGTTGAAAACATGCGGTCAATCGCATTCAAAGACCAACTTAGATATGACCTAAACATACAGACTAATGTTTTTTTTTTGTACCAGGCCTTAAATGGGTTCAATAATGCTGTGAAAATGGCCAATTTAAAATGAGAGTTGATAAGAAATTACATGTTTTGAAACCTGCCCCTAGTGGCCACTCGGTGAACTGCAATATCTGTCACTATCCCGAAGGCTTGGTTTGTTAAAGGAGAAGTAAACAAAAGGGTTATTTTAGCTAACTTCCTGTCAGTGACTGCAGTTAGAAGTCCCCTCCCTCATTGACGCACAGCTGTCTTCAATAAGCTAGTTATCTAGCATCGTCTCGGATCCGTAAGTATGATAAAACATGATAAACACCATTAAACATACATTGGGTATGATTTGTACCTGCTCATCCATTGTAGCCAGGTACACATTCACCTCTGTCGCTCTCTGCGCATTCACAGGGATTTGATTGATTGTTAAACTGATGAATACATTTTGTCAAATTAACACTTTTCATTGCAATTTTAACAATATGAACCTTGCTCTTGACTCCTTAGCGCCACCCTATGCCCTGCATGTATTAGCGCACAAGCTACAGATGCCTTGAAATGCAAAAGATGCCTCTTCCCCAATCTAGAATTGTTTTAAAAGTGCCAGGCATTTACAATGGTCAAAACCAAGAAGTAAAAAAAAAAAAAAAAAACTACGTCGAGAATTGTTGACATAATGGAACTAATCTGCATAAAATGTTGTCTCACAACATATCAATCGGATTGAAGCCAAAACATTTGCTGCAGGTGCAAGTGTTTTCAATAACAAAGTCCTCGGCCAGTATGAATTGTAGCTGTGTTATAGCTAGTGACGCATGACGTCCACTGTAGTGGACAGATGTTATATTGAAAAATTTACACCCAACATAAAATCGACACTTGGGAATTTTAACAATTATATAACTCCTTAGCATTTTTTTGTATGCTTTATTGATAGTGCAGAGAGACAGAGGTGAAATGGGGCAGAGAGGGGAGTGACATGCAGAGAACGACCGCGGGCGGGAATCAAACCCGGGTCTGCTGCTGGGCCCGGCCCGGGGGTGACGCCCTACCAACTTAGCTAAGGGCGCCCCCACTTAGTTGTTACTTGATGCAACCAAATTGTATGTACCTGCAAGGGCCTACTATTGAAGGATTGGCAAAATATTCCAGATTGATTTATCAATGCTGGCCGTCTGTCGGCCATCTTGGTTTTGTGTAATTTGTGTTGCACTTACAACGGATGGCCAGTGAGTGGCAGTGTATGAGGTGACTCTCTGGAGTCTACTGCTGAAGCGAATGTGTAACTATGCCATCAAGACCCAGGCATATACAAGTAAACCGCTTTTGGGTAGCTGCCTACTGTATTGAACACTATGTGCGTGAAAGAGCTAGATGCTCTAGAGCAGTCCCGAGCACAGCGTCTGCCTTTTTTATCACTTCAGTTTCTCTGATTCTGCATCCTGTTGAACACGTTGAAGGACTTCAGCTCCCTCGCGAAGTAGAGTATGCTCCGTCCCGTCCAAGCCCCAACCTCAGCGATTTTTACCAGCATCCAATAAGGAAGTGACACACATTGTAGTACCTTCCGGTGGCCACTGGGGGTGGTACCAGGACTGAGCAATTTTTCTTTGACTCACTTTCTTTGACTCACTCAAGCCGTTTTCACGGTCTTATTAAACCTATTTACAGCCTGGTCCAAAAAAACATTCTAGTCTGTATGTTTAGGTCCTATCTCAATGACAACACTAAGGGGGGTGAATTTTTTTCTAGCAGGCTAGTTTTTATTCTTTTGGAGGTTCAAATGTATTGGCGCGATCTCTTGAGTGACAGCTCTCCGCCCGTTGTCCCCTCACTTTGCCGAGGTATACGTCAGCTAGATGGGCGTATCTCCCTCCCCCCGACGTGAGGCGGAGTCAAAATCTCACAAGATGGCGACGCGCATGAACCAGGATTATTGGCTGCCGTGTGAATAACCAGAATTATCACACCATTTCTCACAGAGGAAGATTTTTATGTAGAAACTTAACACACTTATATAAAGTCAAAATGCAATAAATATTTCAACTCTTGCTTTAGCCAATATCTAGATTTTTGGTTTTTAAAGATATGCAAATTTGTGCATAATTTGTGAAATATGCCAAATGTGTATATATATTCAACATTTTTGAAAAAAACTTCAATACAAAAAATCATTGTTTTAATGCCAGTAATCAACTGGCAAAGTTTCAAGATGATATCTATAAGTTAAAAAAACAAAGTTTTACCCTCGCATTAAACCATTGTTCCGATTTTCTATTTCGGCCCCATGTAGCTTTCCAGCAGGTAGTTGACCAGGTTGTCCACCCAGGTTGTGATCCTTGAAGGTCCTAGATATCAACAGATATAGATGTGAACAACCTTTTACAACAGCTCATGTCTGTTTTCCAAAAAAAGAGGGTTTTGCCCCCTGGGTAATAAGATAAGTTCAAAACATATGTCCAGTGTTTTTTTTTAACCAAATCATGCAAGTCTGTATCTATGCATGTGATGAGTACTCTAAATTCCTACATTCGCTGCAATCGTAGAATGTGGCATTAGAGCCGCCCCGCTCCACCAGATTTCAACCGGTAGACAGTCGGTCTTTGCCAGTGAGTGACAGTCATTCATGAAACCCTCTGGACCCCCTGGATTGTCCACCTGGATTGTCCATTTTTGTCTTTACACGGTGTGATGAAGCGGAAAACAAACGTCAATTAGGAGAAGTCTAGATGACTGCCGTGCAACAGGCAACTGAGCTGCAAACTCACTGAAAGCTCATCGGCTTTGGAGGAACTGTTGCAGAAAACCCCGCTGAGATGTCCCTGCTGTGTGTCAGAGGTAATGTCTCACTTCATAGCTGCTGCTGGTTGAATTTTAAACGAAGAATCAGAAGAATGGTTACAAAAAGTATGAGCTGTCCTGTTGGGATTTAATGATTCGCTGAAAAAAATAAAATAAATAGGCTTACAGCGGGATTAATCTTCTACAAGATTTTATTATTATTATTATTATTATTATTATTATTATTATTATTATTATTATTATTGTTGTTGTATTTTTTACAATATCATAGCTAAACAGGCCTTATGGTTACAACTTTTATCAGGCTAATACAAATGTATTATAAAGGAAGGAGAAATAATGTTGGCTATATAGACAACCGTATGTTGATAGCTTAATCTTCCTCATTCCACCACTACCACATATTTAGTGAGTATAGGCTACTTGAAATAAACCAACGTTAGAAGTTTTGGTTAGAAACTTAATGCTTAACCAATTTGGTTGATAGTTAATGCTTAGTTGTCAATGGTTAGTCAGTCTGACTCAAGTTATACTTGCACTTTAATGTCACAACATCAAATGTATGTCACTTCCATCGTACATACAGACACTAGCTCAAAGAGGGAAGCTTGAGGGGCTGTGTAGTGATTTGGACACATGTGAATGTACAGTATGAGACTGAAGTAAAGCTCAGCTGTGATTTGTTAGAGAAATGGATTTGTGATGCATGTATATAATTATTATATGATTCCACCCTGAACTCAGTTGTATTTCTGTGCACATTTGAGTAGTTCAGTTGTTTTGTTTTCTATTTTATTCTATTTTAATTGAGCACAGTAGTACAGTACATGCCACACAAACATTCCACCGTGCATCCTGATGTGAATGTGACGGATAAAAACCTTTGAATCTTTCGTGTTAGTCAAATACAATGGTAATGATGAAGATATAAAAAAAAACATCAATATTAGCCATAGACAACTGGTCAAATTGAACAAGATATTGCTTCTTCCTGACAAAAGTACTGAAGTGCCCTCAGGCAAGTCACTTGACCTGCAGGTGCTCAAGTTAAAGGTGAAGTAAGCGGTTTATTTATGTGACACTTGTTTCACTGTTTACACAGTTGATCATTGATCACAGCCCTTAGAGCAACTCAAAACCATAGTTTGATTCCTTTTTGGTCATTTGGGAATAAAACACCAATTATGTGGCAGTCATCAAACTGCCAACAGAAGCAGCTGCATATTATTCATCATTCGTCTGTTTTGTGTTGTGTTGTGTATTTTTGATAACTTTCAAAAAGAGATTGTTAAGGAATCCAAAGAGGTCAGAAAAGTGTTTCATCTGCCACTAGAGGGAACCACCTGACATCAAAATGAAGGCAGAGAACAGGATACAATGTAATGTTGTAAAGTTGAATGATGTTTTCAACAATCCTTATAGATACAAATATGTTTTCATAATTGTTTTATTTTATTTGACAAGGCATGGGGAGTTTGTGGTTCTAAAAATATGGTTGGTGTTCATTTGATTAAATTTAAAATGTATAATTAATGATACTTCTCTACTTACTTGAAATGAACAGTCTGAAGATCTAAATGGAACATGCATTTTCATAACATTTTATATAGCAGTAATGATTGCAACTTTGTCTGTTTAGAATGAAAAGAATGACTATAATATTAATGCTGTCTTGCACTTTAGCTGAACAGAGAATAAAAGCTGACACACCCTGCGTTCCAAAATGGCATACTCTTTCTTTTATATTCATCACATCCTGGTTGTTTTAATACGGAGGCTCCATCGATGTGACGATACTTCCGGTGCGCACTAGATTGTGTGTCAGAATCGCCCAAATAGCATGCTGTTTTCAACATTTAAATTCTCGGCCTGATGTAGTAGACATCTGGGTTTTTTAAGCATACTATATCTGACCACAAGAATTGGGACATCCTAAATCTTTTTTATACCATACTAAATAGCAGAAAGTATGGATATTGGAACGCGGGAAAAAATGTAATTGATGCAATACCCTTCATGATTAACCCAGCCCTGTAACTTCCACCTGTTTCCAATCAACCTATTAGGAAGCGAGAGCTGTGATTGGCTGTCATTGAAAGTTAAATAATTGCACTGCCAGCTCCCAATCACTGCACCACTGTGGAAGGAGGACACAGTTGTGGTTTGTTTGGTCAGTTGAAGTCTGACTGCAGCATTGCAGTCTGCTTTTGATCATATATGGCTGAAGCCATGAGACTTGCTCTACGGTAACTTTCAATTGCTCTGTCTTGGCTCAACTTGACCTATTAACAATGCCTACATTTCTTGGATTCTTGTTTTAACATGGTATTCTGTTTGTTTTAGTGTGGTGTTGCTATGGCTGCTTCTTGGAGAGCTGCAGGTAGCAGTTGAAGGTAGGTCTGTTGGTTACTTGTCTAAACTTTTGAATTCTGATGTAACTAAATGTAGGAATTGTTGGCTTACAACATGTTTAAGTCCTTGATCTTTTGTCTTTCAAATAATAAAGTTAACTATACAATTTTGATTTATTTATCAGCTCATGTCGGGTCCTATCCTGGATATGTACTTGGTGTTTGGGAGCCTGGCGTTTACCACAACCCTCATGTCCAGTATCCCATCCAGCATCCTGATCCTTATCTCCATTATCCCATCCAGTACCCTGTACCTCATCCCCAGTATTCCTTCCAGGAGCCTTTACCTGATCTCCATGTGCCCGTCCAGCACCCTGTGCCTTATCCGCAGTATCCCGTCCAGAAGCCGGTGCCTCATCCCCAGGTGCCTGTTAAGCACCCTGTACTTCATCCCCAGTATTCCTTCCAGGAGCCTTTACCTGATCTCCATGTGCCCGTCCAGCACCCTGTGCCTTATCCGCAGAATCCCGTCCAGAAGCCGGTGCCTCATCCCCAGGTGCCTGTTAAGCACCCTGTACTTCATCCCCAGTATTCCTTCCAGGAGCCTTTACCTGATCTCCATGTGCCCGTCCAGCACCCTGTGCCTTATCCGCAGTATCCCGTCCAGTACCCTGTACCTCATCCCCAGGTGCCTGTCGAGCACCCCGTACTTCATCCCCAGTATTCCTTCCAGGAGCCTTTACCTGATCTCCATGTGCCCGTCCAGCGTCCTGTGCCTTATCCGCAGTATCCCGTCCAGAAGCCGCTCCCTTATCCCCTCTTGGAGCATAAACCATATTCTCAGATTCCCCTCTGGGGCACAGAGTCTCATCCCCAGGTGCCCGTCAAGGACTCTGTGCATAAGCCCGCTGTGTCCGACGATTCCCCTGTGCCCGTGGAGCCTGCCGTGTCCGACGATTCCCCTGTGCCCGTGGAGCCCGCTGTGTCCGACGATTCCCCTGTGCCCGCTGTGTCCGACGATTCCCCTGTGCCCGTGGAGCCCCTTGTGTTTTCCCGGTTTCCCCTCTTTGACCCTGAGCCTCATCCCCAGGTGGCCAAGGACCAAGAGCCTCATCTCCAGTTTCCTGGCTGGGATTCCAAGCCCTCGTTTCCAGTGACGGACCCTGAGCCTCAGCCCCACGTTCCCCTCGATGAGCCAGAGCCTCATCCCCAGGTGTTGGAGGATCCCGAGCCTCATCCGGATGTGGTCAAGGACTCTGAACCTCTTCCCCAGGTGGTCAAGGAGACCGGGCCTGCTCCCCAGGTGGTCAAGGAGACGGAGCCTCATCCCCAGGTGGTCAAGGACTCCGAGCCTCATCTCCAGGTGACTTTCTGGGATCAGGAGCCTCTTCCTGAGCTCCACTCGAGGGAGCCTTATTATGAGCCCCTGTATCCTGACTTGAACCCTGAGCCTCGTCCCCAAGTGGTCAAGGATCCCGAACCTCATCCCCAAGTGGTCAAGGACCAAGAGCCTCATCTCCAGTTTCTTGTCTGGGATTCCAAGCCCTCGTTTCCAGTGACGGACCCTGAGCCTCAGCCCCACGTTCCCCTCTATGAGCCAGAGCCTCATCCCCAGGTGTTGAAGGATCCCGAGCCTCATCCGGATGTGGTTAAGGACTCTGAACCTCTTCCCCAGGTGGTCAAGGAGACCGGGCCTGCTCCCCAGGTGGTCAAGGAGACGGAGCCTCATCCCCAGGTGGTCAAGGACTCCGAGCCTCATCTCCAGGTGACTTTCTGGGACCGCGAGCCTCTTCCTGAGCTCCACTCGAGGGAGCCTTATCATGAGCCCCGGTATCCTGACTTGAACCCTGAGCCTCGTCCCCAGGTGGTCAAGGATCCCGAACCTCATCCCCAAGTGGTTAAGGACCTTGAGCCTTTTTATCCAAGGTCCCCCTCTGCTCGCTACCGGCGCATGAGCAATTTTGGCCAAGGTTTTGCTTCCCAGACTACAGCTGCAACCACTTCAGGGGATTCAACGGGGTGAGTTTACTTGACACAATCTATTCAAAAATATATGATTGGTTCTCATGGTGTTTGTCTTTTTAGAGTGATTAGGACCCATCTCAACTATAGAAGCAGAGGAATATTTGGCCACAAACTCAACTAGAGCATACAGCCTGGATTGAACTGGTAAGGGACAGTTCTGCATATAAGTGATTAAGGCCTAAATGTTCTGAGTTCACTTCTGATAAATTGCACTTGTGGTTAAACTCACTTATTTCAAATGTATAATCTCATTTCAGATATCTCCGGTGTCTCCACTAATGGGCCTCGTTGACCAGCCTACCATGACAGCCCGTAGAGAAATAAAATGCATTTTATATCACACTGGTCTGGAAATGTATTTACTGCTGAGTTGAAAGGGGTTCTCTGTACTCCATTTTGGAAAGGCCGGGAAACTTGATTTCACGCAACTTGGATTGTGTGCGTCTCCACTCTTCCTTCAGACTCTGGGTCCTTAATTTTCAAA
Organism: Ammodytes marinus; assembly: GCF_949987685.1. NCBI lineage: Eukaryota > Metazoa > Chordata > Actinopteri > Uranoscopiformes > Ammodytidae > Ammodytes > Ammodytes marinus. The sequence goes on from NC_137231.1 coordinate 28,640,684, forward strand.
TGAAATGCAATTTAGATCAATGATGAGTTGGGGTACCATGTTTGTTAAGTTACGTCGCTTTATTTCTCTTCACACAAAGCTGCCTTGAAATTGATCTTATCGGATATCCCCTCTCACACCAGAGGGGGGTCCTAACTCAAGGACAGAATGGGAGAGTAGTAGTACCCTCCTGCCGGGACTTGAACCAGCAACCTTCTGCTTATGTCGGCCCCTTTTCCCTCAAGGCCATCCTACCAATTTTCTGTTGGTCAGATGGTATACAAAATGGATGTAGCATCCGGGCTGATAAGTTATTCCAACTGCATCCAATCGTTCTGGCCTATGCGTGTCACCATCTTGTCAGATTTGGAGATATTTATTATTCTTTCGGACACACAATACACAATTTTCTCTTTTACATATTTCTTTGTTATGGTCCGAAGGGTAGCAGGAGAAGCCAAAGGCTTATCAGGTCCCGCCCCCATTGTCATCAGATACAGATGCACAGGTACACAGCTACTGATACAGATAAAACACAATTTTGTTTTTTTAAGAAGCTGCAGTCCAATACACAGACAATTTTAGGTCTCCTTATTCACTGACGGTGTACAACAGACCTGCTTTCAATTTTCCCAATGAATTTTGATTACTCATCGTTAACCTCTCTTTCCTCTGAAGCCTTCTTTGTGATGTCACCTTTAATAGCTGCTATATCGGATCCCATTTTTGCTATCTCCTCCCGAACAGCGGTAATAGCCGCTTGTGTTCCATCCATAACTTTCGACGCTGTATGTCTGCCATCTCTCCATTCGGCTTGTGCATCAGTGATTTTCTTCAGTTTGCGATTCAGAACATGCAAACAAAATCCCAAAGAAAGTATCCCCACCGTCATGACAGCGAAGATGTATACATCTTCGACATCCTCAATGTCCAATGCAGCCAGGCAAACCACTTTCCACTCATTCCAGCTGTCTTGTACGTAACTGGCCAGGAAGGTGCCATCTGGACACCGTGACTCTCCAGCTCCTGCTCGTCTGGTTGAAAACATGCGGTCAATCGCATTCAAAGACCAACTTAGATATGACCTAAACATACAGACTAATGTTTTTTTTTGTACCAGGCCTTAAATGGGTTCAATAATGCTGTGAAAATGGCCAATTTAAAATGAGAGTTGATAAGAAATTACATGTTTTGAAACCTGCCCCTAGTGGCCACTCGGTGAACTGCAATATCTGTCACTATCCCGAAGGCTTGGTTTGTTAAAGGAGAAGTAAACAAAAGGGTTATTTTAGCTAACTTCCTGTCAGTGACTGCAGTTAGAAGTCCCCTCCCTCATTGACGCACAGCTGTCTTCAATAAGCTAGTTATCTAGCATCGTCTCGGATCCGTAAGTATGATAAAACATGATAAACACCATTAAACATACATTGGGTATGATTTGTACCTGCTCATCCATTGTAGCCAGGTACACATTCACCTCTGTCGCTCTCTGCGCATTCACAGGGATTTGATTGATTGTTAAACTGATGAATACATTTTGTCAAATTAACACTTTTCATTGCAATTTTAACAATATGAACCTTGCTCTTGACTCCTTAGCGCCACCCTATGCCCTGCATGTATTAGCGCACAAGCTACAGATGCCTTGAAATGCAAAAGATGCCTCTTCCCCAATCTAGAATTGTTTTAAAAGTGCCAGGCATTTACAATGGTCAAAACCAAGAAGTAAAAAAAAAAAAAAAAAACTACGTCGAGAATTGTTGACATAATGGAACTAATCTGCATAAAATGTTGTCTCACAACATATCAATCGGATTGAAGCCAAAACATTTGCTGCAGGTGCAAGTGTTTTCAATAACAAAGTCCTCGGCCAGTATGAATTGTAGCTGTGTTATAGCTAGTGACGCATGACGTCCACTGTAGTGGACAGATGTTATATTGAAAAATTTACACCCAACATAAAATCGACACTTGGGAATTTTAACAATTATATAACTCCTTAGCATTTTTTTGTATGCTTTATTGATAGTGCAGAGAGACAGAGGTGAAATGGGGCAGAGAGGGGAGTGACATGCAGAGAACGACCGCGGGCGGGAATCAAACCCGGGTCTGCTGCTGGGCCCGGCCCGGGGGTGACGCCCTACCAACTTAGCTAAGGGCGCCCCCACTTAGTTGTTACTTGATGCAACCAAATTGTATGTACCTGCAAGGGCCTACTATTGAAGGATTGGCAAAATATTCCAGATTGATTTATCAATGCTGGCCGTCTGTCGGCCATCTTGGTTTTGTGTAATTTGTGTTGCACTTACAACGGATGGCCAGTGAGTGGCAGTGTATGAGGTGACTCTCTGGAGTCTACTGCTGAAGCGAATGTGTAACTATGCCATCAAGACCCAGGCATATACAAGTAAACCGCTTTTGGGTAGCTGCCTACTGTATTGAACACTATGTGCGTGAAAGAGCTAGATGCTCTAGAGCAGTCCCGAGCACAGCGTCTGCCTTTTTTATCACTTCAGTTTCTCTGATTCTGCATCCTGTTGAACACGTTGAAGGACTTCAGCTCCCTCGCGAAGTAGAGTATGCTCCGTCCCGTCCAAGCCCCAACCTCAGCGATTTTTACCAGCATCCAATAAGGAAGTGACACACATTGTAGTACCTTCCGGTGGCCACTGGGGGTGGTACCAGGACTGAGCAATTTTTCTTTGACTCACTTTCTTTGACTCACTCAAGCCGTTTTCACGGTCTTATTAAACCTATTTACAGCCTGGTCCAAAAAAACATTCTAGTCTGTATGTTTAGGTCCTATCTCAATGACAACACTAAGGGGGGTGAATTTTTTTCTAGCAGGCTAGTTTTTATTCTTTTGGAGGTTCAAATGTATTGGCGCGATCTCTTGAGTGACAGCTCTCCGCCCGTTGTCCCCTCACTTTGCCGAGGTATACGTCAGCTAGATGGGCGTATCTCCCTCCCCCCGACGTGAGGCGGAGTCAAAATCTCACAAGATGGCGACGCGCATGAACCAGGATTATTGGCTGCCGTGTGAATAACCAGAATTATCACACCATTTCTCACAGAGGAAGATTTTTATGTAGAAACTTAACACACTTATATAAAGTCAAAATGCAATAAATATTTCAACTCTTGCTTTAGCCAATATCTAGATTTTTGGTTTTTAAAGATATGCAAATTTGTGCATAATTTGTGAAATATGCCAAATGTGTATATATATTCAACATTTTTGAAAAAAACTTCAATACAAAAAATCATTGTTTTAATGCCAGTAATCAACTGGCAAAGTTTCAAGATGATATCTATAAGTTAAAAAAACAAAGTTTTACCCTCGCATTAAACCATTGTTCCGATTTTCTATTTCGGCCCCATGTAGCTTTCCAGCAGGTAGTTGACCAGGTTGTCCACCCAGGTTGTGATCCTTGAAGGTCCTAGATATCAACAGATATAGATGTGAACAACCTTTTACAACAGCTCATGTCTGTTTTCCAAAAAAAGAGGGTTTTGCCCCCTGGGTAATAAGATAAGTTCAAAACATATGTCCAGTGTTTTTTTTTAACCAAATCATGCAAGTCTGTATCTATGCATGTGATGAGTACTCTAAATTCCTACATTCGCTGCAATCGTAGAATGTGGCATTAGAGCCGCCCCGCTCCACCAGATTTCAACCGGTAGACAGTCGGTCTTTGCCAGTGAGTGACAGTCATTCATGAAACCCTCTGGACCCCCTGGATTGTCCACCTGGATTGTCCATTTTTGTCTTTACACGGTGTGATGAAGCGGAAAACAAACGTCAATTAGGAGAAGTCTAGATGACTGCCGTGCAACAGGCAACTGAGCTGCAAACTCACTGAAAGCTCATCGGCTTTGGAGGAACTGTTGCAGAAAACCCCGCTGAGATGTCCCTGCTGTGTGTCAGAGGTAATGTCTCACTTCATAGCTGCTGCTGGTTGAATTTTAAACGAAGAATCAGAAGAATGGTTACAAAAAGTATGAGCTGTCCTGTTGGGATTTAATGATTCGCTGAAAAAAATAAAATAAATAGGCTTACAGCGGGATTAATCTTCTACAAGATTTTATTATTATTATTATTATTATTATTATTATTATTATTATTATTATTATTGTTGTTGTATTTTTTACAATATCATAGCTAAACAGGCCTTATGGTTACAACTTTTATCAGGCTAATACAAATGTATTATAAAGGAAGGAGAAATAATGTTGGCTATATAGACAACCGTATGTTGATAGCTTAATCTTCCTCATTCCACCACTACCACATATTTAGTGAGTATAGGCTACTTGAAATAAACCAACGTTAGAAGTTTTGGTTAGAAACTTAATGCTTAACCAATTTGGTTGATAGTTAATGCTTAGTTGTCAATGGTTAGTCAGTCTGACTCAAGTTATACTTGCACTTTAATGTCACAACATCAAATGTATGTCACTTCCATCGTACATACAGACACTAGCTCAAAGAGGGAAGCTTGAGGGGCTGTGTAGTGATTTGGACACATGTGAATGTACAGTATGAGACTGAAGTAAAGCTCAGCTGTGATTTGTTAGAGAAATGGATTTGTGATGCATGTATATAATTATTATATGATTCCACCCTGAACTCAGTTGTATTTCTGTGCACATTTGAGTAGTTCAGTTGTTTTGTTTTCTATTTTATTCTATTTTAATTGAGCACAGTAGTACAGTACATGCCACACAAACATTCCACCGTGCATCCTGATGTGAATGTGACGGATAAAAACCTTTGAATCTTTCGTGTTAGTCAAATACAATGGTAATGATGAAGATATAAAAAAAAACATCAATATTAGCCATAGACAACTGGTCAAATTGAACAAGATATTGCTTCTTCCTGACAAAAGTACTGAAGTGCCCTCAGGCAAGTCACTTGACCTGCAGGCGCTCAAGTTAAAGGTGAAGTAAGCGGTTTATTTATGTGACACTTGTTTCACTGTTTACACAGTTGATCATTGATCACAGCCCTTAGAGCAACTCAAAACCATAGTTTGATTCCTTTTTGGTCATTTGGGAATAAAACACCAATTATGTGGCAGTCATCAAACTGCCAACAGAAGCAGCTGCATATTATTCATCATTCGTCTGTTTTGTGTTGTGTTGTGTATTTTTGATAACTTTCAAAAAGAGATTGTTAAGGAATCCAAAGAGGTCAGAAAAGTGTTTCATCTGCCACTAGAGGGAACCACCTGACATCAAAATGAAGGCAGAGAACAGGATACAATGTAATGTTGTAAAGTTGAATGATGTTTTCAACAATCCTTATAGATACAAATATGTTTTCATAATTGTTTTATTTTATTTGACAAGGCATGGGGAGTTTGTGGTTCTAAAAATATGGTTGGTGTTCATTTGATTAAATTTAAAATGTATAATTAATGATACTTCTCTACTTACTTGAAATGAACAGTCTGAAGATCTAAATGGAACATGCATTTTCATAACATTTTATATAGCAGTAATGATTGCAACTTTGTCTGTTTAGAATGAAAAGAATGACTATAATATTAATGCTGTCTTGCACTTTAGCTGAACAGAGAATAAAAGCTGACACACCCTGCGTTCCAAAATGGCATACTCTTTCTTTTATATTCATCACATCCTGGTTGTTTTAATACGGAGGCTCCATCGATGTGACGATACTTCCGGTGCGCACTAGATTGTGTGTCAGAATCGCCCAAATAGCATGCTGTTTTCAACATTTAAATTCTCGGCCTGATGTAGTAGACATCTGGGTTTTTTAAGCATACTATATCTGACCACAAGAATTGGGACATCCTAAATCTTTTTTATACCATACTAAATAGCAGAAAGTATGGATATTGGAACGCGGGAAAAAATGTAATTGATGCAATACCCTTCATGATTAACCCAGCCCTGTAACTTCCACCTGTTTCCAATCAACCTATTAGGAAGCGAGAGCTGTGATTGGCTGTCATTGAAAGTTAAATAATTGCACTGCCAGCTCCCAATCACTGCACCACTGTGGAAGGAGGACACAGTTGTGGTTTGTTTGGTCAGTTGAAGTCTGACTGCAGCATTGCAGTCTGCTTTTGATCATATATGGCTGAAGCCATGAGACTTGCTCTACGGTAACTTTCAATTGCTCTGTCTTGGCTCAACTTGACCTATTAACAATGCCTACATTTCTTGGATTCTTGTTTTAACATGGTATTCTGTTTGTTTTAGTGTGGTGTTGCTATGGCTGCTTCTTGGAGAGCTGCAGGTAGCAGTTGAAGGTAGGTCTGTTGGTTACTTGTCTAAACTTTTGAATTCTGATGTAACTAAATGTAGGAATTGTTGGCTTACAACATGTTTAAGTCCTTGATCTTTTGTCTTTCAAATAATAAAGTTAACTATACAATTTTGATTTATTTATCAGCTCATGTCGGGTCCTATCCTGGATATGTACTTGGTGTTTGGGAGCCTGGCGTTTACCACAACCCTCATGTCCAGTATCCCATCCAGCATCCTGATCCTTATCTCCATTATCCCATCCAGTACCCTGTACCTCATCCCCAGTATTCCTTCCAGGAGCCTTTACCTGATCTCCATGTGCCCGTCCAGCACCCTGTGCCTTATCCGCAGTATCCCGTCCAGAAGCCGGTGCCTCATCCCCAGGTGCCTGTTAAGCACCCTGTACTTCATCCCCAGTATTCCTTCCAGGAGCCTTTACCTGATCTCCATGTGCCCGTCCAGCACCCTGTGCCTTATCCGCAGAATCCCGTCCAGAAGCCGGTGCCTCATCCCCAGGTGCCTGTTAAGCACCCTGTACTTCATCCCCAGTATTCCTTCCAGGAGCCTTTACCTGATCTCCATGTGCCCGTCCAGCACCCTGTGCCTTATCCGCAGTATCCCGTCCAGTACCCTGTACCTCATCCCCAGGTGCCTGTCGAGCACCCTGTACTTCATCCCCAGTATTCCTTCCAGGAGCCTTTACCTGATCTCCATGTGCCCGTCCAGCGTCCTGTGCCTTATCCGCAGTATCCCGTCCAGAAGCCGCTCCCTTATCCCCTCTTGGAGCATAAACCATATTCTCAGATTCCCCTCTGGGGCACAGAGTCTCATCCCCAGGTGCCCGTCAAGGACTCTGTGCATAAGCCCGCTGTGTCCGACGATTCCCCTGTGCCCGTGGAGCCTGCCGTGTCCGACGATTCCCCTGTGCCCGTGGAGCCCGCTGTGTCCGACGATTCCCCTGTGCCCGCTGTGTCCGACGATTCCCCTGTGCCCGTGGAGCCCCTTGTGTTTTCCCGGTTTCCCCTCTTTGACCCTGAGCCTCATCCCCAGGTGGCCAAGGACCAAGAGCCTCATCTCCAGTTTCCTGGCTGGGATTCCAAGCCCTCGTTTCCAGTGACGGACCCTGAGCCTCAGCCCCACGTTCCCCTCGATGAGCCAGAGCCTCATCCCCAGGTGTTGGAGGATCCCGAGCCTCATCCGGATGTGGTCAAGGACTCTGAACCTCTTCCCCAGGTGGTCAAGGAGACCGGGCCTGCTCCCCAGGTGGTCAAGGAGACGGAGCCTCATCCCCAGGTGGTCAAGGACTCCGAGCCTCATCTCCAGGTGACTTTCTGGGATCAGGAGCCTCTTCCTGAGCTCCACTCGAGGGAGCCTTATTATGAGCCCCTGTATCCTGACTTGAACCCTGAGCCTCGTCCCCAAGTGGTCAAGGATCCCGAACCTCATCCCCAAGTGGTCAAGGACCAAGAGCCTCATCTCCAGTTTCTTGTCTGGGATTCCAAGCCCTCGTTTCCAGTGACGGACCCTGAGCCTCAGCCCCACGTTCCCCTCTATGAGCCAGAGCCTCATCCCCAGGTGTTGAAGGATCCCGAGCCTCATCCGGATGTGGTTAAGGACTCTGAACCTCTTCCCCAGGTGGTCAAGGAGACCGGGCCTGCTCCCCAGGTGGTCAAGGAGACGGAGCCTCATCCCCAGGTGGTCAAGGACTCCGAGCCTCATCTCCAGGTGACTTTCTGGGACCGCGAGCCTCTTCCTGAGCTCCACTCGAGGGAGCCTTATCATGAGCCCCGGTATCCTGACTTGAACCCTGAGCCTCGTCCCCAGGTGGTCAAGGATCCCGAACCTCATCCCCAAGTGGTTAAGGACCTTGAGCCTTTTTATCCAAGGTCCCCCTCTGCTCGCTACCGGCGCATGAGCAATTTTGGCCAAGGTTTTGCTTCCCAGACTACAGCTGCAACCACTTCAGGGGATTCAACGGGGTGAGTTTACTTGACACAATCTATTCAAAAATATATGATTGGTTCTCATGGTGTTTGTCTTTTTAGAGTGATTAGGACCCATCTCAACTATAGAAGCAGAGGAATATTTGGCCACAAACTCAACTAGAGCATACAGCCTGGATTGAACTGGTAAGGGACAGTTCTGCATATAAGTGATTAAGGCCTAAATGTTCTGAGTTCACTTCTGATAAATTGCACTTGTGGTTAAACTCACTTATTTCAAATGTATAATCTCATTTCAGATATCTCCGGTGTCTCCACTAATGGGCCTTGTTGACCAGCCTACCATGACAGCCCGTAGAGAAATAAAATGCATTTTATATCACACTGGTCTGGAAATGTATTTACTGCTGAGTTGAAAGGGGTTCTCTGTACTCCATTTTGGAAAGGCCGGGAAACTTGATTTCACGCAACTTGGATTGTGTGCGTCTCCACTCTTCCTTCAGACTCTGGGTCCTTAATTTTCAAATGAAATGCAATTTAGATCAATGATGAGTTGGGGTACCATGTTTGTTAAGTTACGTCGCTTTATTTCTCTTCACACAAAGCTGCCTTGAAATTGATCTTATCGGATATCCCCTCTCACACCAGAGGGGGGTCCTAACTCAAGGACAGAATGGGAGAGTAGTAGTACCCTCCTGCCGGGACTTGAACCAGCAACCTTCTGCTTATGTCGGCCCCTTTTCCCTCAAGGCCATCCTACCAATTTTCTGTTGGTCAGATGGTATACAAAATGGATGTAGCATCCGGGCTGAAAAGTTATTCCAACTGCATCCAATCGTCCTGGCCTATGCGTGTCACCATCTTGTCAGATTTGGAGATATGTATTATTCTTTCGGATACGCAATACACAATTTTCTCGTTTACATATTTCTTTGTTATGGTCCGAAGGGTAGCGGGAGAAGCCAAAGGCTTATCAGGTCCCGCCCCCATTGTCATCAGATACAGATGCACAGGTACACAGCTACTGATACAGATAAAACACAATTTTGTTTTTTTAAGAAGCTGCAGTCCAATACACAGACAATTTTAGGTTTCCTTATTCACTGACGGTGTACAACAGACCTGCTTTCAATTTTCCCAATGAATTTTGATTACTCATCGTTAACCTCTCTTTCCTCTGAAGCCTTCTTTGTGATGTCACCTTTAATAGCTGCTATATCGGATCCCATTTTTGCTATCTCCTCCCGAACAGCGGTAATAGCCGCTTGTGTTCCATCCATAACTTTCGACGCTGTATGTCTGCCATCTCTCCATTCGGCTTGTGCATCAGTGATTTTCTTCAGTTTGCGATTCAGAACATGCAAACAAAATCCCAAAGCAAGTATCCCCACCGTCATGACAGCGAAGATGTATACATCTTCGACATCCTCAATGTCCAATGCAGCCAGGCAAACCACTTTCCACTCATTCCAGCTGTCTTGTACCAGCTGTCTTGTACGTAACTGGCCAGGAAGGTGCCATCTGGACACCGTGACTCTCCAGCTCCTGCTCGTCTGGTTGAAAACATGCGGTCAATCGCATTCAAAGACCAACTTAGATATGACCTAAACATACAGACTAATGTTTTTTTTTTGTACCAGGCCTTAAATGGGTTCAATAATGCTGTGAAAATGGCCAATTTAAAATGAGAGTTGATAAGAAATTACATGTTTTGAAACCTGCCCCTAGTGGCCACTCGGTGAACTGCAATATCTGTCACTATCCCGAAGGCTTGGTTTGTTAAAGGAGAAGTAAACAAAAGGGTTATTTTAGCTAACTTCCTGTCAGTGACTGCAGTTAGAAGTCCCCTCCCTCATTGACGCACAGCTGTCTTCAATAAGCTAGTTATCTAGCATCGTCTCGGATCCGTAAGTATGATAAAACATGATAAACACCATTAAACATACATTGGGTATGATTTGTACCTGCTCATCCATTGTAGCCAGGTACACATTCACCTCTGTCGCTCTCTGCGCATTCACAGGGATTTGATTGATTGTTAAACTGATGAATACATTTTGTCAAATTAACACTTTTCATTGCAATTTTAACAATATGAACCTTGCTCTTGACTCCTTAGCGCCACCCTATGCCCTGCATGTATTAGCGCACAAGCTACAGATGCCTTGAAATGCAAAAGATGCCTCTTCCCCAATCTAGAATTGTTTTAAAAGTGCCAGGCATTTACAATGGTCAAAACCAAGAAGTAAAAAAAAAAAAAAAAAACTACGTCGAGAATTGTTGACATAATGGAACTAATCTGCATAAAATGTTGTCTCACAACATATCAATCGGATTGAAGCCAAAACATTTGCTGCAGGTGCAAGTGTTTTCAATAACAAAGTCCTCGGCCAGTATGAATTGTAGCTGTGTTATAGCTAGTGACGCATGACGTCCACTGTAGTGGACAGATGTTATATTGAAAAATGTACACCCAACATAAAATCGACACTTGGGAATTTTAACAATTATATAACTCCTTAGCATTTTTTTGTATGCTTTATTGATAGTGCAGAGAGACAGAGGTGAAATGGGGCAGAGAGGGGAGTGACATGCAGAGAACGACCGCGGGCGGGAATCAAACCCGGGTCTGCTGCTGGGCCCGGCCCGGGGGTGACGCCCTACCAACTTAGCTAAGGGCGCCCCCACTTAGTTGTTACTTGATGCAACCAAATTGTATGTACCTGCAAGGGCCTACTATTGAAGGATTGGCAAAATATTCCAGATTGATTTATCAATGCTGGCCGTCTGTCGGCCATCTTGGTTTTGTGTAATTTGTGTTGCACTTACAATGGATGGCCAGTGAGTGGCAGTGTATGAGGTGACTCTCTGGAGTCTACTGCTGAAGCGAATGTGTAACTATGCCATCAAGACCCAGGCATATACAAGTAAACCGCTTTTGGGTAGCTGCCTACTGTATTGAACACTATGTGCGTGAAAGAGCTAGATGCTCTAGAGCAGTCCCGAGCACAGCGTCTGCCTTTTTTATCACTTCAGTTTCTCTGATTCTGCATCCTGTTGAACACGTTGAAGGACTTCAGCTCCCTCGCGAAGTAGAGTATGCTCCGTCCCGTCCAAGCCCCAACCTCAGCGATTTTTACCAGCATCCAATAAGGAAGTGACACACATTGTAGTACCTTCCGGTGGCCACTGGGGGTGGTACCAGGACTGAGCAATTTTTCTTTGACTCACTTTCTTTGACTCACTCAAGCCGTTTTCACGGTCTTATTAAACCTATTTACAGCCTGGTCCAAAAAAACATTCTAGTCTGTATGTTTAGGTCCTATCTCAATGACAACACTGAGGGGGGTGAATTTTTTTCTAGCAGGCTAGTTTTTATTCTTTTGGAGGTTCAAATGTATTGGCGCGATCTCTTGAGTGACAGCTCTCCGCCCGTTGTCCCCTCACTTTGCCGAGGTATACGTCAGCTAGATGGGCGTATCTCCCTCCCCCCGACGTGAGGCGGAGTCAAAATCTCACAAGATGGCGACGCGCATGAACCAGGATTATTGGCTGCCGTGTGAATAACCAGAATTATCACACCATTTCTCACAGAGGAAGATTTTTATGTAGAAACTTAACACACTTATATAAAGTCAAAATGCAATAAATATTTCAACTCTTGCTTTAGCCAATATCTAGATTTTTGGTTTTTAAAGATATGCAAATTTGTGCATAATTTGTGAAATATGCCAAATGTGTATATATATTCAACATTTTTGAAAAAAACTTCAATACAAAAAATCATTGTTTTAATGCCAGTAATCAACTGGCAAAGTTTCAAGATGATATCTATAAGTTAAAAAAACAAAGTTTTACCCTCGCATTAAACCATTGTTCCGATTTTCTATTTCGGCCCCATGTAGCTTTCCAGCAGGTAGTTGACCAGGTTGTCCACCCAGGTTGTGATCCTTGAAGGTCCTAGATATCAACAGATATAGATGTGAACAACCTTTTACAACAGCTCATGTCTGTTTTCCAAAAAAAGAGGGTTTTGCCCCCTGGGTAATAAGATAAGTTCAAAACATATGTCCAGTGTTTTTTTTTAACCAAATCATGCGAGTCTGTATCTATGCATGTGATGAGTACTCTAAATTCCTACATTCGCTGCAGTCGTAGAATGTGTTATTAGAGCCGCCCCGCTCCACCAGATTTCAGCCGATGGACAGTCGGTCTTTGCCAGTGAGTGACAGTCATTCATGAAACCCTCTGGACCCCCTGGATTGTCCACCTGGATTGTCCATTTTTGTCTTTACACGGTGTGATGAAGCGGAAAACAAACGTCAATTAGGAGAAGTCTAGATGACTGCCGTGCAACAGGCAACTGAGCTGCAAACTCACTGAAAGCTCATCGGCTTTGGAGGAACTGTTGCAGAAAACCCCGCTGAGATGTCCCTGCTGTGTGTCAGAGGTAATGTCTCACTTCATAGCTGCTGCTGGTTGAATTTTAAACGAAGAATCAGAAGAATGGTTACAAAAAGTATGAGCTGTCCTGTTGGGATTTAATGATTCGCTGAAAAAAATAAAATAAATAGGCTTACAGCGGGATTAATCTTCTACAAGATTTTATTATTATTATTATTATTATTATTATTATTATTATTATTATTATTATTATTATTATTGTTGTTGTATTTTTTACAATATCATAGCTAAACAGGCCTTATGGTTACAACTTTTATCAGGCTAATACAAATGTATTATAAAGGAAGGAGAAATAATGTTGGCTATATAGACAACCGTATGTTGATAGCTTAATCTTCCTCATTCCACCACTACCACATATTTAGTGAGTATAGGCTACTTGAAATAAACCAACGTTAGAAGTTTTGGTTAGAAACTTAATGCTTAACCAATTTGGTTGATAGTTAATGCTTAGTTGTCAATGGTTAGTCAGTCTGACTCAAGTTATACTTGCACTTTAATGTCACAACATCAAATGTATGTCACTTCCATCGTACATACAGACACTAGCTCAAAGAGGGAAGCTTGAGGGGCTGTGTAGTGATTTGGACACATGTGAATGTACAGTATGAGACTGAAGTAAAGCTCAGCTGTGATTTGTTAGAGAAATGGATTTGTGATGCATGTATATAATTATTATATGATTCCACCCTGAACTCAGTTGTATTTCTGTGCACATTTGAGTAGTTCAGTTGTTTTGTTTTCTATTTTATTCTATTTTAATTGAGCACAGTAGTACAGTACATGCCACACAAACATTCCACCGTGCATCCTGATGTGAATGTGACGGATAAAAACCTTTGAATCTTGAATCTTTCGTGTTAGTCAAATACAATGGTAATGATGAAGATATAAAAAAAAACATCAATATTAGCCATAGACAACTGGTCAAATTGAACAAGATATTGCTTCTTCCTGACAAAAGTACTGAAGTGCCCTCAGGCAAGTCACTTGACCTGCAGGTGCTCAAGTTAAAGGTGAAGTAAGCGGTTTATTTATGTGACACTTGTTTCACTGTTTACACAGTTGATCATTGATCACAGCCCTTAGAGCAACTCAAAACCATAGTTTGATTCCTTTTTGGTCATTTGGGAATAAAACACCAATTATGTGGCAGTCATCAAACTGCCAACAGAAGCAGCTGCATATTATTCATCATTCGTCTGTTTTGTGTTGTGTTGTGTATTTTTGATAACTTTCAAAAAGAGATTGTTAAGGAATCCAAAGAGGTCAGAAAAGTGTTTCATCTGCCACTAGAGGGAACCACCTGACATCAAAATGAAGGCAGAGAACAGGATACAATGTAATGTTGTAAAGTTGAATGATGTTTTCAACAATCCTTATAGATACAAATATGTTTTCATAATTGTTTTATTTTATTTGACAAGGCATGGGGAGTTTGTGGTTCTGAAAATATGGTTGGTGTTCATTTGATTAAATTTAAAATGTATAATTAATGATACTTCTGTAGTGATCTTACATAATTCACCTATGGAACTGAAGTTCCGGGGTTCCGGGGGAACTGTTATGACTGGGGGAATTTCCTGTTTTGTCTTGTTGGCGTTTTGAGACTATCAAGAGTTTACTGTCTGCTCCGTTGTTGTTACTCGACAAGTGTATTAATGTCATTAAAGCAGTTAGCTCCGCCTCCGACTCCCGTCTCTACACGCCACATTGGTGACCCTGACGTCAGTCCCGCTGAAGATTCCGAGACTGATTTGAATATCGATCGCAACAGCATGGCGCTTTCCATCGTTCTCAAACTGCCGAAGTTCTGGGAGACGTCCGCGGCAACGTGGTTCGCACAGGCAGAGGCTCAGTTCACCCTCCGTGGGATTACGGATGATGCCACACGCTATTACCACGTCGTCTCAGCACTGGAGAGCTCCACTGCAGCCAGGGCAGTAAGCTTTATTACATCTCCTCCTGCCCAAAATAAATATGCAGGGCTCAAGGCTTACCTCCTCAAAATCTTTGAACTGTCAAGATCGGAAAGAGCCCGGCGTCTTCTTGCCATTCAAGGCCTGGGGGACAGCAAACCCTCCGAACATATGGAAATGATGTTAAACCTGCTGGGCACAGAGGTACCAAATTTCCTTTTCATTGAACTCTTCCTGCGACACATGCCACCACACGTCCAGACAGCGCTCGCGAATACATCCATCACGGAGCCACGGGCTCTGGCAGAGGAGGCAGACAGGTTCTTTCTGGCCACCCAGCGTTTCGCCCCGGATGTGCTGGCCCCGACACGCAGTTACACTCGTGCGGGCAGCAGCGCTCCCCTTGGCGGAGGACACGCGTCCACCGACAGCCTTACCGCTGCGGGCTTGTGCTATTTCCATGCACGTTTCGGGGCCAAGGCAAAAAAGTGCCGCTCTCCGTGCACTTTCAACGCGGCGGGAAACGCCAAGGCCTGCGCTCAGTAGTGGCCGTGAGCGCAGGCACAAAGGGCCGGCTGCTGTTCATCGTGGACACCCTCTCCAGGCGTAAATTCCTTTGCGACACCGGTGCACAGAGGAGCGTGGTGCCGGCTACGGTGGACGACGCCGCCGGCGGGTTGCACGGCCCTCCCTTGACATCTGCCAACGACACCCCGATCCGAACGTATGGCACGAAGTCTGTGGATTTATGTTTTGGAGGTCAACGGTTCACATGGGATTTTGTTACAGCCGACGTCTCCTTCCCCCTCCTCGGCGCAGATTTTCTGTGCGCACACGGGCTGCTGGTTGATGTCAAGAACGAGCGCCTGGTGGACGCATTGACCTTCTCCTCGTTCGCATGTGTCTGCGATGAGGGGACATACGACGGCCTTTCTAGCTCGCTCTCTGAGGGTGACAAGTACCAGCGGCTGCTCAGAGAGTTCTCTAGCCTGCTGCAACCAACCTTCTCGTCCACGTCGACGAAACACGGTGTGGAGCACCATATTGAGACGAAAGGGCCCCCTGTCCATGCCAGGGCCCGACGGCTCGCTCCGGAGAGACTGGCGGTTGCTAAGGCTGAATTCGCCAACATGGAGCGCCTGGGCATCATTCGCCGTTCCGACAGTCCGTGGTCCTCGCCACTCCACATGGTTCCGAAGCAGGATGGCGGCTGGCGCCCATGTGGAGACTACCGCCGCCTGAATGACGCCACCACGCCCGACCGCTATCCAGTGCCCCATATTCAGGACTTCTCCGTGCATCTGGCGGGGAAGCTCCTGTTTTCCAAAGTCGACCTTGTGCGGGGCTACCACCAGGTTCCGGTGCACCCTGCGGATGTTCCGAAGACAGCTGTGGTCACTCCGTTTGGGTTGTTTGAGTTCCTCAGGATGCCATTCGGCCTGAAAAACGCGGCCCAGTCCTTCCAGCGGCTGATGGACTCGGCGCTGAGGGACATGCCTTTCATCTTCGTCTACTTGGACGATGTCCTGGTCGCCAGTTCCTCGGAGGAGGAGCACCTCACACACCTCCGGGCCCTCTTCACAAGGCTCGACCGCCACGGCTTGATCATTAACCCGGCGAAGTGTGTTTTTGGGGTGCCGTCCATCCAGTTCCTCGGGCACCTCATCAACAGGGATGGTGCCGTCCCCCTTCCGTCGAAGGTGGAGGCTGTTTCCAACTTTCCCCGCCCACGTTCGGCCCGGGGGCTCCGGGAGTTCCTGGGGATGGTCACCTTCTATCACCGATTCATACACCGGGCGGCCCACACTATGCGCCCGCTGTATGAGGCCCTCAAGGACAAGGCGCCCGGCCAAGACGTCGACTGGACTGCAGAGAGGGACAGAGCGTTCGAGGACACTAAGACTGCATTGAGCCGGGCCGCGTTGTTGGTCCACCCGTTGCCCGGAGCTCAGGTGGCCCTCACAACCGACGCGTCCGACTACGCGGTTGGCGCGGTGTTGGAGCAGTGGGACGGTGGCGCCTGGCAACCGCTCGCCTTTTTCAGCCGCCAGCTGGTACCCCGGGAGCGCAAATACAGTACTTTCGACAGGGAGCTGCTCGGCGTCTGGCTGGCAATCCGTCATTTCCGCTTCGCCCTGGAGGGCCGTCAGTTTACGGTTTTTGTGGACCATAAACCCCTCACGTTCTCCATGTCCAAGGTAGCCGAGCCGTGGTCCGCCCGCCAACAGCGCCAGCTGTCATTCATCTCTGAGTATACCACGGACATCAGGCACATCGCTGGCAAATCCAACGTGGTCGCGGATTGCCTCTCCAGAGTGATCGTCGGCGCGGTGCAGCTGGATCTCGACTACTCGCGTATGAGTGCGGAACAGGCCACGGACCACGGTTTTCAGTCCCTCAAAGACTCGGACACCGGGCTGCGCCTGGAAAAAGTGGCGATCGGCGACTCAGGGGTCAGGTTATGGTGTGACCTCTCCACCGGCCAGCCCAGGCCTCTGGTCCCTGCCGGCTGGCAGCGGGCTGTTTTCGAGGCAATACACGGCCTGTCCCATCCCGGTAGGAGGGCGTCCGTGAGGCTGGTCTCTCAGAAGTTTGTCTGGAAAGGACTGAAGAAGGACGTACGGGCCTGGGTCGACTCGTGTGTGTCCTGTCAGCGTGCAAAAGTGCACCGCCACACCAAGGCCCCGTTGGAGCCATTCGTCGTCCCTGGTAGGAGGTTCGACCATGTCAACATCGACCTGGTGGGGCCACTCCCCCCTTCGCATGGTTTCACCCACCTCCTCACGATGGTGGACAGGACGACGCGTTGGCCTGAAGCTGTGCCACTCACCTCGACATCGTCTTCCGATGTGGCCCGTGCGTTTATCGGCACGTGGGTCGCGCGCTTTGGGACACCTTCGGACCTCTCCTCCGACCGGGGTGCACAGTTTACCTCGGAGATCTGGAATGTGGTTGCCAAGGATCTGGGGGTTAAACTGCATCGCACTACCGCATACCATCCTCAGGCTAATGGTTTGTGCGAGCGGTTCCATCGCTCCATGAAGGCGGCCTTGCGTGCCAGTTTGACGGACGGCAACTGGTTGGACAAACTTCCCTGGGTGATGCTGGGGCTCCGGACGGCGCCTAAGGAGGACCTGCAGTCCTCGTCTGCCGAGTTAGTCTACGGTCAGGTGCTGCGAGTTCCAGGGGATTTCATTCCGAACGCCACAACACCCTGGTCGGCGGCCAGGCAGCGGTCCTCTCTGCTGGAGGTCGCCAAGCAGTTCGCACCCGTCCCCACTTCGCATCACTGCACCCCCGTTTCCCTGGTGCCACCCAATCTGCACACGGCGGAGTTTGTGTTCATCCGCCACGACGCCCACCGTGGACCGTTGCGCCCCCCCTATGACGGGCCGTTTAGGGTCTTGCAACACGGGGATAAGAGCCTGGTCGTGGACGTCGGTGGTAGGCCCGAGACTGTCTCTGTCGACAGGATCAAGCCTGCCCACGTGGACATTTCCAGACCGTTGGAGTTGGCCCAGGCTCCGCGCCGTGGACGCCCCCCGTTGCCACGCCCCGCTGGGCTCCCTGCCGCCTTGTCGGTGCCGTTGCCGCCCAGTCCTGGGCTTGGTCCTGCCGCACCCACCACGCCCCTCCCCTCTTCGGCCCCTGCCACTCGTTCTAGTCGCGGCCGGGCCATCGTGCCTTTCCGGCACGGGGACTTTGACTATGGGTGAATTCTGGGGGGGCTTGTGTAGTGATCTTACATAATTCACCTATGGAACTGAAGTTCCGGGGTTCCGGGGGAACTGTTATGACTGGGGGAATTTCCTGTTTTGTCTTGTTGGCGTTTTGAGACTATCAAGAGTTTACTGTCTGCTCCGTTGTTGTTACTCGACAAGTGTATTAATGTCATTAAAGCAGTTAGCTCCGCCTCCGACTCCCGTCTCTACACGCCACACTTCTCTACTTACTTGAAATGAACAGTCTGAAGATCTAAATGGAACATGCATTTTCATAACATTTTATATAGCAGTAATGATTGCAACTTTGTCTGTTTAGAATGAAAAGAATGACTATAATATTAATGCTGTCTTGCACTTTAGCTGAACAGAGAATAAAAGCTGACACACCCTGCGTTCCAAAATGGCATACTCTTTCTTTTATATTCATCACATCCTGGTTGTTTTAATACGGAGGCTCCATCGATGTGACGATACTTCCGGTGCGCACTAGATTGTGTGTCAGAATCGCCCAAATAGCATGCTGTTTTCAACATTTAAATTCTCGGCCTGATGTAGTAGACATCTGGGTTTTTTAAGCATACTATATCTGACCACAAGAATTGGGACATCCTAAATCTTTTTTATACCATACTAAATAGCAGAAAGTATGGATATTGGAACGCGGGAAAAAATGTAATTGATGCAATACCCTTCATGATTAACCCAGCCCTGTAACTTCCACCTGTTTCCAATCAACCTATTAGGAAGCGAGAGCTGTGATTGGCTGTCATTGAAAGTTAAATAATTGCACTGCCAGCTCCCAATCACTGCACCACTGTGGAAGGAGGACACAGTTGTGGTTTGTTTGGTCAGTTGAAGTCTGACTGCAGCATTGCAGTCTGCTTTTGATCATATATGGCTGAAGCCATGAGACTTGCTCTACGGTAACTTTCAATTGCTCTGTCTTGGCTCAACTTGACCTATTAACAATGCCTACATTTCTTGGATTCTTGTTTTAACATGGTATTCTGTTTGTTTTAGTGTGGTGTTGCTATGGCTGCTTCTTGGAGAGCTGCAGGTAGCAGTTGAAGGTAGGTCTGTTGGTTACTTGTCTAAACTTTTGAATTCTGATGTAACTAAATGTAGGAATTGTTGGCTTACAACATGTTTAAGTCCTTGATCTTTTGTCTTTCAAATAATAAAGTTAACTATACAATTTTGATTTATTTATCAGCTCATGTCGGGTCCTATCCTGGATATGTACTTGGTGTTTGGGAGCCTGGCGTTTACCACAACCCTCATGTCCAGTATCCCATCCAGCATCCTGATCCTTATCTCCATTATCCCATCCAGTACCCTGTACCTCATCCCCAGTATTCCTTCCAGGAGCCTTTACCTGATCTCCATGTGCCCGTCCAGCACCCTGTGCCTTATCCGCAGTATCCCGTCCAGAAGCCGGTGCCTCATCCCCAGGTGCCTGTTAAGCACCCTGTACTTCATCCCCAGTATTCCTTCCAGGAGCCTTTACCTGATCTCCATGTGCCCGTCCAGCACCCTGTGCCTTATCCGCAGAATCCCATCCAGAAGCCGGTGCCTCATCCCCAGGTGCCTGTTAAGCACCCTGTACTTCATCCCCAGTATTCCTTCCAGGAGCCTTTACCTGATCGCCATGTGCCCGTCCAGCACCCTGTGCCTTATCCGCAGTATCCCGTCCAGAAGCCGGTGCCTCATCCCCAGGTGCCTGTTAAGCACCCT
Source organism: Ammodytes marinus (assembly GCF_949987685.1). Lineage (NCBI taxonomy): Eukaryota > Metazoa > Chordata > Actinopteri > Uranoscopiformes > Ammodytidae > Ammodytes > Ammodytes marinus. The sequence continues at coordinate 28,660,730 of NC_137231.1, forward strand.
GTACTTCATCCCCAGTATTCCTTCCAGGAGCCTTTACCTGATCTCCATGTGCCCGTCCAGCACCCTGTGCCTTATCCGCAGAATCCCATCCAGAAGCCGGTGCCTCATCCCCAGGTGCCTGTTAAGCACCCTGTACTTCATCCCCAGTATTCCTTCCAGGAGCCTTTACCTGATCTCCATGTGCCCGTCCAGCACCCTGTGCCTTATCCGCAGCATCCCGTCCAGTACCCTGTACCTCATCCCCAGGTGCCTGTCGAGCACCCTGTACTTCATCCCCAGTATTCCTTCCAGGAGCCTTTACCTGATCTCCATGTGCCCGTCCAGCGCCCTGTGCCTTATCCGCAGTATCCCGTCCAGAAGCCGCTCCCTTATCCCCTCTTGGAGCATAAACCATATTCTCAGATTCCCCTCTGGGGCACAGAGTCTCATCCCCAGGTGCCCGTCAAGGACTCTGTGCATAAGCCCGCTGTGTCCGACGATTCCCCTGTGCCCGCTGTGTCCGACGATTCCCCTGTGCCCGTGGAGCCCCTTGTGTGTTCCCGGTGTCCCCTCTTTGACCCTGAGCCTCATCCCCAGGTGGCCAAGGACCAAGAGCCTCATCTCCAGTTTCCTGGCTGGGATTCCAAGCCCTCGTTTCCAGTGACGGACCCTGAGCCTCAGCCCCACATTCCCCTCGATGAGCCAGAGCCTCATCCCCAGGTGTTGGAGGATCCCGAGCCTCATCCGGATGTGGTCAAGGACTCTGAACCTCTTCCCCAGGTGGTCAAGGAGACCGGGCCTGGTCCCCAGGTGGTCAAGGAGACGGAGCCTCATCCCCAGGTGGTCAAGGACTCCGAGCCTCATCTTCAGGTGACTTTCTGGGATCAGGAGCCTCTTCCTGAGCTCCACTCGAGGGAGCCTTATTATGAGCCCCTGTATCCTGACTTGAACCCTGAGCCTCGTCCCCAAGTGGTCAAGGATCCCGAACCTCATCCCCAAGTGGTCAAGGACCAAGAGCCTCATCTCCAGTTTCTTGTCTGGGATTCCAAGCCCTCGTTTCCAGTGACGGACCCTGAGCCTCAGCCCCACGTTCCCCTCTATGAGCCAGAGCCTCATCCCCAGGTGTTGAAGGATCCCGAGCCTCATCCGGATGTGGTTAAGGACTCTGAACCTCTTCCCCAGGTGGTCAAGGAGACCGGGCCTGCTCCCCAGGTGGTCAAGGAGACGGAGCCTCATCCCCAGGTGGTCAAGGACTCCGAGCCTCAGCTCCAGGTGACTTTCTGGGACCGCGAGCCTCTTCCTGAGCTCCACTCGAGGGAGCCTTATCATGAGCCCCGGTATCCTGACTTGAACCCTGAGCCTCGTCCCCAGGTGGTCAAGGATCCCGAACCTCATCCCCAAGTGGTTAAGGACCTTGAGCCTTTTTATCCAAGGTCCCCCTCTGCTCGCTACCGGCGCATGAGCAATTTTGGCCAAGGTTTTGCTTCCCAGACTACAGCTGCAACCACTTCAGGGGATTCTACGGGGTGAGTTTACTTGACACAATCTATTCAAAAATATATGATTGGTTCTCATGGTGTTTGTCTTTTTAGAGTGATTAGGACCCATCTCAACTATAGAAGCAGAGGAATATTTGGCCACAAACTCAACTAGAGCATACAGCCTGGATTGAACTGGTAAGGGACAGTTCTGCATATAAGTGATTAAGGCCTAAATGTTCTGAGTTCACTTCTGATAAATTGCACTTGTGGTTAAACTCACTTATTTCAAATGTATAATCTCATTTCAGATATCTCCGGTGTCTCCACTAATGGGCCTCGTTGACCAGCCTACCATGACAGCCCGTAGAGAAATAAAATGCATTTTATATCACACTGGTCTGGAAATGTATTTACTGCTGAGTTGAAAGGGGTTCTCTGTACTCCATTTTGGAAAGGCCGGGAAACTTGATTTCACGCAACTTGGATTGTGTGCGTCTCCACTCTTCCTTCAGACTCTGGGTCCTTAATTTTCAAATGAAATGCAATTTAGATCAATGATGAGTTGGGGTACCATGTTTGTTAAGTTACGTCGCTTTATTTCTCTTCACACAAAGCTGCCTTGAAATTGCTCCTTTTCCCTCAAGGCCATCCTACCAATTTTCTGTTGGTCAGATGGTATACAAAATGGATGTAGCATCCGGGCTGATAAGTTATTCCAACTGCATCCAATCGTTCTGGCCTATGCGTGTCACCATCTTGTCAGATTTGGAGATATGTATTATTCTTTCGGATACGCAATACACAATTTTCTCGTTTACATATTTCTTTGTTATGGTCCGAAGGGTAGCGGGAGAAGCCAAAGGCTTATCAGGTCCCGCCCCCATTGTCATCAGATACAGATGCACAGGTACACAGCTACTGATACAGATAAAACACAATTTTGTTTTTTTAAGAAGCTGCAGTCCAATACACAGACAATTTTAGGTTTCCTTATTCACTGACAGTGTACAACAGACCTGCTTTCAATTTTCCCAATGAATTTTGATTACTCATCGTTAACCTCTCTTTCCTCTGAAGCCTTCTTTGTGATGTCACCTTTAATAGCTGCTATATCGGATCCCATTTTTGCTATCTCCTCCCGAACAGCGGTAATAGCCGCTTGTGTTCCATCCATAACTTTCGACGCTGTATGTCTGCCATCTCTCCATTCGGCTTGTGCATCAGTGATTTTCTTCAGTTTGCGATTCAGAACATGCAAACAAAATCCCAAAGCAAGTATCCCCACCGTCATGACAGCGAAGATGTATACATCTTCGACATCCTCAATGTCCAATGCAGCCAGGCAAACCACTTTCCACTCATTCCAGCTGTCTTGTACGTAACTGGCCAGGAAGGTGCCATCTGGACACCGTGACTCTCCAGCTCCTGCTCGTCTGGTTGAAAACATGCGGTCAATCGCATTCAAAGACCAACTTAGATATGACCTAAACATACAGACTAATGTTTTTTTTTTTGTACCAGGCCTTAAATGGGTTCAATAATGCTGTGAAAATGGCCAATTTAAAATGAGAGTTGATAAGAAATTACATGTTTTGAAACCTGCCCCTAGTGGCCACTCGGTGAACTGCAATATTTGTCACTATCCCGAAGGCTTGGTTTGTTAAAGGAGAAGTAAACAAAAGGGTTATTTTAGCTAACTTCCTGTCAGTGACTGCAGTTAGAAGTCCCCTCCCTCATTGACGCACAGCTGTCTTCAATAAGCTAGTTATCTAGCATCGTCTCGGATCCGTAAGTATGATAAAACATGATAAACACCATTAAACATACATTGGGTATGATTTGTACCTGCTCATCCATTGTAGCCAGGTACACATTCACCTCTGTCGCTCTCTGCGCATTCACAGGGATTTGATTGATTGTTAAACTGATGAATACATTTTGTCAAATTAACACTTTTCATTGCAATTTTAACTATATGAACCTTGCTCTTGACTCCTTAGCGCCACCCTATGCCCTGCATGTATTAGCGCACAAGCTACAGATGCCTTGAAATGCAAAAGATGCCTCTTCCCCAATCTAGAATTGTTTTAAAAGTGCCAGGCATTTACAATGGTCAAAACCAAGAAGTAAAAAAAAAAAAAAAAAACTACGTCGAGAATTGTTGATATAATGGAACTAATCTGCATAAAATGTTGTCTCACAACATATCAATCGGATTGAAGCCAAAACATTTGCTGCAGGTGCAAGTGTTTTCAATAACAAAGTCCTCGGCCAGTATGAATTGTAGCTGTGTTATAGCTAGTGACGCATGACGTCCACTGTAGTGGACAGATGTTATATTGAAAAATTTACACCCAACATAAAATCGACACTTGGGAATTTTAACAATTATATAACTCCTTAGCATTTTTTTGTATGCTTTATTGATAGTGCAGAGAGACAGAGGTGAAATGGGGCAGAGAGGGGAGTGACATGCAGAGAACGACCGCGGGCGGGAATCAAACCCGGATCTGCTGCTGGGCCCGGCCCGGGGGTGACGCCCTACCAACTTAGCTAAGGGCGCCCCCACTTAGTTGTTACTTGATGCAACCAAATTGTATTTACCTGCAAGGGCCTACTATTGAAGGATTGGCAAAATATTCCAGATTGATTTATCAATGCTGGCCGTCTGTCGGCCATCTTGGTTTTGTGTAATTTGTGTTGCACTTACAACGGATGGCCAGTGAGTGGCAGTGTATGAGGTGACTCTCTGGAGTCTACTGCTGAAGCGAATGTGTAACTATGCCATCAAGACCCAGGCATATACAAGTAAACCGCTTTTGGGTAGCTGCCTACTGTATTGAACACTATGTGCGTGAAAGAGCTAGATGCTCTAGAGCAGTCCCGAGCACAGCGTCTGCCTTTTTTATCACTTCAGTTTCTCTGATTCTGCATCCTGTTGAACACGTTGAAGGACTTCAGCTCCCTCGCGAAGTAGAGTATGCTCCGTCCCGTCCAAGCCCCAACCTCAGCGATTTTTACCAGCATCCAATGAGGAAGTGACACACATTGTAGTACCTTCCGGTGGCCACTGGGGGTGGTACCAGGACTGAGCAATTTTTCTTTGACTCACTTTCTTTGACTCACTCAAGCCGTTTTCACGGTCTTATTAAACCTATTTACAGCCTGGTCCAAAAAAACATTCTAGTCTGTATGTTTAGGTCCTATCTCAATGACAACACTGAGGGGGGTGAATTTTTTTCTAGCAGGCTAGTTTTTATTCTTTTGGAGGTTCAAATGTATTGGCGCGATCTCTTGAGTGACAGCTCTCCGCCCGTTGTCCCCTCACTTTGCCGAGGTATACGTCAGCTAGATGGGCGTATCTCCCTCCCCCCGACGTGAGGCGGAGTCAAAATCTCACAAGATGGCGACGCGCATGAACCAGGATTATTGGCTGCCGTGTGAATAACCAGAATTATCACACCATTTCTCACAGAGGAAGATTTTTATGTAGAAACTTAACACACTTATATAAAGTCAAAATGCAATAAAGATTTCAACTCTTGCTTTAGCCAATATCTAGATTTTTGGTTTTTAAAGATATGCAAATTCGTGCATAATTTGTGAAATATGCCAAATGTGTATATATATTCAACATTTTTGAAAAAAACTTCAATACAAAAAATCATTGTTTTAATGCCAGTAATCAACTGGCAAAGTTTCAAGATGATATCTATAAGTTAAAAAAACAAAGTTTTACCCTCGCATTAAACCATTGTTCCGATTTTCTATTTCGGCCCCATGTGGCTTTCCAGCAGGTAGTTGACCAGGTTGTCCACCCAGGTTGTGATCCTTGAAGGTCCTAGATATCAACAGATATAGATGTGAACAACCTTTTACAACAGCTCATGTCTGTTTTCCAAAAAAAGAGGGTTTTGCCCCCTGGGTAATAAGATAAGTTCAAAACATATGTCCAGTGTTTTTTTTTAACCAAATCATGCAAATCTGTATCTATGCATGTGATGAGTACTCTAAATTCCTACATTCGCTGCAGTCGTAGAATGTGGCATTAGAGCCGCCCCGCTCCACCAGATTTCAGCCGGTAGACAGTCGGTCTTTGCCAGTGAGTGACAGTCATTCATGAAACCCTCTGGACCCCCTGGATTGTCCACCTGGATTGTCCATTTTTGTCTTTACACGGTGTGATGAAGCGGAAAACAAACGTCAATTAGGAGAAGTCTAGATGACTGCCGTGCAACAGGCAACTGAGCTGCAAACTCACTGAAAGCTCATCGGCTTTGGAGGAACTGTTGCAGAAAACCCCGCTGAGATGTCCCTGCTGTGTGTCAGAGGTAATGTCTCACTTCATAGCTGCTGCTGGTTGAATTTTAAACGAAGAATCAGAAGAATGGTTACAAAAAGTATGAGCTGTCCTGTTGGGATTTAATGATTCGCTGAAAAAAATAAAATAAATAGGCTTACAGCGGGATTAATCTTCTACAAGATTTTATTATTATTATTATTATTATTATTATTATTATTATTATTATTATTATTATTATTGTTGTTGTATTTTTTACAATATCATAGCTAAACAGGCCTTATGGTTACAACTTTTATCAGGCTAATACAAATGTATTATAAAGGAAGGAGAAATAATGTTGGCTATATAGACAACCGTATGTTGATAGCTTAATCTTCCTCATTCCACCACTACCACATATTTAGTGAGTATAGGCTACTTGAAATAAACCAACGTTAGAAGTTTTGGTTAGAAACTTAATGCTTAACCAATTTGGTTGATAGTTAATGCTTAGTTGTCAATGGTTAGTCAGTCTGACTCAAGTTATACTTGCACTTTAATGTCACAACATCAAATGTATGTCACTTCCATCGTACATACAGACACTAGCTCAAAGAGGGAAGCTTGAGGGGCTGTGTAGTGATTTGGACACATGTGAATGTACAGTATGAGACTGAAGTAAAGCTCAGCTGTGATTTGTTAGAGAAATGGATTTGTGATGCATGTATATAATTATTATATGATTCCACCCTGAACTCAGTTGTATTTCTGTGCACATTTGAGTAGTTCAGTTGTTTTGTTTTCTATTTTATTCTATTTTAATTGAGCACAGTAGTACAGTACATGCCACACAAACATTCCACCGTGCATCCTGATGTGAATGTGACGGATAAAAACCTTTGAATCTTTCGTGTTAGTCAAATACAATGGTAATGATGAAGATATAAAAAAAAACATCAATATTAGCCATAGACAACTGGTCAAATTGAACAAGATATTGCTTCTTCCTGACAAAAGTACTGAAGTGCCCTCAGGCAAGTCACTTGACCTGCAGGTGCTCAAGTTAAAGGTGAAGTAAGCGGTTTATTTATGTGACACTTGTTTCACTGTTTACACAGTTGATCATTGATCACAGCCCTTAGAGCAACTCAAAACCATAGTTTGATTCCTTTTTGGTCATTTGGGAATAAAACACCAATTATGTGGCAGTCATCAAACTGCCAACAGAAGCAGCTGCATATTATTCATCATTCGTCTGTTTTGTGTTGTGTTGTGTATTTTTGATAACTTTCAAAAAGAGATTGTTAAGGAATCCAAAGAGGTCAGAAAAGTGTTTCATCTGCCACTAGAGGGAACCACCTGACATCAAAATGAAGGCAGAGAACAGGATACAATGTAATGTTGTAAAGTTGAATGATGTTTTCAACAATCCTTATAGATACAAATATGTTTTCATAATTGTTTTATTTTATTTGACAAGGCATGGGGAGTTTGTGGTTCTGAAAATATGGTTGGTGTTCATTTGATTAAATTTAAAATGTATAATTAATGATACTTCTCTACTTACTTGAAATGAACAGTCTGAAGATCTAAATGGAACATGCATTTTCATAACATTTTATATAGCAGTAATGATTGCAACTTTGTCTGTTTAGAATGAAAAGAATGACTATAATATTAATGCTGTCTTGCACTTTAGCTGAACAGAGAATAAAAGCTGACACACCCTGCGTTCCAAAATGGCATACTCTTTCTTTTATATTCATCACATCCTGGTTGTTTTAATACGGAGGCTCCATCGATGTGACGATACTTCCGGTGCGCACTAGATTGTGTGTCAGAATCGCCCAAATAGCATGCTGTTTTCAACATTTAAATTCTCGGCCTGATGTAGTAGACATCTGGGTTTTTTAAGCATACTATATCTGACCACAAGAATTGAGACATCCTAAATCTTTTTTATACCATACTAAATAGCAGAAAGTATGGATATTGGAACGCGGGAAAAAATGTAATTGATGCAATACCCTTCATGATTAACCCAGCCCTGTAACTTCCACCTGTTTCCAATCAACCTATTAGGAAGCGAGAGCTGTGATTGGCTGTCATTGAAAGTTAAATAATTGCACTGCCAGCTCCCAATCACTGCACCACTGTGGAAGGAGGACACAGTTGTGGTTTGTTTGGTCAGTTGAAGTCTGACTGCAGCATTGCAGTCTGCTTTTGATCATATATGGCTGAAGCCATGAGACTTGCTCTACGGTAACTTTCAATTGCTCTGTCTTGGCTCAACTTGACCTATTAACAATGCCTACATTTCTTGGATTCTTGTTTTAACATGGTATTCTGTTTGTTTTAGTGTGGTGTTGCTATGGCTGCTTCTTGGAGAGCTGCAGGTAGCAGTTGAAGGTAGGTCTGTTGGTTACTTGTCTAAACTTTTGAATTCTGATGTAACTAAATGTAGGAATTGTTGGCTTACAACATGTTTAAGTCCTTGATCTTTTGTCTTTCAAATAATAAAGTTAACTATACAATTTTGATTTATTTATCAGCTCATGTCGGGTCCTATCCTGGATATGTACTTGGTGTTTGGGAGCCTGGCGTTTACCACAACCCTCATGTCCAGTATCCCATCCAGCATCCTGATCCTTATCTCCATTATCCCATCCAGTACCCTGTACCTCATCCCCAGTATTCCTTCCAGGAGCCTTTACCTGATCTCCATGTGCCCGTCCAGCACCCTGTGCCTTATCCGCAGTATCCCGTCCAGAAGCCGGTGCCTCATCCCCAGGTGCCTGTTAAGCACCCTGTACTTCATCCCCAGTATTCCTTCCAGGAGCCTTTACCTGATCTCCATGTGCCCGTCCAGCACCCTGTGCCTTATCCGCAGAATCCCATCCAGAAGCCGGTGCCTCATCCCCAGGTGCCTGTTAAGCACCCTGTACTTCATCCCCAGTATTCCTTCCAGGAGCCTTTACCTGATCTCCATGTGCCCGTCCAGCACCCTGTGCCTTATCCGCAGTATCCCGTCCAGAAGCCGGTGCCTCATCCCCAGGTGCCTGTCAAGCACCCTGTACTTCATCCCCCGTATTCCTTCCAGGAGCCTTTACCTGATCTCCATGTGCCCGTCCAGCGTCCTGTGCCTTATCCGCAGTATCCCGTCCAGAAGCCGCTCCCTTATCCCCTCTTGGAGCATAAACCATATTCTCAGATTCCCCTCTGGGGCACAGAGTCTCATCCCCAGGTGCCCGTCAAGGACTCTGTGCATAAGCCCGCTCTGTCCGACGATTCCCCTGTGCCCGTGGAGTCCGCTCTGTCCGACGATTCCCCTGTGCCCGTGGAGCCCCTTGTGCTTTCCCGGTTTCCCCTCTTTGACCCTGAGCCTCATCCCCAGGTGGCCAAGGACCAAGAGCCTCATCTCCAGTTCCCGTTTGGGATTCCAAGCCCTCGTTTCCAGTGACGGACCCTGAGCCTCAGCCCCACGTTCCCCTCTATGAGCCAGAGCCTCATCCCCAGGTGTTGAAGGATCCTGAGCCTCATCCGGATGTGGTCAAGGACTCTGAACCTCATCCCCAGGTGGTCAAGGAGACGGAGCCTCATCCCCAGGTGGTCAAGGAGACGGAGCCTCATCCCCAGGTGGTCAAGGACTCCGAGCCTCATCTCCAGGTGACTTTCTGGGATCAGGAGCCTCTTCCTGAGCTCCACTCGAGGGAGCCTTATCATGAGCCCCTGTATCCTGACTTGAACCCTGAGCCTCATCCCCAAGTGGTCAAGGACCAAGAGCCTCATCTCCAGTTTCCTGTCTGGGATTCCAAGCCCTCGTTTCCAGTGACGGACCCTGAGCCTCAGCCCCACGTTCCCCTCTATGAGCCAGAGCCTCATCCCCAGGTGTTGAAGGATCCCGAGCCTCATCCGGATGTGGTTAAGGACTCTGAACCTCTGACCCTGGTGGTCAAGGAGACCGGGCCTCATCCCCAGGTGGTCAAGGAGACGGAGCCTCATCCCCAGGTGGTCAAGGACTCTGAGCCTCATCTCCAGGTGACTTTCTGGGACCGCGAGCCTCTTCCTGAGCTCCACTCGAGGGAGCCTTATCATGAGCCCCGGTATCCTGACTTGAACCCTGAGCCTCGTCCCCAGGTGGTCAAGGATCCCGAACCTCATCCCCAAGTGGTTAAGGACCCTGAGCCTTTTTATCCAAGGTCCCCCTCTGCTCGCTACCGGCGCATGAGCAATTTTGGCCAAGGTTTTGCTTCCCAGACTACAGCTGCAACCACTTCAGGGGATTCAACGGGGTGAGTTTACTTGACACAATCTATCCAAAAATATATGATTGGTTCTCATGGTGTTTGTCTTTTTAGAGTGATTAGGACCCATCTCAACTATAGAAGCAGAGGAATATTTCGCCATAAACTCAACTAGAGCATACAGCCTGGATTGAACCGGTAAGGGACAGTTCTGCATATAAGTGATTAAGGCCTAAATGTTCTGAGTTCACTTCTGATAAATGGCACTTGCAGTTAAACTCACTCATTTCAAATGTATAATCTCATTTCAGATATCTCTGGTGTCTCCACTAATGGGCCTCGTTGACCAGCCTACCATGACAGCCCGTAGAGAAATAAAAAGCATTTTATATCACACTGGTCTGGAAATGTATTTACTGCTGAGTTGAAAGGGGTTCTCTGTACTCCATTTTGGAACGGCCGGGAAACTTGATTTCATGCAACTTGGATTGTGTGCGTCTCCTCTCTTCCTTCAGACTCTGGGTCCTTAATTTTCAAATGAAATGCAATTTAGATCAATGATGAGTTGGGGTACCATGTTTGAAATTTATCTTCGGATATCGCCTCACGCCTGAGGGGGTCCTAACGCAGTCTGTGTCAACCATAGTACAGTGCCTTGCTCAAGGACAGACTGGGAGAGATTAGTAGTAGGCCCAATCCCAAATGACTCCCTAGGCCAGGGGTGGCCAACCAGTCAGAGACAAAGAGCCACATTTTTTACTGTGTTACTGCAAAGAGCCACATCGTTTTACACGGGTACACACAGTGGCGATTCCAGGAAATTTTGACTGGGGGTGGCCAAGGTGGGCCACAGAGTTAGAGTGGGGTGGCCATCGCACCCCTGAATGAATAGCATGTGATATGCTGTACAACCAATTCAAAGATGATTTATAATCCCAAATGCCCAAATCATGTTAGTATCCATTGTAATGTTTGTCAGAAAACTAAACCCCTGAAGGGGGGCCTGGGGGCATCCCCCCCCCAGAAGATTTTTGTTGTGTTTTTAACATGTAATCTAAGCATTCTGGTTCATTCTGGCGAAGATAATAAAGGAAAAAGTCAATATTTATTTCAGCTCAGATGAATAGTAAAATTAGCAAAACAACATAACTTGCTAGCAGCCAGATGCCTAACAACTGCACAGAGGGACGGATGACCACTAGCTTTTGACCAAATATCTTGCTAAAAAAATAAACCTTTATTTATGAAAGTCTGCCCTTGCTAAGAACATGTTACACTCGCTAACTACAAACTTTAATTTTTTTATTCAGATTTTAAAAATCTGCTGGGACACGAGTCTATACACATGCATGGGTGGCACGCATGTCACAAGCACACGTATGCTGTTTTCAAGACCTTTGCTGACTAGAGACCAGTTCTAGTGGCCACAGTCCTACCATTAATTTAGTAATTGAAAATTGAAAACTGATCTCATATCAGTGGATTGGAGTGTTTGTGTAATGAACTTGGCAACTACCTATCAAAAAAAGTTAAGAAAGAAAAAAAAATACACATCATCTCTGAACTAGGATACATATCAGGAAAAAAATTTAATTAAAAAAATAAAATTAAAATAAAAAATCACATTTGAACTGGGGGGGGGGCACTGGGGTGGCCAGTAAGATTTCAGGGGGGGGGCGGGTGCGTTTTTATTTTCGCGGGGAGCTTGCACATGCATGCACAAGCATTATTTATATAAAAAAAAAAAAAAACAGGGGGCCCCACACTAGGACTTGAAACGGGCCCCCAGATCGTTAAGGCCGCCCCTGTGATCATGACAGGACTGGACTCTACAGTACTAAAGACGACAGGGCAGTCATTTTCAACAATGAACATTGTGTGCACTGCCTCACACACAAACTCTCAGTTCAACCAAGTCCACAAACAAAAATATAACAATTTAAAATAGCGTTTTTCTCTTACTATGCATGTTGCTTTGTGGGACTTACTTTTAGCATGGAGAGAGCTGAAGTGGCGCCGAAGATTTGAAGCCTTGAAATGCGCAAATGACACCTGGCATATAAGGCAGAATGGCCTGCCATAACGTTCAACAAAAAATATGAACTCTCCCACTCTGTTTCGGAGCAAACTTGACACAAATAGTTTACTCACGGAAAACCTCCCTCCAAGCTGAGCGGGCAGTTTTATGTTGCGTCCGCACCAAACGTTTGCGAACGTTATGTTGCGTCCTCAATAAAACATTTGCGAACAGGCATACACATAGGGCCTACACATTAATAAAATAAAAAATGAAATAATAGACAACATGTAAAACGAACGTAAGAGCCGCATGAAACGTTTGCGAACATGCACACACATAGGCCCACACAAAAAAAAAAGTATATAAAAAAAAAAAAAAAAAATTATAATCACATAATTTGATATGAACTGAAGAGCCGCACGAAGCTGGGCAAAGAGCCGCATGCGGCTCGCGAGCCGCGGGTTGGCCACCCCTGCCCTAGGCACTCCCACTCTGTGGGCGAGTGTCACTCGCTGTGGAGTCACCCTCACGGCTGTGGAGTGACCCTCACGGCTGTGGAGTGCCACTCGATCATTAAGGGGAGGGTATAACAACGGTGCGGCTTTGGCAAGCCCTCGCCTTAGTCAGACAGAAACGGGAAGTTTGTTCAGTCTATATTTCTCACCTAAAAATAAAATTCCACCGCATTTATATTTTAAACGGCAATATTTAAATTTGGTAACGATAAAAACCTTGTATTTTTTTTTTTAGGCCTGTTTTGCTATCACTTTACCTTCAAGTCCTAGTTATTTTATGCTTAACCTGTACACAGAACATTTCAGAAAGGATATTGAGGATAATCGTATACAAAGCATTGCCCTGAAACACTCTTTAGCCTACTTCATATAGCTTATACTGTAATAATATACGCATGTGAGAATAAAATGTAATAACAATCTCACTCCCATGCTTTTTTTGCTGCATAATTTATTTTTTGGTAAACATTTTTACAACTGCATATTCTAAATTTTACCAGCTCAGTCTGTAGTGGAAAAACGGGTGGGTGTTTGATCTGCTGTTTAATTATCCTTTTAGTTTACATGCACAGCATACAAAACCAGGGAAAAGAACAATATTCTGCTAAAGCGTATTCCACTTGCCATTACGACCCACGAATCGCTGCAGTTAATTAGCGTGCTTAAATTGCACTGCAAGGGTGGTCATAAATAAGAAAAGTCATGCGCTCCAGCTGACTGACGTCACCGCCGCTATTGGGCTCTTCCATTCCGGACATAATTGATTGGCGGACACCTGTGTCAAACGTAGGGCTGAGCCAACATCGATGCAGACTCTGTGATCGAGGGCTTTATAACCCACCTACACTCTAGGCTTGATGGTTTCGGACGGCACACAATATGGCGGGCCCTCCGCGGAAACGGAAAGATAGTGGATAGGGATAGGGTGTAGGGCAGGGGTGGCCAACCCGCGGCTCGCGAGCCGCATGCGGCTCTTTGCCCAGCTTCGTGCGGCTCTTCAGTTCATATCAAATTATGTGATTATAATTTTTTTTTTTTTTTTTTATATACTTTTTTTTTTGTGTGGGCCTATGTGTGTGCATGTTCGCAAACGTTTCATGCGGCTCTTACGTTCGTTTTACATGTTGTCTATTATTTCATTTTTTATTTTATTAATGTGTAGGCCCTATGTGTATGCCTGTTCGCAAATGTTTTATTGAGGACGCAACATAACGTTCGCAAACGTTTGGTGCGGACGCAACATAAAACTGCCCGCTCAGCTTGGAGGGAGGTTTTCCGTGAGTAAACTATTTGTGTCAAGTTTGCTCCGAAACAGAGTGGGAGAGTTCATATTTTTTGTTGAACGTTATGGCAGGCCATTCTGCCTTATATGCCAGGTGTCATTTGCGCATTTCAAGGCTTCAAATCTTCGGCGCCACTTCAGCTCTCTCCATGCTAAAAGTAAGTCCCACAAAGCAACATGCATAGTAAGAGAAAAACGCTATTTTAAATTGTTATATTTTTGTTTGTGGACTTGGTTGAACTGAGAGTTTGTGTGTGAGGCAGTGCACACAATGTTCATTGTTGAAAATGACTGCCCTGTCGTCTTTAGTACTGTAGAGTCCAGTCCTGTCATGATCACAGGGGCGGCCTTAACGATCTGGGGGCCCGTTTCAAGTCCTAGTGTGGGGCCCCCTGTTTTTTTTTTTTTTTATATAAATAATGCTTGTGCATGCATGTGCAAGCTCCCCGCGAAAATAAAAACGCACCCGCCCCCCCCCTGAAATCTTACTGGCCACCCCAGTGCCCCCCCCCCAGTTCAAATGTGATTTTTTATTTTAATTTTATTTTTTTAATTAAATTTTTTTCCTGATATGTATCCTAGTTCAGAGATGATGTGTATTTTTTTTTCTTTCTTAACTTTTTTTGATAGGTAGTTGCCAAGTTCATCACACAAACACTCCAATCCACTGATATGAGATCAGTTTTCAATTTTCAATTACTAAATTAATGGTAGGACTGTGGCCACTAGAACTGGTCTCTAGTCAGCAAAGGTCTTGAAAACAGCATACGTGTGCTTGTGACATGCGTGCCACCCATGCATGTGTATAGACTCGTGTCCCAGCAGATTTTTAAAATCTGAATAAAAAAATTAAAGTTTGTAGTTAGCGAGTGTACATGTTCTTAGCAAGGGCAGACTTTCATAAATAAAGGTTTATTTTTTTAGCAAGATATTTGGTCAAAAGCTAGTGGTCATCCGTCCCTCTGTGCAGTTGTTAGGCATCTGGCTGCTAGCAAGTTATGTTGTTTTGCTAATTTTACTATTCATCTGAGCTGAAATAAATATTGACTTTTTCCTTTATTATCTTCGCCAGAATGAACCAGAATGCTTAGATTACATGTTAAAAACACAACAAAAATCTTCTGGGGGGGGATGCCCCCAGGCCCCCCTTCAGGGGTTTAGTTTTCTGACAAACATTACAATGGATACTAACATGATTTGGGCATTTGGGATTATAAATCATCTTTGAATTGGTTGTACAGCATATCACATGCTATTCATTCAGGGGTGCGATGGCCACCCCACTCTAACTCTGTGGCCCACCTTGGCCACCCCCAGTCAAAATTTCCTGGAATCGCCACTGTGTGTACCCGTGTAAAACGATGTGGCTCTTTGCAGTAACACAGTAAAAAATGTGGCTCTTTGTCTCTGACTGGTTGGCCACCCCTGGTGTAGGGGGTGGATTGAGATTGGGCCGTACCCTCCTGCCGGGAATGGAACCAGCAACCTTCTGGTTACTAGTTGGCTCCTTTTCCCTCAAGGCCATCCTACCAGTTATCTGTTGGTATAAAAAATGGATGTAACATCCCGGCTGATCTAAGTTATTCCAATCTTCCTGGCCTATGCGTGTCGCCATCTTGTCAGATTTGGAGATAGTCCCTAAAAATACAGGGACTTGATTGTTAAACTCATGTTCATACATTTTGTCAAATTTGAACACTTTTCATTGCCATTTTAACAATATGAACCTTGCTCTTGACTCCTTAGCGCCACCCTACGCCGTGCATGTATTAGCGCACAAGCTACAGATGCCTCTTCCCCATCTAGAATTGTTTTAAAAGTGCCAGGCATTTACATGGTCAAAACTACGTCAAGAGTTACTTGTATAATGGAACTAATCTGCATAAAATGTTGTCTAAAAACATATATTAATCGGATTGCAGCCAAAAGATTTGCAGCAGGTGGAAGTGTTTTCAAGAACAAAGTCCTCGGCCAGTATGAATTGTAGCTGTGTTATAGCCAGTGAAGCATGACGTCCACTGTAGTGGACAGATGATAAATCGAAATGTACACCCAACATAAAATCAAAGCTTGGAAATTTTAACATTTATATAACTCCTTAGTTGTTACTTGATGTAACCAAATTGTATTTACCTGCAAGGGTATCCTACTATTGAAGGATTTGCAAAGTATTCCAGGTTGATTTATCAATTCTAGCCATCTGTCGGCCATCTTGCTTTTGTGTAATTTATGTTGCACTTACAACGGATGGCCAGTGAGTGGCAGTGTGAGGTGACTCTCTCACTGTTGAAGCGAATGTGCAACTTTGCCATCAAGAATACCCAGGCATAAGTAAACAGCTTTCGGGTATGCTAACTATAATGAACACTATGTGCGTGAAGAGCTAAATTATGCTCTAGAGCAGTCCCGAGCACAGCGTCTGCCTTATTTATCACTTCTCAGTTGATCTGATGCTGCATCCTGTTGAACACACTGAAGGACTTCAGCTTCCTCACAAAGAAGAGTCTGCTCCGTCCCGCCCATGGACATATAAAGAAATGGACACTGGATTGAAACACGGCGCCCATTCATTCCTATGAAAGCTGCTCATTGGCGCAGAGAAGCAACAAGGAAGCATTATCCGGAAATTCCATGCGGCCCGGAAGCATGACGTAGCATGGACGTAGCTGCATTATGGACCTATCAAGAAAGAGGTCGGCAAGTGTAGCGGACTGGAGGCGGGTGTTGAATCATTCTCGTTCTGTAACATCTAGCCTGACTAAAACAAACTGAAAGCCGTTAAAAGCCGTTGGGCTGATTAAACACTTGAGGTGGCGTTTTGAAATGAGAAAACTTCCATTTTAATAGTATATGTTCTAAAGATACGTATGAGCCTATGATTGATATCCAGAAATGTTTTGCAGAGACACAATCTTGTTCGCCGCTTGTACTGTGTGGATGGGGAAATCTGCCTACGGACCGCATGAAAATAAGCTCCTCCCCCAACCATGCAATACCAATGGCTTGGCCACATGTCCATGCTGGCTGCTTGGAGAAGGCACAGTCCTGGGCAATAGTATCCAGCTGCATCCCCGGAGAACAATACTGAGGCGGGGCAGAAGTACTGAGGCGGGACGCAAGTACTGTGGCGGGGCGGAAGAAAATAAAAATAAATTTCGAACGTTATTTAGACAAATACCTCAAGAGAAAATTATATTGGTTTGGCGATTAAGTTCAGGCATCACAGCTGGGTGGTTAGGGTTAGGGCAAGGGGATAGGGATAGGGAGAGGTTAGAATATATATTGATACAACATTAGATTATGTTCAGGCATCACAGCTGGGTGGTTAGGGTTAGGGCAAGAGGACAGGGAGAGGTTAGAATATAGATAGAACATTAGATTAGCCACGGCGCTATTGAGCTCCACTCGGCTAACGGAACACCGCGGCGGCCATCTTGAGAAGGTCACGTCAAACAATAAAAAAGACCGCAGACCGATAGGCTACTAAATTTGTGTTATTTATATTGTTTTGAGGATTAGGTTCAGGCATCACAGCTGGGTGGTTAGGGTTAGGGCAAGTGAGTGACGTAGCAGCAGACATGTTATGGAAGCTAAATAGTCAAAAATCACATGTCACATCACTTTCGCCCTGCCACAGTACTTGCGTCCCGCCTCAGTACTTCTGCCCCGCCTCAGTAATGTTCTGCGGGGCTGCAGCTAGACTCTACTCGTCCTGGGGGCCTGGTCCCGCCCTGTAGACAGCCTCCATGTTACATTTACAGTTCAGTATCAGTATAAGTTATTCTTCCCTTTTCGACCATGTTAACCAAGTGGACGGTTTATTTTGCTATCACTCTTTATGCCTGTTCACTTGTCTTTACTTGTTCAGAATAAATACATTTCAAATTCAGATTTCCTTGAAGAAATTATGTTTTTAAAAGGTTAGAATTTGAATATAAGATAAGTTTAAAGTTCATGTCCAGTGTTTTTTTTCTTTTTTCTTTTTTTTTAACCACATCATGCGAGTCTGTATCTATGCATGTGATGAGTACTCTAAATTCCTACATTCGCTGCAGTCGTTGAATGCGGCATTAGAGCCGCCCCGCTCCACCGGATTTCAGCCGGTAGACAGTCGGTCTTTGCCAGTGAGTGACAGTCATTCATGAAACCCTCGGGACCCCCTGGATTGTCCACCTGTCTCACATCTGTATATTTTTTTCTTTACACGGTGTGATGAAGCAGAAAACAAACGAGAATTAGGAGAAGTCTAGATGACTGCCGTGCAACAGGCAACTGAGCTGCAAACTCACTGAAAGCTCATCGGCTTTGGAGGAACTGTTGCAGAAAACCCCGCTGAGATGTCCCTGCTGTGTGTCAGAGGTAATGTCTCACTTCATAGCTGCTGCTGGTTGAATTTTAAACGAAGAATCAGAAGAATGGTTACAAAAAGTATGAGCTGTCCTGTTGGGATTAAATTAGTCGCTGAAAAAAGTAAAATAAATAGGCTTACAGCGAGATTAATCTTGTACGAGATTGTATTTAATTAAAAAATGTATGTCACTTCCATCTTACATACAGTCACTTTCCCTAACTATCGAAGAGGGAAGCTTGAGGGGCTGTGTAGTGATTTGGACACATGTGAATGTACAGTATGAGAATGAAGTAAAGCTCAGCTGTGATTCGTTAGATAAATGGATTTGTGATGCATGTTGATATAATTATTATATGATTCCACCCTGAACTCAGTTGTATTTCTGTGCACATTTTAGTTCAGTTTTGTTTTCTATTTTACTCTTTTACTATTTTAATCGAGCACAGTAGTACAATAGGCCTACATGCCACAAAACGATTTCACTGCGCATCCTGTTGTGTATGTGACGAATAATAACCTTTGAATCTTGAATCTTTTGTGATAAATAGGCTTATTCAGCTCCTTAGGGTGGCCAGGTAGTCAAATACAATATTAATGATGAAAATAACCAAAAACATCAATATTAGCTATATGCAACTGGTCAAATTGAACAAGAGATTGATTCTTCCTGCCTACTACTGTAGTACCTAAGTGCCCTCAGGCAAGTCACTTGATCTGCAGGTGTTCAAGTTAAACTGCTCAGTGGCCTAGAGCAGGAGACTGCGGTTGTGCTGGGCAGTTGTGATCACTGAAATAATAGAAAATAACATCTCGCTTAACTCTAGTATGTGTATTCTGACAGATATAGTTCAGTGGATTAAAGATACAGTATATACTGTATATAAAATGATGCCTACCACAGCGCCACCAGTTAATTTAACGTTTATTCAGATTACAAATTGCTACTCTTATACACACACATATGCTGATTGAATTTTTTTCCCACCATCAAACTATTGTCTGGCTATTTACAACTCTCAGTCTCTCAGGTGTATTGTTTCTTATTTCTTACTGAGCGTTTTTTTTTGTGTTGTTGAGCATTTCTAAGCTTGTTGCCAGAGGCTGTTATCCACCACCAAACCTGTGTATTATGGGATCGGGGTGAGGTCGGAGAGACAGAGGGGGGTGAAGCACAGCTGGGGTGCAGCGGGCTCAACCAAGAGGCATTATAACAAAAAAGACCATTGATTTTGTTTCATATAGCCTACACAGTGGATTGGTGGAGAGTGTGGCTCATTTTGTTCACCCACAGTAGTAAAACTTTGAATCTTGTACGCACACTTGAGTGTTTCAGACAGTACTTGAGTTTTGTGATGAATCCTAAAATGTGTACAGCTATAGAATTTGTCACATGTATCTTGATTATAGAATACTGTAATAGGAGAATTGCCTCTGGCTCCTCATAGTTGCTTTTAAAATAAATCTTCAGGAGTTTAGTTTGGTAGTCTGTGGTAGCCGAATTGTCCCCCATGGCTTGACAAAGACTCGAACGACGAAACAGTGGCAAATATTCTAGCAGTAGGAGATGTAAAGCAACTGTTAGCAAGGACAGTTGGCAAACGTGACATGCACTTCCCCCATCCCCCATGTCACCTCTCTTGTCTCACTAGTTTTATGAACACAGGAACTGGCTTCATACACTTCAAGTCAAAAATTTTATTTACGGCAATTTTTTAAGTAGTTTAGATTTGTGACGCTTTGGTTAAGTTTTAAGTAGAGCTGCAGTTTTTTTTAGGTTTTTTTTTCGGTCTCCTGAAATACAAGAAGATTCACCTTCATAAACTAGGAAGTAGCCTTATGATAGTATACAACTTTGTATTGTATTCGTATTTTAAGTATTGGAAGATGACTAAAACCTTAAATGTACCTTAAATGTACCTTAAATGTATGTAGTTGGGTTCATGTGGCTTGAAGTGGTAAGAACACTGTCCAATAAAATTAAGATATTGCCTTGTTCCTTTTCGAAGATGGTGAATCAGAAAATTTGTTACAGTCAGCTCCACTTTTTTTTTTTTTACAAAACAGAAACAATGTCCTTTCCAAAACTTGAAATCAAAGCTTCCAGACAATGTCTGCGAACAAAGCCATGAATATACAGTATACTTTTTATTTGAATATTTTTAAATATTATTTCTTTGTGAATTAACCTCACCTCCCTTGACGGCACACAAAGTCTATAAGCAGCAGTCACCCTGGCATCTATTCGTCATCATCATATTTGCCTATAGTCTCTCTTTTCGTTGAGTCAAAGAGCGTGTCATTGATACATTTTCTGCTTTGGTGCCATGGACAAACTGGACCACACCTTTGTCAAACCTTTACGGTGCCATTTGACGTGGTTAGCCTGTGTAAACAGAGGAGCCATCATTCGCGTGCCATCGCTGTGTCTTGTTACACTGCACTGCCAGTTTAAACAGTGAGGAGTTGTTTAACTATCACTCACATGAGCCATGATCCTGCTTGTTATCACGAGCCATTATGTCCCTTTATACTTCATGGTATTGACTGTAGAAAGTGTAACATTGCTCTCATACACTGTTTCGAACTCACCCTTGCCCTCCTCAGTATTTATTTAGCATACGTGAACCTGTGTGACATGACATCACATTTATTGCTTTTAAATGGACCTAAGCAACACAGTTATTCAGAAGTTTCATCAGTAAACCGAGAATGCAATATGCAGTGCAGTAACTAAGTAAAGCTGTATATACAGGTGAAACTCATATTATTAGAATATCATGGAAAATTAATTGGAATTGAGGCAGGAATTAATGCAAAAGGGGCCCAAACCAAGTACTGAGTATATATGGATGATTATACTTTATAGAGGGCCGACATTTCTGTATTTAAAGTCCCTTTTTCATTGATTTCATGTAATATAAAAATGTTCTGAGATTTAGAATTTGGGGTTTTAATAAACTGTACGCCATAATAATCTAAATTATAACAAATAAAGGCTTGAAATATCTCACTTTGCATGTAATGAGTCCATATAATATATTATTTTCACCTTTTAAGTTGAATTACTGATATAAATTAACTTTTGCGCGATATTCAAATTGTTCGAGTTTCACCTGTACATACAACAAATCACCAATCAGATTTCTCCCCCTGGACCCAGGGAATGCATTTCTTTGTGATTTTAATTGTAGTAAGGACAGGTAAGGCAACTTTATTTATACCAAAGGGTAGATTCATTAGTAGTGGTTGTGACTGAGTAACAGAAGACAAAGCTTTCGGTGTGCTGATGTTCTTCTTGGGCGAGCAGTTTCCATTTTTAACCTAAGCACAACAAGTGTTCTTTGTCAACTCCTTGTCTTGCCAATCTAGCTGGTGTGAAATTTATTGAAATTTTTTGACAGAGTAATTTGTATGATTCTTCTGTTCCTCCTGACCGCCAAACAAAACCAATTTGACCAATGCCACAGTTTCCCCGGGCACAACAGATGCTGCTCTCCCTGATTAGAAATGGGCCCAGAGGGCCCCAGACTCATTGAGTAAAATGCAGACAAACCGGAAGATTGGTATGCTCGTTTCTCGAGAGATATGATCATTACCGAGGACATTTTCCTTGTTCCTTGTTCCTTGTTGGCCCTTAGGAGCCTGCATGCATGGTGGCTGGCAGTCATCTTTAAACAGTGAATGGCTGAGAATGGGAGGACACAGTCTTAACAGCTGAGAGCCAAGTCAGTAGCCACACTACAGCTATTCCTAGATGGCAATTAGCTGTCGAATAAATGCACACGGTAATGGTTCTGAATCATTTGCAGTTGAGTCTGGCTACTGTGAAGAATTTGCATTAAGATAAATTAGACCCAATTTATGGGAGATGAATACATACTGGTGGAGTGTTGGTCATGTCATGAAAGCAGCATACTGTATATGCATTTCATAATGGAAGATATACAGACCTGGTGTGTGGATTCTTTTTTATGGTTTTTATTGGTACTCTATTCATCAGTTTTTATCTCTATATTGCTCGATTTTATCTATATGTTATTTTTTGTTTTTATATAACATTTGAACATTTCTATTATTTTAATATTTTTTTATAATCTTTGAAGTAAAGTTTTAGTTTAGTTTAAAAAAAAATCTAATTTTTATTAATGTCATCATTGTTATCGTTTTTTTTATCAACCGTCTCTTTGAATTTGATCCTTTGAATTACTCATATTTTATTGCTTAGCGTGCATTGGTCTCTGCATACATTTTAGCTTTCTTCCAATTTGCAATCAATGTAAAGCAATTTGAAGTACTTCTGATTTGTTTGAAAGGTGGCAGTGCTAAATAAATACATTTTGAGTGAATGGTTGATTGGTAAAAGCATTTTTAGACCACTAGATACCATTGGTACGGAGAGTAGGTGAGGAGAGACCATGTCAGTGAACGCACCGGCACTCTGTGCTGGAATGACAGGGACACGAGTAAAGCTTCAGAGGCCCGGCTAGAGAAGAGGAGGGGTGGATCTAGAGGGGGAATAATCCCCTGGCCATCTGCTGCTTTTGCTGTCCCGTGTATATTATGTGTGTGTGTGTGTGTTGTTTGTGTGTTTTTCATGCTTATGTGTGTATGTTTGGGAGTGTGTGTGTGTGTGTGTGTCTGTGTGTTTTTCTGGCTTGTGTCTGTTTGTGTGTTTGTATGTGTGTGCGTATGTGTGTGTTTTGTGTTTTCGTTTTATGCCAGTGTTTATATATGTTTGTGTTGGTTTTTGTGTGTGTGTGTTTGTGTTTGCGTTTTATGCCTGTGTTTGTATATGTGTGTGTTGGTTTTTGTGTGTGTGTGTGTGTGTGTTTTGGACTGTGAATCGTGTTGAAAGAAGGACTATCCTTCCTTCCTCTCAATCTCTCCTTTTCATGACAATGGAGTCATTGCTATGTTGTCCATACTGCTGAGGGGGGTTGTAATGGTGAATGTTACAGGGTCCGACTGTATTTGTATTTTTTTTTTAAATTGTATACAGGCTTAATTTATGAGGCTGATATTTTAGCTGATATTTTGACAGTTTTTTACTATAAACTAATTTTATTTTTATTTAATTAAAATGTTTAACAAACTATCACGTGTTATAATAACGGCTGTGCGAAATGGCTTAAAATATCTGTGAATATCGATAACTCTCAGTATAAATGTTGGATTATTGTTTCTTTCAGTGTGATTTTTGACTCATGAGTGAAAGTGAATAGTGGTTTAAACTAATGCTTATCCGATAGTTTCCTGCTGGCTCGTCACTTACTGGCCTCCACTAACAACACCAGTTTGGGACTATCATTTCTTCCTTTCTCATCATGATCGAATACATTTGTGCTGTTGCCTGTCTTAGCTGCCTTGTGTCCTTGGTACAGTTTGAAGTGCACCCTGCTCTGTTTCTGTTGGCTGGTTAAAAGTCAAAATCTCTCCAAACTACTGAAGTTGAGTGACCTTTCTTTTTGTAGACGATGTTTTCGGCCCGCTTCTCATGGCCACTACTTTTTCTATAACTTTCCTCATTTTCCGCTATTTTTCTTCCACTCCAACTACAAGCCTGTTTTATCGCCCACCTGTTTCGGTGTGGCCTTACTTTTTTTTTAAAACCTTTATTTATACAAGTTGTCTTATTGAGACACAGGGTCAAATTTTCAAGAAAGGCCTGTTAAAGATATTTTGGTTGTTTTCACCTTTATTGAAAAGAGTTGAAATGGGGACGGAGAGGGGGTTGACATGCAGTAAACAATCTTGGCCAGAGTCGAACCCGGGTCATTTAGAACAGAGGCATTACATAGTATAAAAACATAATAAAACACGTCAAAGTCAAAGTGCGCAGTAATCAGAGGTTGCAGGTACAAACGCCTACAGATGACCTCTTCAGATTTTAATATAAGATTAATATCACCTCAAGCAATCAAACTGGACTGCTTTAGTTCCTTAAGAATTGTAAGTTGCTTGTCTTTATTCCTTCTCACATTGATATTTGTAGTGTGCAACAGAGTTGATTTTGGTTACGCTAAATGTAATGTAAGCATACACTATAAATGTTACTGTTTTAGAGTTAGTACACCCATTGTGGATAAGTCTAAGATTTTGATTTACAGTAGGGAATTATGATGACATCTGTCTGTCAAAATGCCATCCCCTCCCAGTAGAGTCACTCTTTGGCTTCATGAGGCTTCTCTAATTGGCTCATTATCTCAGTGAGGCAGGTACACAGCAGGGGGAAGAAATCTCTGTTAATTTGTGATTATGCTGTGAGATGTGAGGAACACATGCGCTATACTGTATATTATCATCACCCTGAGATGGAATGCAATCCAGGGCTCCAGACTAACCTTTTCCTTGGTTGCACCGTAGCGCATAACTTTTTGATCCAGGTGCACCAGCATATATTTTGGGTGCACCCAATTAGTGCTGTATGGTTTTTTGTGAAATTGTGTGATTATAGTGGCCAATATTGCGATTTGCGATGCAATGTAATAAATAAATGGTAGGCCTATTATGATTCTTGGTTTTCAAGGAAAATTTGAGAATATTGATAATTTTGAAACCTCACTTTTTTTCTGATGCTATTGGAGTGACAGTGTGCAGTGAGAAAGACATGCAGACAGACAGACAGAGAGAGGCAGAGAGGCCGTAATTTCATGATTTTGCATTTTGACTGAAGTGAACTGCCTAGCGATCATCTGTCATTAGACTGACTCCCGCTGTCGGGGCCGTTGACCAGCTGATCGGACCAGCTGATTGGACCAGCTGTTTGAGATGGAGATGAAAAGGAAAGTGAAACTGAAGGTGGAGCGTGCAGTTAACCCTCCTGTTATGTTCCGGGTCAAATTGACTCGTTTTGAAGTTTGAAGATCTAGGAAAAATAGTTAAAAGTATTTTTTTCAGTATGAAACTTCTTCTGCTTGCCTTAATTAGAGTAATCAACATATGATATGAAAATAGTTCATCTCACATATTTGCAACTACCCCCTGCATGTTTATATCACATAGATACTGTTCGGGTCAATTTGACCCGGCAGTTTAAAACTGGAGGTGAAAGGGTGTCATAAATGTCAGACTATTTCTTTCTTTACAACTGTGAGACATATTTCACCCAAATCTCACACACACACACACACAAACACACACACACACACACACACACACACACACACACACACACACACACACAGGTGCAAGTGTTATGACTTTTGACGGGAACCATTATGTTCTCGCGGGAACACTCCACCCACATTCAGTGGCCACTCAACAGGGGAGGGGCAAAACATATAAAAGATTATCTGCATGGGAGTCCTACCAACATTACACACTTTACAAAATGAGCAGCAGAAGCAAAAGGATGACAGTCCAGGAGGCTCTGGAAGTCATCATTGATCATGACAGTAAAATAGAGGAGGATGTATCTTGAGCTAAATTCTGATTCTAATGATTCTGATTTTGAACCAGATGAGGGAATTGCTATTCCTATTCCTCCAAGCAAGACATTCATGTCAAACAATGGTGAAATACAGTGGTCTTCATCCCCAAATATGCGTCAGGCAAAACTCGCTGCAGAAAACATAATAAAGACAGTGCCAGGGCCCAATAGGATGGCAGTGACTCGTGTGACATCAAGTCAGCTTTTGAGCTGGTCATGCCAGATTCAATACACAAAATCATTCTGGATATGATTAATCTAGAAGGGAGGCGTGTTTTAATGGGAGAAGTGGAAGGAGCTGGACAAAACACATTTAGATGCGTATTTGTGGCTCCTTATCCTGGCTGGGGTCTATATGTCGAATTATGAATTGACAGCCAGTCTGTGGGATGCAGAGACAGGCTTGCACGCTGTGTAGGTGTGCGCGCAGCTACACACACACAAACACACACACACACACACACACACACACACACACACACACACACACACACACACACACAGGTGTGTCACTCAGAGGAGTCGAGGGGCGCTCCCAAAAAGACAAGAGGAGCGGTTGGAACGTTAAACTTTAGACACACGCGCGCACATTTATCCTACAAAATCGCAATCGCAGCCATTTGTGCGGAATGTAATTGCACTAGCTCACATTGTGATTAGATGAATCGTGCAGCACAACACCCAATATTACATTTCATATGACGTGAAAAATTTCAGGTGCACTGCTGCGACCGGTGAAAATATCTGGGCGCACTCACAAGATTTTTGGGCGCACGTGCGTCAAATCAAATCAGTTTTATTTGTATAGCCCAAAATCACAAATACATTTGTCTCAGTGGGCTTTACATTTCATACAATATGACACAATATGATACAATATGACACCCTGCCCTCAGCTCGGCTGAGAAAAAACTCCCAGTAAAAACCCTTTACCGGGATTAAAATAAATCTCTGGGAGAGTCGACAAAGTAAGGGATCCCTCTCCCAGGACGGACATACTGCAATAGATGTCATAAGTAGAGAAAATCACGAAGGAATTTGATCATTGACCAGATGTTTACATGGTAATACTAAAGTAAAGTGCGAATAGTGTGGATGCAGGAAGACTTCAGATGCTGCCAGAGGATCCACACCGTCTCGTCTCCACCAGGGAAAACTAAGGTTTCCAGCGCCGGGATTACACCCCACGTCTCCAGGTGGCGTCCTTAACCACTGCAACATCTTCCGCGTTGATGGTCCATTCTCAGATGTTACCAGATCCACACCGTCTCGTCACAACCAGGGAAAACTGGAAGAGGACAGACAGGCAACCAATGAGCAAAGCAAAAATGAATTTAAAGATTGAACAAGCAAGCGAGTAGAAAGAGTACTATCCTGATGGACGGTGAATCAGATTACTAAATGTTATAACTTTACTGTGTTGGTCGAAACTTTGTTGCACGTACTTGTTGGTGGAATTAATAGTATCATGCTGTTTATTTTGTTTTATTTTGAAAGTTTGTATGAAATGCATGACTTTACAGTTAAGAACCAGACTTTCTATATTACTTCATTGATGGCAAATGATCAAAGGATGCACCGTAGCATAGATGCATTATGTAAGATGCTCTGACACCGTTTGTATATTCACTGGATTTTTTTTTTTTTTTTTTTTTTTTGCAGATATAAACAGGTAATAGTTAGGTAGTTGAAAGTTTTAAAAGCCTAGCAGGACTTTTATTGTAGATATCTCTGAAATCAATTAGATTTTTTTTTTGTAATTATAACATTTTATCCAGTGCACGGGAAAGTTCATTCTTTGATAAGATAGTGACATGAATGGCAATGTTAGGTACTCAGTCCACCAATTTAGTCAAAAGTCAAATATCTTAAAAACTTTTTGTGATGAAATTTGGTACAGATATCTCTGGTCCCCAGAACATCATTCACAATGGCTTTGATGATCATTTGACTTTCCCGTTACTAGTGCCACCAGCAGGTCAAAGTTTATATGTATCTAACTACAAAGGAAGATATCTTTGTCTACTGTATGTGTGCGTGTCCAAGTTTTTCACCAATTGTTGATCTGATATACTTTACACTTGGTGTGTGTGTTGCTGAGGACCCAATGCAGTGCAGTGCAGATTGTGAATATTGTTTGGATCTGTGGTTCTGTAGGATAAGTAGCGGATTGTTAGGGGACAGATTTTGACAAAGTTATTTTGACAGCAAGCATTCTCCAGAATCGCTGACTCCACCTTTAAAATAAGATAGTTCATATTTTCTATATAATATACTTACTACTCTACCCGCTCAATTCACTTAAACCCCTCCTAGGGCTCTCACTGAATGTGGCTTGGCTTTAACTCCTGCTGAACAAGCTGGGGTGTCATCTCTCTGTATAGATGTGAGGCTTCTGATGTTTATAAAAAAAGAGGGCCTTTACTTCAGCACTAAGAGGTTATTTCCACCTGTGAGCTTCAAAGCAGCACTTTAACATTTCACTTCAAAGAGATCAAACCAGTATCCACCGGCGCAGTCATTAAATCTAATCAATCTCTTCAATCTAATGAAGAGAAGAATGTAATTTGTCACTGACTTTGTACAGTGGAAATGACATATCATATCGGCTTTGTAATATTTTTTTCAGCGTGGTTATTTCTTTCAAAGCCATGCAGGCTAAAAATGACAGTCTAGATTGACGGCTGTTAGCCTTGAGTAGAATTTGGACAAGGGTTGCAAACACTCTCACATGTATTGTTGATGTCATGGCTGGATGTTGTACTCTCTTGGGATCCAATAACCTCACTGCAAATGTGAATACGTGTGTGAGAGAAAACATATGCCTCTGTTGTGCGCACATGGCAGTTTGGTTGCCAGGGATATTGTTTATATCTTTAAAAAAATCACATTTTGTCCATCTTTGTATGGCCAGATTATTCAAATACAGTTCTTGCACTGTATAATATATCAAAGGCAGTAGTCTAACTAATAAACTATTTTATCTTTGTTTTTGTTGTTTTTGTTTAGGGATGATTGGTTAGTTTAATAATTTTATGTAGTACTGCGATGTCACTAAAGAATAGTCTGACACACAATCAGCCACACAACAAACAAGGTGTAAGAAAACCGGCAGGTCAGCCAAATGTATGTAGAAGAGGAAAGATGGCAAATATTAAAATTGTTAAGTCAACTTTATTAAAAGACCAACTTTGGTTCAAGTTGGAGTGGTAGTTGATCCTGCAAAACTTCTCCAGTAATCTTTTTGCCTGTTGTGTTTCCTGAACCATTACAGTACTTTGGCGAGTACAATGATGTCATAACTGACACATAGCGAAGACACGAAAATGAGACCAACGTTAAAGCAGTGAAAAAACCTACATTTCATGATTTCGTAGAAGATATATGTCATGGTTGGACATCTGTATCTGTGTGTGTATGACAAAATCATTTTCATACAGTACAGCTTTTCAGTAGCATGCCTAATCCATGATAAATCACGTACAGTAAATCAGGCATCAGAATCCAATATCTTCGAAAAACCCCCCAAGAAGATTCTAATGCTTCATAAGGTCGGAAGGTGCCCTATATTTTTGGTGCGTCACAAAGTTGCTTCCGCTTTTTTACCCACTCGGCCCCATTCTCTTCAGTATTTATCCTCACAAACAATACAGCAGGGTCTGATAGATGTCATCCCTGCTTAAGGCATTAGCTCGGAAGGGATTAAACCCACCAGGCAAACCCTCGTTCACGCAGCAGCTCACATCCTCCCATAGCCGCTCTCTCCGTATATGGCCACGTGTCTCATACTTGTCCTGTTTCGACCTAGCGATGATGCTCGCCATCTCATGGGTCTCTGAGGGATGCTAACATGCTAGAGCTGGAAATGCTACATTGACCTTTGTCGTATGTTCTGTGGCATAATGACCAATGACAGCAACTTTCCATTATTTTATTTTTTGTAGAATTTCTCTAGCGTTTGATTTGATTTTTTTCTTCTTCCTTGAAGGTTATATTTTGTCATTCGGACCAGGCACAATAGATAGAACTCTTTATTTACCTTTTTTTTATGTTTTGGTCTGTTGTTTATTGAACAATGTTCATGTTATTTTTTTTGTTAATTTTAGAATATCAAAAACAAATCATCTGTTCAGAAAGATTGATGAAATAAATGCCCAACATACAACAAATACATATAGTTTTACAATACAATAAATACAATATATTACTGAAGAAGATGGAGTGGCCATTCCCCATACTGGTGTGAGGGGTTTAGCTCTCTCCAGGTGGCACAGACAATACACACACAGCAGTGCTCCTGTGTTTTCTAAATAAGCCTGTCTTCTCTGTGACTCATTCTTAGCCTCTTTCACAGTGTGGGTCCATTCACACAGGTATTGTCACAGCCAGGTTGGCGTTGGTCCAACAAGGCCACGGTGCTGCTGCCCGTGTGAGCCTCCGCCAGACGAGTGACACGCCAGGCAAACTGTGCTGACAGCTAAAAGACAAATGACCTGTTAACGATCACTCTCTCTCTCTCTCTCTCTCTCTCTCTGGCTCGCTCTATCTCCATCTCTCTCTCTCTCTCTCTCTCTCTATCTATCTCCCTCTCTCTCTCTCTCTCTCTCTCTCTCTCTCTGCACATTCTTCTCCCTGTCCATCTCTCTTATCACATGTCTCGCTTTCGGGCTGCGATTGATTCAAACGTATTGACCTCTGTTAGTGGAAACCTGCATCTAAACCTGATTTAAGTAACTACATTATCACTAAAAAGACAATCAACTTCTATACCGCTCTACAGCAAGATGACATTAACACATCTGCTGAGGGGGCGGTAATGTCATTGTAGATCAATATTAACGTGTCACATTTGACTCTAACGCTTAACACACACTGACGTTTGAGAATACTGTCTCATTTTAAGACATGTTGTTCAGTATTGTTTGTGGTATCTCACTGCTGTTTTAAGTATTTCTTTGAATAACTCCTACCTTTTGTACACATGTCCCCAATATAAGTTTTGTCCACTCACATTTTCTGAGACACTCTATCTCTTTAGCGATGCTAGTTAACAACACACTTGTTAGAGCATCGAGTTCCCGAGTTTGGAAGCCAAGGTTTGTTTAGGTTACTAAAAGGTCTTATAATAAGAAAAAATAACATATTATACTTTTGGCATGTTTTTGACAATGTGCACACAATCAACATTTGGCAAAAAGTCTCCAGTGTTTACATAAATGAAATACACTGTACTACTGTACATAAATTGTTCTCCATCCTTCCAGATTTTGGTCTATGAACAGAAATACAGTAGCCATAAGGCAGAGGTTTTGAGCTGTTTGTTTACATGCTCTGACTGTGAACGGTCAGACTCTTTTCATATTAATTTACACATGAAGTCTAAATTATTTCTCATTTTATATAATCTATGTTGTCGCACCTACTTAACCTCAATCCTAGGGGTCAGAACACCACCCTTCCCCCAAAACATAAAAACAAAACAAACATTACAGTTAAACAACAAAATACTGAAAGAGACTCAAGATAAATCAAAACAAATATATTAACCTTGTGACTAATGTGTGTTTTTTCTCATTTTCTCTTTCAGTGAAGAAAGCCAAACTACACGGGCCTCCAGGTAAGAGTTAATACACCACTCTGAATAGCTTATGATGTTTGAACATTGAAAGGTGTTGGCATTATACTCTAATATAAAGGAAGACGGCTCTGTGTGTGTCTCGCCAACCTTTTTATCTAATTGTCTTCGCACTTGGTGTGTGTGTGTGTGTGTGTGTGTGTGTGTGTGTGTGTGTGTGTGTGTGTGTGTGTGTGTGTGTGTGTGTGTGTGTGTGTGTGTGTGTGTGTGTGTGTGTTGCTGAGGCCCCAGGGTGTAATGAAGAGTGTGAAGTGTTTGGATCGGCGGTTTTATAGAAAACTGAGAAATCCAGATCAAGCCAGACCAGATCCCAGGTGCACGACTATCAAATTGAATTTGACGAGAACTTTGGGGTAATTGGTGGTGCACCAATCAAAATGCGGTTGGATGTTGACCTCTGAACCTTAGAGGATGATTGGCCAGCAGATGTAGTGAGAGTATGATTGGCCGGCCGTGCACAGTTAGTGGGCCTTCAAGACTAGGGGTTAAGAAGTGACAGCTGTCTTGCAGTTTCTAGTTTTCCTCTTTCAGCATAGATATTGATATATTTTAGAGTTTCAGCATCCTCCGAATATGTTTTCTGTTGCGGAGATGGTTGCAGGTATAACCTTCGTCTGTTTGTTTGCATGCTAACATTTGATAATTAGCACTACACTTAAATCTTTACAGAACACAAGCTCTTCAAGGACAACACATCAACCAATCCCAGTCAGTGGGAATCCATCCATCTTCCCATCCTCCTTTCTTCCTTGCATCCTTGTGTGTTTTCTTGTTTTACCTCTTGGCTGGAGCTGCAGCTGTTGGGTCCTACTTTCTTCTCAGGCTGATGATGGAGGGAGAACAACACGCAAAAGAGTGGGAGAATGAAAAGTCAAGCCGGAGGAGGAGAAGGAGGGAGAGAACAAAATCAATAGATCATCACAGACAAAGGGGCCACCTGCTAGCCTCAAATGACAGCTTGTCATCCCGACATAAAGGAGATGATTGAGACAAATCCCCTCGCTCGTCCTCCAGACAGACTGAGAGACACACTCCAGATACAGGACATGATTTGTCATTGGGCTATACCTCTGGCCTCCGGCTTTCACAGCAGATTTTTTGCAGAACAGGAAGCAGTAGATTTGATTGGGCCTTCGCAGGGTTCATAAAACAGAACATGAGTGATGGAGGGGTTGCTCCTGTACAGCCATGGCTACTGTAGAAATGCCCTTTAATTCATTTATCCTGCAGTTCTGCTGTGTAACTTATATTGACAATGTTTTATGGTTAAGTTGATGTGTAATACCATACGAATTGCTCATGAAAGAAAAGTAATGATCAGCAGACTCAGTAGACCTTCCTTGTAACTTGAAACGTAACGACGGACCTACAGCTCTGGAAAGAATTAAGAGACCACTCCAAATATTCAGTGTCTCTCGTTTTACTATTTAGATGCATATGTTTGAGTGGAATGAACATTTTGGTTTTATAATATAGACTACTGACAACATTTCAACCAAATTCCGATATAATGTTTGTCATTATTAAGAGCATTTCCATTAAGTATGTAGAGATGAAGATTTAAGAAAAATCCAGACTGGTCTCTTAATTTTTTTCCAGAGCTGTATGGCAGTGGATAAAAGTGAAGCAGGTAGTGATGTGTTTTCATTTTGGCTTCATGATGACAGCGTTGTCTCACCGTTACTATGACTAACAGCAAACACAATGATGGAAAATTCTGTTTGTATTAGCCGCAGACTATTAGCTCACTGTCACAGTGTTATGATGACGATGGAGCACCTGATGGTGTCAGGTTTAGGGCAGTGTGTGATATTGGATAGTTTTTTTATAGATTTACCTGAGGCTATACTTGTGATGGTATTGAGTGTGCCATTTATGAATCCTAGTGACGACAACGGTAGACGGCACTGCTGTCAGAAGTTAAAATGTTTTAACTTTTGCCAATCTCTGCGACGGAATTTACAACTGGAATTATTACATGGCTCCTCAAAATGTATCATGGACCATATGCGCCTCTTGTTGTTTCTGGTATATTTTCCTTCTTTTTTTCACACAATAATGAACTAGGTACAAACCAAGTGCTGTCCGTCTTTCACAGCCCATTTTGTAAAACAAAATAAATAAACTTCAACTCAGTGTCTGCTTATGACAAAAACTTTTAAAGTTTGACTTCTGTAATTTTTAAAGGTTGACACACCTAGCCCACTTTTCCTCCAGGCTATAACATCCATTCAATTATGTGATAAAGAAAATATACCCAGAATGCAGTTCTGTCATGTGACATGATTATTAGCCTCAGCCAGGTCAGACACAACTTGTAGAATTTGTCCCACTCTCCATTCAATGCCCCAGTTTGGGATTCATGATCTGATTTATCTTTAATAGTAAGAAGCAATAGATATTCTGTACCCGGGGGAACTGGCAGCTGTCCCAAGGCTCTTCTTAAAACTCCACCTGTTGACGAGCCCTGAGGGATGGCGTCTGCTATATGTGTCACTTTATTAGTTTAGAAGACTTAAGGCGCTTTTTTTCCTGTTTTTAGCCATGACATCACTGCAGACATACAGTGGAGGAAATAAGTATTTGATCCCTCACTGATTTTGTAAGTTTGCCCACTTACAATGAAATGAACGGTCTATCATTTTAATGCTAGGTTTATTTTAACAGTGATAGACAGAATATCAAAAATAGAATCCAGAAAATCACATAACAAAAAGATATGAATTATTTTGCATTTCATCGAGTGAAATAAGTATTTGATTCCCTATCAAAACATTGCTTAGTACTTGGTGGAGAAACCCTTGTTGGCAATTACAGATGTCAGACGTGTCTTGTAGTTGATGACCAGGTTTGCACACAGCTCAGGAGGATATTTGGACCACTCCTCTTTGCAGATCCTCTCCTAATCTTTAAGGTTTTGAGGCTGTCACTTGAGCTTCAGTTCCCTCCACAGATCTATTGGATTAAGGTCCGGAGACTGGCTAGGCCACTCCATGACCTCAATGTGCTTCTTCTTGAGCCACTCCCTTGTTGCCTTTGCTGTATTTGTAGGGCTATTGACGTGCTGGAAGACCCATCCATGACCCATTTTTACAGACCTGGCTGAGAGAAAGAGGTTGTCACCTAGTATTTCATGGTACATGGCCCCATCCATATTTCCTTTGATGCAGTGAAGTCCACCTGTCCCCTTAGCAGAGAAACACCCCCAAAGCATAATGCTTCAACCTCCATGCTTGACTTTGGGGATGGTGTTCTTGGGGTCATAGTCAGAATTCCTCTTCCTCCAAGCATGGCGAGTGACTATGATACCAAAGAGCTTGATTTTGTTCTAATCTGACCACATCACCTTCTCCCAAGCATTCTCGGAGTCGTTCAGGTGTTCATTGGCAAACTTCAGACGGTTCTGTGCATGTCCCTTCTTGAGCAGGGGGACCTTACGGGCACTACAGGATTTCAATCCATTACGACATAGTGTGTTACCAATGGTTTTCTTGGTGACTGTGGTCCCAGCTGCAGGCTCCTCCCGTGTAGATCTGGGTTCATCCCTCACCTTTCTCATGATCATTAATACCCCACGAGGTGAGATCTTGCATGGAGCCCCAGACCGAGGGAGATTGATGGTCCTTTTGTGTTCCTTTCATTTTCGAAAAATCACACCAACAGTTGTCTCCTTCTCACCCAGCTTCTCGCCAATGGTCTTGTAGTCTGTTCTAACCTTGTGCAGGTCTACAATCTTGTCCCTGATGTCCTTAGACAGCTCTTTGGTCTTGCCCATGATGGAGATGTTGGAGTTTGATTTATTGACTCTGTGGACAGGTGTCTTTTATACAGGTAACAACTTGAGACAGGTGTGTGTTATACAGGAAACTAGTTTAGGAATACTTTTTTAAAGCAAGAGGACTAATCTGTGGGAGCCAGAATTCTTTATGGTTGGTAGGGGATCAAATACTTATTTCACTCAATGAAATGCAAAATAATTTAATTTATATTTTTTTTATGTGATTTTCTGGATTTTCTTTTTGATATTCTTTCTATCACTGACTGTTAAAATAAACCTAGCTTGAAAATGATAGACCGCTCATTTCTTTGTAAGTGGGCAAACTTACAAAATCGGTGAGGGATCAAATACTTATTTCCTCCACTGTAGATACAGAGATGCGATGTAGTCCATTGGTCTGTCAGTCCAAAACTTTGGACCAACCTACAACTATTGAATGAGGACTAAACTAGAGACATATGATATGCAGTATCATGGAGATTTCTGATCATTTGACGAAATTAAACATTGTCTTTAATGAAAATTTAATAATTGTAATGCTTGAAAATAGTTTTGAAAGTAGCCTTATCCTTTTTTCCAGAGTTGTTCCTTTGGCTGCCTGATGTTCTTCTTTACTTACCAGTTAATTTGATGCTGGTCCATTCAGAGCTAGATACAGGGTTAATAGCCTGGCACCGCCCGCCTACTACTTCCGCTCAATTTTCATTTCCCTTTAGTAGTCAGTCTGGGTGTGCGGTATATTCTTAGGTTTTCTCCAGAAAGATTTCTGCCCGTCCAATCAGCGAACAGAAGGAGTGGCTCAGAAGCCGGCACATGACATGGTTGGTTGGCAGATCCAGAGTGGCACTGGGCAGATCCAATAGTTTTAAACTTCAACAGACACCCGCCTTAACGAGTTAACGTTTGTCAATTGAGCGATTCCAGACCTTCTGTACAAATGAAATGAAGTACGATGGTCTGGTAGAACCAGGCTAGGTTAATAGGGCATCATACAATGTGAATGTAACGCTGGACGTTGTGGTAAAAGTTATTTGATACTAAGATAAATTCTTCTAAAATTAAAATGGAACATCTGTGTGCGCTTTTGAGACTTCACAAATGTATTCTAGGTTTGATATTTCCTTCAGCTATCTTCATCCACCAAAATCTCTCCTCTGCCCCCCCCCCTCCCTCCCATCTCCTCTCATAACAGAGTATTCATTACTGTAGACAGCCTACTAAATGTCATCTCGCCCGGCAGCGCAATGCACGTCCATGTTTAACTGAATATAACTTATTTATTTTCACAAGTCAACACTTAATTATAAATTAGACGGTGGCTGCTCCCCATGAGGGGGGACGCACTGCATGCTGGGATATGTCCTCCCCACCCCAGCTATAGTTGCTGTTTACTGGATGGAGGTGTGTGTGTGTGTGTGTGTGTGTGTGTGTGTGTGTGTGTGTGTGTGTGTGTGTGTGTGTGTGTGTGTGTGTGTGTGTGTGTGTGTGTGTGTGTGTGTGTGTGTGTGTGTGTGTGTGTGTGTGTGTGTGTGTGTGTGTGTGTGTGTGTGTGTGTGTGTGTGTGTGTGTGTGTGTGTGTGTGTGTGTGTGTGTGTGTGTGTGTGTGTGTGTGTGTGTGTGTGTGTGTGTGTGCGTCTGTCTGTGTGACGTGTGTGTGTGGATGTGTTTTTGCGTGTTTGTGCATTTATAAAGGCCTGCTAACTGTCATTCAAATATCTTACATGGCAAACCCGGTGGTGCTTAATTTAGATGATTAGTTAGGTGTTGACAATTTTTCCTCCTTGTTTTTCTGCGTTTTTTGCTTTCCTTCGAGCCTTGTCG
The DNA here is from genome assembly GCF_949987685.1 of Ammodytes marinus. NCBI lineage: Eukaryota > Metazoa > Chordata > Actinopteri > Uranoscopiformes > Ammodytidae > Ammodytes > Ammodytes marinus. The sequence continues at coordinate 28,697,547 of NC_137231.1, forward strand.
GATTGTTGTATATTCCTATTTTTTTTTTGCCCTTACCATTTTTAGCTCAGGCAGTAAATGGGGCTGTCTGTAACCTGCCAGTCCCGTCATCCCCCTTAATCACAGACCTGGCAACCCCCCTAAGTGAATGATGGATTATTCCTGATTAACCTTTTCACGCCCGCCCCCCCACCCTGTCTCATGCGTCTGTCGTGACTTCTGATATCCGCTGGGTGGGGAGAAAAAAGGACTCAATTATACTCAACATCTCTTTTGTCAGTATAAATCCTTAATCAAGTCCACATATCAACAAAACCATATTGTTCACTTACTCTACAGTACTAAATTGAGTGCCCACAATGTCACTTCACCAAAGATATCACATTTGGTCATTTCTCTCTGTAACTTTTCTGAATGTTTGCAAACTGAATTTTGAAGCAGACTAAGAGGAGATAAATGTCTTAACACATTCATGAAGACATTACGTTCTATTTTTACCATTACTTGTGAAGACATCCAAACTAAAAATGGTGTTATTATAACCGAACCCTGGCCGTAATGTTCATATACAGTATAGTTGTCCCTCACGTACATTCAATCTTCACCCCAGATCCAATGGCACTGCCCCTAAGGCTCTACTAGCCCTCTTCAAAAGAAAAGTGTTTTCGTAAGATTGAGAACACAGTGACTTAGAAGGACACAACAATACTGCATCCATTCTATCTATCATTCTCTCTCTCTTTCTCTCTCTCTCTCTCTCTGTACATCTCTCTCAATATTTGAAGAGTGGGCTACTTGAGGCAGGTAATCAAACAGGGATTAGATGGTCTGTAGCTCCTCACTTTATGCTGATTATTCTGATATTTGTGAGATACACTGCAGGACACACACACACACACACACACACACACACACACACACACACACACACACACACACACACACACATGTTTTTGCCTCTTAGGGGGACATTGGGTTGACATTAAAATGAATTCCAGGGTGACTTTACCCAACCCTAACACCTTAACCACTGCATTGACTTTACACTAATCTTAACCATGAAACCAAATCCACCAGACTTCGCATACAGATTAGAGTCTGACATATTCTATTATTTTGCACCGCTGATATTTCAAAAGTATGCAAACACATAAGCAGAAACAGCTACATTGTAATTGAATAATCAGTAACCTATAGATATCTAGACAGACAGACAGACATACTTTATTGTCCACCACAACACAAATACACACATTATACATTTAAAAACAGTCATACACTTGTCAATTCATCTGGGTGTTTTCACATTAATCAATGACAAACGCTGATAAAAGTGGTCTCTGGAAAGACACGTTACAATAATCAGTTCATTCTTTGTTTGCATTTATGTCACCCTCTTAAGTGGATTTTCGAACCAAACCAGATCGATTTGAATCAATAGAAAAACAGGAGATGTTTGCAGCAATTCAGAAGTCTGCAAACAGGCAACATCCTTTCCAAGTGCGAATAGGTACAGATATTTTATTAGTATTATTATTGTTATTATTATTAGATGTACAGTAGACACATACTGTAAGAAGAAGACATAGTGGAGTTGTTGACCCATTTAAGTGCCCAACAGTTAAGTGCTTCACAACAGCCACGATGTGAAATGATTGTGTCTGACACTCAGCGAGAAAAAAGGAAGAACTTCCAGGAAAGACGTAGGGGGTTATTATCTTTGCAGCAGTTAATCTCTGTAGAATAATGACAAGTAGCTTTTAACATGACGTGACATGAATATAAAAAAGCCTGTATAAATGCTGAAAAGCGTGAAAAGTAGAAAAGTAGGTAGACTAGAAGGTCATATACTATAATAGTTCTCTGTACAGCCATGTGCCTGTGACGGGAAAAACATAATGAGACAAAAGTTCAGCATCTGATGTTACAAAATGTTCCTAGTTCAGCGCCTCCGTTTAAAAGCGATGTCTATATGGCAGAAAAAGAAAATGGCAGTGTGGAGTAATTCAAGTAAAGGTGTTATCATACATTTCTGTCTTCCTTCTCTTCTTGGAGGATTTTAAATGTTAAAAGGCATAATTGTGTGAAGTAGCTATTCAAAATAAATAAAGCATAAAATCCTGAAAAAATGTATCTTTAATGTACCAAATTGTTGTAATGTCACTCAAAAAGTTCAAATATAAATAGTTTGAACTACTATTTTGGGTTCAAATTACAGTAACTGTTCAGGTTTTCCAGTGTGGAGGGAAGACATTATATCCCACCTTTAGTACAGGACGCAGTTTTGGACTTGATTTATTTGTCAGCATTTGTGTGTTGCTCGTGAAGCAAGATCTACACGTTTGTTGATTTTATTTTTCTTGTATTTTAGAACTCTGTTTTGATGAGTTATGACTTGTGCGTTGATTGCCTTTAATCCGACTTGCTCTTCATCACTGTTGTCCGACAGCTTTGAACAAATATGCTGTCGTCTTTGGTTTGTGTTGTTTGAAAGAAGCATTACATATTGCAAAGTCTACTAATAAGATCTGTGTTTCGTGTTCATATCCCAAAGATAAGCAGAGAAACAACGTATTATCCATTTTAGCATGTATTAAATTTTGCAAGTCCATCTAACTTACGGTTTTATGTGTGTTTTATAGTTTTTTATTGTTTGTCCTATGTGAGTTATTGCAATTATTTCTCATGTCTGAGAAATCCCTTATGGTTGTGATTTTTTTAGCCTCTGTTTTCTCCCATTCATCTTTTCTAGAGCTTTAAAGATGCCTTACTGCTCCAGAAATAATGGCTGTTTACTATAATGTTATGCAGTGAGGGAATTTATATTGTCTTCGGTTCGATCAATAATTGCCATTTATGGGTCACTGAAGGCTGTGGATGGTATGAACAAGAAAAGGGATGTTTGTTTTATAATATGAGGCTAATATTTCAATTAGTTTAGCTATGATATTATTAATATGTAAATGTATACATTACAAAAATTATTTTCTTTTCGTATACAATAAACTTGCTTCATAAGGTATTTACCCTAATGGCTATTTGATGCAAAAAGCAAAATCTAAATCGACATTTTCCTCTCCTCTTTTTCTAGACAAGTTCAACGCCTATGTAACCTTAAAGGTGCAAAATGTGAAGAGCACCACCATCACAGTGCGTGGGGACCAGCCATGTTGGGAACAAGACTTCATGTTGTGAGTATATAACCTTATAATTACAATACAGACCAAGACAATCCCTCTGAGCCACCATTACATTTCAATCAGATGGGCTTAAAAAAAGTATTCATCTAACATGCTTGTGATGAGATACATTGCAATATAAGAGTCTTTGGCGATTCGACCCCATCATGATGTCATCTTAAAGGCGCAGTGTGTTAAAGGAATTTGTGTTTTTTTAAGATCAGTCTTGCTAGAAATTAATATTCATATGTATGTTTTAATTAGTGTAAAGTGGGTATGGGGGTCGTCCACTGGGTTGCAGGGTTGGTGGTTTGATCCCCCGTCTTCCCGCCACATGTCGAAGTGTCCCTGGTCAAGACTTTTAACCCAAAATTGCTCCCGATAGTTAGCTGTGTGGTAGCTGCTGCTATCTGTGTGTGAATGTGTGTGGCACCGATTTTAGTTTAATACGAGTTCCACTTTTGTCCACTCTTGCCTTGGGTTTTCTAGTTTCTTCCAGTTGCTTTTTTACTTTTTTGGCTGAGTGTCACTTGTATTAGCAGGGACAGCCTGTTCGACAGCGGCCCTCTCGGGATGCATTAAGACAAATTCAGAGAGAAATTGAAGCTTCGGTGTGTGTGTGGGACAGCCTCTTAGATGAAGACAGGCCAGGTATCCCACTGCTATAGCCCGACTTGCTATAGCTGGCTTTAATAGGCCGCACTGAAATTGAAAAGGAGCTTCAGCCGGCCTGTGGGACTCCAGTCATGGCACGGGACACTAAATGGGTATTTGTGGTTGGAGCAGGTAGGATGGATGGAAAGTGAAATTACATGGCGAGGGCTCAGATAAGTGGAATGAGTCAGTGATAAATCTAATGAATTGTCCAGGCCTAGTCTGATTCCATGTGGGAGAAGGAGTACAGATGTAGCCCATGTAGAAATCCCACTTTAGTTTTTGGTGCTAGCGGCAGTAAGGCTCCTCCTTGTATCCTTAATGCATAAGGATTTATATTTAAGGGACTGTGTGTGTCACCTGTTGGTGTTTTAACAGGAGCCCAGAAATTAGGCTTTGCTATGTACAGCTCTGGAAAAAGTTAAAAGACCACTCCAGTGTCTCTCGTTTTACTATTTATAGGCATACAGTACAGTATGTTTGAGTAGAATTTTTTTTTTTTTTATAATACAATCTACTGACAACATTTCTACCAAATTCCAATGATTATTTTTTCATTAAGAGCATTTTCAATAAATTATGTAGAGATGAAGATTAAAGAAAAATCTGGAGCTGTATTTAAGGTAAATTGACTGGTACTTTTTTTTCAGAATGGTCTCCATGGAGTTTTTTTTAGTATGTTACAAAACAGTACGTCGGTCATCCAGACATGTTAAGTCAAACTGAATCTGTTGTTTTAATATCACTTAGACCTTGATTTATAAATCATATAAAGAGTTATATGACATGAGATGAACATTTAGTATTCTAACCGCTTCATACTAAAGCAAAAGAAAGTTCAAAATTGAAATTCCTAACGCAAAAAATGGTCAAACGGACCCTTTATATTTGTTAAACACCAAGACCACGGCCTATAAAAAGGTGTACTGTGTGTGCAGTAGTATGACCCAGGCTGACACTCTTTTTTGTCACTGGTTGAAGACTTTTTTCTTTCCTTTTTAGCTGGTCTGACTGACTGGTCATATGTGGCTGAGTGGTAGAGAAATACATTTTCTTTTATATTGGATTTTGGAACGTGTTTTTTTGGTCTGAGCTTTCATTCTTTTATTCTCTTTCTTTCTACCTTTTACCCCCTGTCTGCTTTGTTAAGTCCAACCTGTAACAATGACCTTTGCTCCATGCTGGAGGAAGTTATTATCTGCCCGCATTGTTCTGTGCTCCAGTGGCTGACAGGGGTGTTGACACTGTGCAGAAAAAAGGAACAGTAACTCATCAAAACTTAACTGGATAATTGAATTTGATATTCTTTTAATATAACCTCTTTTTCACTTATTTTTTTTCATTTATTCTACCAGCATGTATTCTTTTTATCTTCATAAACTACACTACCGTAGTGATAGAGGCTTTTAAAAGTGATTCTTCTAACCTGTATATCAGTAGGTCATTATATTCTTTAAAAAATGTGAAGGTATTTAACATACTAAAACAACTCAGACACACTTTAACACATTCTGCTTGGTAAGGAACAAACATTGGTATTGCATCACAGATAGGACTGATTGGAAAGCTGGAAACGTTTGTCTCAAACATGATTTTTTTTTTACATGGAAATAAACTGTAAAAACACATAGGGGAGAACGGGGTAATGTGAGACACTTTTTTCATTTGCTCTCCTCTTAGCAAGCTAAAATGATTTATCAGTCAAATGTACACACTTCCCATTAATTCAGGATGTTTCATAGCAATGTAAGTTATCAGAATTTATTCAGGACGAATGGCAGTGAAAATGTGATTGTTTCAAAAAAAGTTGTCTCACTTTACCCCAGCTTCGGGGTAAACTGAGACAGACCAAACAAATTAAGGGGGTAAACTGAACCACTTGCTTTTTCCACTCTTAACTACCATAACAACACATGTTGTAACAGTTACAATCCTGACAGCTAGCTTGAAAATCAAATATTCCAAAACTATTGTTGGACGAGTAACAGAATCATGGGGTTTGGCCAATTTAGCAAAACATTTTTCTAAACACTTGAAAGTAACTCTAATCAAATACAACATGTAATTCATATTCAACAATTATCATTCAAATGAAAGATAGAACTAGTTAGTTTAAAAAACAGTCTTGGGGTCAGAACACAAGACCCTTAGAGACAGCTAGTGTCTGGGGGTCAGAGCAAAGGACAATCAGGACCAGCTTGAACAGCCTGGGAACACAGGACTAGACCCAGCTGTCATTTTCCATCTTTTGAGTTTTTGATTAATATTTTTCTGCATTTGTTTTATTTGGATCGTTCATTTAATAAAGACATAATATTAGAGTCCATTGAAGTTAAAGGTCACTCTTCTGTCCCCCAGATACCTACCTGCCAAACCATGCCCTTGCTGACACCCCTATAACCATGCAACCTCCACCTCTGGCCCGCATTGTCTGTTGTCCTATTCAAACTAGTCTCCTTGCTACCTCAAATATAATGGATTCATTAAAAGAGGGCACAGACTGTTGTGTTTTGTGTGATTTATTTTGATTTTATTTGAGCTCTGAGACACCTGTTCTTTGTGTGTGTGTTTTTGTTGTGCCTAAAAATTGAAAAACCCAATAAATAATAAAAAAAGAGGGCACAGACACTGTCTCACTTTACCCCACATAATTTGTCTCACTTTACCCCACTGCCACAATTTGAGAAAAAACTACCTCTCTCAGCAATTCAGGCTAATCTTCAGTTTTCATCATCACATGGTTTCATATGTTGGTAGTTCATCAACATGTATGATATAAGTTTTTCTACCTGAATCAATATGCTTTGGCACAACAGTTGATTAAGTTGAAAGCAGGAAAATGTACTTTTACATGCAAAAAAATATTTTTTTGTGAAAAAAAAATGCTTATAACATCACCATGAGGTCCTGTCTTTCATGGCCACGGGGAAATGAGAGGGGCTTGAAAACATATATCTAACATGACCAAAAATGTGTTCCGTTGCAGAGATACAGGGGGTGTCTCACATTACCCTATGTCTCACATCCCCCGTTCTCCCCTACATATCAGGAATACACACATCTCTGTCTTTCTCTCAGACACACACACACACACACACACACACCCCCACACCCCCACAGTCATAAAACATCAGTAAGTCTCATAGTGTACGTCATACACAGATATTTCAAGCAGACTGATTCCTGTAGACTAGTTATACAGTGATTGGAGAAAATGACTGTAGAACCACAGTATTATTTCTCTCTCTGCTATTAGCCCGTCCTCTATTCAGACAAAGAATAATAAATGACACACCACATTTGTCCGTTCTTTCCTGTATGTGCATTGTTATAAAAAGAAAGATAGATGTATGATTTCTTTCAACTCTCGCAGTGGGAAGGAAGTTCACTTCCTGACTGACTAGCAGGTGACTTTAGAAGAAAGTTTCTTTGAATGTCTTTTCTTTTCAGGGACCAAATGGTATAGAAATAATGTATGTCTCTGTTCTTATTTTACTTGATTAAATGTGCTGTATTTTGTCGCATGAGTGGCGCATGATTAAACAAGCTTGCGTAACAAAAATGTCCGGCACCATCTACTGAAGCAATGATTTTTAGAAATGTTCAGTGTGTTTTCTCAATTCTTCTTTGGGCTTTCCCTACATAGTTCACTCACTGTTTGATAAACACCATATAGGGAATAGTGAGTGAGTGAATGGGTTTCCAACACAGCAGTATTTCAGTAGTATTTACGTCGGTGAGTTAAAGGCTTAAGCAGCTATACTAGTCTGGCGAGCTGCCATTCTGGCCGAATTTACACCAGATTAAAGAGGTAGAGAGTGAGAGTGAATGAGAGAGAATGAGCAAGAGAGAGAGAGAGAGAGATTGTGCTCACCTAAAAATACAAATAAAGGCCGCGTTTCCCAGATTCGATCGTTCTTTGGGACCAAAGAAGGGTCGAAAGAAGGGTTCGCCTAAGAAGGAGCGCTAAGATACGGGTGTTTCCCAGATGCCATCTTAAGTGCCTTCTTTGGAGAACGCGTAAGATGAAGCGAAAGAAGTTCTTTAGTGGGAGCTGTCCACCGCGGTGGTGCTTAAACTGAATAAATCGATGCCAGGTGAATCGATCACCCACCTCTTTATCAGAGCATAAGTCACACACAGCGCCCCGTGGTCTCCCCCACACAGGTGGAATTAGGCTACGCAGTCGTAATCAAGCCCATTAGCGCATCTATACCCCGTGGATATAGGCATACACATGTGAGAGTGGAAGAAAGCGGCAGCAAAAGAAACAAGCGGGCACCGTTGTTTACCACGGAGGAGATGGGGTCTTAGTGGACGAGGTCTAGCAGCACCGGGGAGTTTTATTCGGGGGAACAAGGGGCAAAAAGAACATCACGGTGAAGAACCGTGTTAGGCAGGCCATAGCCGAAAATATGTCCCCCTCCAGCCCATGTGGCCTGCGTGACTGGCGTGCTGTGAGGAAGAAGTGGCAGGAGTTCCAGAACCAAACAAAAAGGAAGAGTGCGACGGTTTCACTAATCAATCTCCCTTTGTTGCAGGTGATGCAGACGCCCAGTAAAGACAGCGGGGAGTAACCCCTCCCCCATATGGTTTCAATAAACTATTTTGGTTTCTTTTCAACCATGTATTGTGTTGATAATTTTGCATTGAAATGAGGGTGTCAAACCTAGCAACAAAAAGTCCCAGGCAATTTGTAATTTATCTAAGCGTAGGTTAATGACGTGTGCGTATTGTGCGCCCTTTCAACAGCATTCCAGTGCCAGACTTTCAGGTAAAGCACCTGGACACTGCAGCAATAATCATAGTGTGCAGGATGTTACATGTAGCCTACATCTGCTGGTTCTGTTTATTTATTTCAGCCTTCAGGTCTGACAGTTGATATGGGTGGTGTGGTGGTTGTGGGTTTATGGTTTAGTGCTCAGTGCTTGGTTACTGGTGGTGAAGAGGTAGGGACTGGGGTTGTTGGACCTCAGAAGAGGTTGATGTGTTCCTAAAAACACAGCGCAGACAGGAGCTGCATCTCCGGGCTGAAGGCAAAATTGCAGCGGGTTGCCCTGGATGTGTGGAGACACCAGAGTGATCAGCCGTTGGATCTCCGCACGGGGCAGCCAGTACTTTGCCTGGACGGCCCGGTCTGATAGCACGTCCAGCGGGGAGAAGTGCCGACACACGTATGCATTTATGTAAACCGTCTGGGTTCGCGCACGGCGAGGCTGTTGGTTCGCAGCGAGAAGGTGTTGTATTGCAGTATGGTTTTTCACACGTGCGGAGTTTGGCAACGCGTTTATAGCAGGTGGAGCCGCTCTGGATGAGGTTCAGCTGAGTTCAATTAAATCTGTTTCTTTGATATCTGTGAAATGCCACATGGTTGTTGATGTTTTTTTAATGTGTAGTACTATAAACTCATGTGAACGTCTAATTCATAAAATAAAAAAACTATTAGTCTATTAGTCTATGTTTATTGCGCCAGGTCCGCATTGAGCATTGTTTTATTATTTCGAAAAGTGGAGGAAATAAATTTCCCTGATGCGGCATGATCACTGACAATTTGGTCGCTAAGAAGGTTGTAAGAGTGGGTCAGCTTCATCTTACACTTCCGTCTTAGTGAAAGAGCTTCTTTCGCTAAGAACGAATCTGGGAAACGCATTCTTCTTTCATAGCGTTCTTAAGAGCGCTCCAAAGAGGCTCTTAACGAATCTGGGAAACGCGGCCAGTGTGTGTGTGAGTGCCAGGCTGCTTTCTCGGAGCTCTTCTCAGTCTCTCAATCTCTCGCCCGCTGCTAGCGCTACCTTGTTAGTATATTCTGTTTGCAGCTGGCTGTTAACCTTTCTGAAATCCTGATTGTTAAACTGCAAGCAAGCCATCCATTTAACATGGAGGGTTTAACACACACTGCTTTGAAGTGTCTCTTCATAACATTAAGCACATTTGTAGGAAAATGAAAGAGGGTGTTGCTTATTATTTATCTTCTCTGTGTTTTGTTAAACCGGGTCCATCAAAAGGTATTTTTGGCTTTACTTGCCACTGGTCAAATTTAAAAAGTTTGGCCTTATACTGAAGAAAACTAACTTTCCTTGAAGCATACGGACAATATTGGTTAAGGCAATTGGTTACATTCTCACTATCCCCACTGACATTTATCCATCTATTTTAGCATATGAAAGTCTAAACGTCAAATAGTATATCAGTAGTGAACACACACACACACACACACACTAACACACACACACACACACACACACACGCACACACACACACACACACACACACACACACATGCTAACACCTGCCTTTTTTGATTTGCCGCCATCTTTACCCACCTGCCAAGCACCTCAGAAACCAGCCACCAAAGATTATACTCCGAGAATCCAATTTATTATCCTCATTTAGTGAGCAGGCAAGACTCATGCATGCACACACCGAGTGATCGGTTACTGCTGTCTCTCACAAGCGAGGAAAAGTGTGAAAACATACGCATAGCACTTTTTGATGTAACACTCCGAGGTGAATACATTTCCTCTTTTTGTTCGAGAAAGAAAGAAAAAAACAACAAGCTGCAACACCTGTTGTAAAGTGATTTGATTTAAAAAATGTGCATTTTCCATCCCTTTCTAATACATTGAGGACTATTCATGAAGGCCTTTTATTTGACAGCAACAGTGAAGCAATGAAAGGTGGATAGAAATGTGGAATTACAACAGAGCATCTAAACCTGATTTTACAGTTCACCGTTGGTGCATTAACCCCTTAGGCCACCACGGCGCCACAGCTTTCAACTTGTATGGCTACACACACTGTTAACCCATGATGTGTGTCGAGGGACCAGCTGACACAAATCCAATCACTGTTGTCTAACCTACACAATACCTGTAACTTAGTGTGCGTACCCAATATACAGTATATCTTAACAAATTCAAATATAACAATAGTAATATATTATAAAGTATATACAGTAAATATGCACATTTTAGTACAA
>NC_137231.1:28713337-28785837 GCF_949987685.1 Ammodytes marinus
GATGAAAGTTTTTATAAATGTTTTTCACTGCTAAATCAATGTCAAGTTGATCTTTAAGAAAAAAACTCCTTCAACTGACCGAAAAGGATGTCATTTTTTGAGAATATACAAAAGAATTGGGTTGCTCATGCAAAGTCTTGGCCTGGTCACCCTTGAAAAAAGAGATTTGTATTCTCATTGGGATTCTCCTGTTTAAATAATGGTTAAATACTTTTAGTTTTTGGCCTTTTTAGGCAATTTTAAATTTCAGGTTTGAACTTTTACATTGCGTTAGCCTCAAAGCATAATTGCCTAAATCATATTTACTCTTCTCTACTTTTACTCTACATCTACTCTATTCTTCATCTACTCTACATCTACTTTTTGTTAGCCTAATAGCATAATTGCCCAAATCATATTGTAAGGGTCATAAAGTAGGGTAAAGTAGATGTAGAGTAGAGTAGATGTAGAGTAAAAGTTGAGTAGAGTAAATATGAATTAGGCAATTATTCTATGAGGCTAACAATTGTATTTAATGCAGTTGATATATTTTTTTTTCTTTTCCTTCTTCTACAGCGAGATCAACCATCTAGAGTCGGGTCTGGTGGTGGAGCTGTGGAACAAAGGTTTGATCTGGGACACTATGATCGGCACAGCACTGATTTCCCTGGACTCTATTCGACAGTCGAATGAGGTAACACAAACTTAACGTCAAACTGTTATGACGTATAGACACAACATTTTTTGTTTTTCCTCACATAATTTCATTGTTTTTAACCAAAATGTCGCTATGTGTGACAAAATGTTTAGTGTACAGTATGGCTACTCATACGCTTTTTTATTACTTCCAAACACATCAAATAGTTTTTATCAGCAAATCATCTAAAAAGGCATTTTTTTCCAATCTGTCCTAATGCACAGATTCTAGAGAATGCTTTGGTCAAAATCAATACCTGTCCGTGCTGTTTCTGCTCTGATAAAAAAATCTGGTGTAGATACTATACGCTCTGTAAACTAAAGGTTTTTCGCATGGTGGGCCCACTTTGTTTACATAAAATTTGTTTACATACTACTTTACAGAGCCTAGGCTATGTATTAACACCATAAACTGTAAATTAAAGCGATTAACATTATTATTTTTTTCAGCGCACACACAGTACAGACAGGTAGCTGATCTTGAGGAAATATTCACACATTTGAACTAAAAGTGATTTTGACAACAAGCGTTCTTTAGAATTACTGACCCCACTTTTTAGCAGGGTTTCCTGGCTGTAATCTTTCCTGTTCATACTGACTGTGTGAGAAATCCCTTCAGAGTTTCCACAACACTGGTTATAACCCAGTGTTGTTCTGTTTATCGACAGTTCCCTTTATTCACAAAGTGGGAGAATCAAATTTTTCCATATCTCTTACGTGGCTAATGACAATGTTATTTTTCCACCTGGCTGCTTGTGTGACATGTGGCGTGATGCTCCACACCCTCGCCGTTTTCTTTTTACAAATAACTTGTCATCAGGTCATGGCATGCCAACAGGAGGTAGAGAAGCTCAGAGATGATGTGGCCGTCAATTTCAACCTTGCAAGTCCTCAGTATAGGCTGGTGCGTGGGGGTTAACAGCTATTCCTAAAACCTTTCATATACATATTAGCATTAATTTGACCACCCAAATAACATAGTTACAGGGATTTAGTGGATTTGGGTAGCCAGGGCCTTTAAAATTATATTATTATTTTATTATTTTATTATAAAATAAAGCTCTCTCACATCTATCTTACAAGTAATTTTAAATTTATTTTATTTTAATAGCAAACTGCTGGAGGGCTTGCCTCGTTGGTCGCTGGACCTCATTATTTTCTCTGGGGAGTTTTAAAGCGATGCAGCAGTTCGAGTGTAGTCATTGATAATGCACAACATTTGACTTCTATACTGTAGTTTGAAGTACAGTTAACGTTTTTTTTTTTTTTTTTTTTTTATCAGGAAGGACCGGGACAATGGACGTGTGTGGACTCTGAGGTGCTAATGAGAGAGGACGAGGTCTGCGGGACGTCCAACCCAACTCCACATGAAGTGCTGCTGGACACTCGCTTTGAGCTGCCCTTTGGTACGTACACGTTCACAAACACACATTTAAAATAAAAAAGGTATAGTATTAGTATATAATACAAACGCAGAGCTACAGGGCCCCGGAAGTGGATGCAGCTTAAAAAAACTGACACGGTCTAATTTATCTATGGACCTAACATCGAATTGAGCTTATATTGAGGTCTCAAAATCACTTTAAAACTCTGTAAAAGTAGTATGTCTCTTTATAGCGACCATGATATTGATTGTAAAATAATACAGAGTATTTTATGAGATGACTTTTGACCAGATTCCACACCAAGTAAAACCTCCATGTGTTTTGCTGAAGAAGAAAAAATACCTCTTTTAATGTTATAGACTCAATTTAGTCGGCACATTTAATTTCTTGTAACAACAGCCTTGTGCTTGGCTGCTATAGTCACTATACGTATGCTATAACCTTTTATATTTATATATATATATATATATATATATATATACAGTGGAGGAAATAAGTATTTGATCCCTCACTGATTTTGTAAGTTTGCCCACTTACAATGAAATGAACGGTCTATAATTTTAATGCTAGGTTTATTTTAACAGTGATAGACAGAATATCAAAAAGAAAATCCAGAAAATCACATAAAAAACAAGATATACATTATTTTGCTTTTCATTGAGTGAAATAAGTATTTGATCCCCTATCAAAACATTGCTTAGTACTTGGTGGAGAAACCCTTGTTGGCAAGTACAGATGTCAGACGTGTCTTGTAGTTGATGACCAGGTTTGCACACAGCTCAGGAGGATATTTGGACCACTCCTCTTTGCAGATCCTCTCCTAATCTTTTAGGTTTTGAGGCTGTCACTTGAGCTTCAGTTCCCTCCACAGATCTATTGGATTAAGGTCCGGAGACTGGCTAGGCGACTCCAGGACCTCAATGTGCTTCTTCTTGAGCCACTCCCTTGTTGCCTTTGCTGTATTTTTAGGGTCATTGACGTGCTGTAAGACCCATCCATGACCCATTTTTACAGACCTGGCTGAGAGAAAGAGGTTGTCACCTAGTATTTCATGGTACATGGCCCCATCCATATTTCCTTTGATGCAGTGAAGTCCACCTGTCCCCTTAGCAGAGAAACACCCCCAAAGCATAATGCTTCAACCTCCATGCTTGACTTTGGGGATGGTGTTCTTGGGGTCATAGTCAGAATTCCTCTTCCTCCAAGCATGGCGAGTGACTATGATACCAAAGAACTTGATTTTGTTCTAATCTGACCACATCACCTTCTCCCAAGCATTCTCGGAGTCGTTCAGGTGCTCATTGGCAAACTTCAGACGGTTCTGTGCATGTCCCTTCTTGAGCAGGGGGACCTTACGGTCACTGCAGGATTTCAATCCATTACGGCATAGTGTGTTACCAATGGTTTTCTTGGTGACTGTGGTCCCAGCTGCTTTGGGATCATAAACAGGCTCCTCCTGTGTAGATCTGGGCTGATCCCTCACCTTTCTCATGATCATTAATACCCCATGAGGTGAGATCTTGCATGGAGCCCCAGACCGAGGGAGATTGATGGTACTTTTGTGTTTCTTTAATTTTCGAAAAATCTCACCAACAGTTGTCTCCTTTTCACCCATCTTCTCGCCAATGGTCTTGTAGTCTGTTCCGGCCTTGTGCAGGTCTACAATCTTGTCCCTGATGTCCTTAGACAGCTCTTTGGTCTTGCCCATGATGGAGATGTTGGAGTTTGATTTATTGACTCTGTGGACAGGTGTCTTTTATACAGGTAACAACTTGAGACAGGTGTGTTTTATACAGGAAACTAGTTGAGATTAGGAATATTTTTTTAAAGCACGAGGACTAATCTGTGGGAGCCAGAATTCTTTATGGTTGGTAGGGGATACAATACTTATTTCACTCAATGAAATGCAAAATAATTTATATCTTTTTTTAATGTGATTTTCTGGATTTTCTTTTTGATATTCTTTCTATCACTGACTGTTAAAATAAACCTATCTTGAAAATGATAGACTGCTCATTTCTTTGTAAGTGGGTAAACTTACAAAATCGGTGAGGGATCAAATACTTATTTCCTCCACTGTATACTATATACTATCACAATGGGCTTCCTTGTAGAACCACCATATTAAAACATGTTGAAGCAGCACACAATAAATTGTTTCTTCTTGGTAACAGGTTGGTGGCCCTTAATGAAATCCCTAGTTTTTTTTCCAGCACTCTTTAATCTGACTTATTTTTATTTTTATTTCTCAAGTGTTTACACCTAAGTAGCATCGTTTCTTCGGACCATTTTTTTTTCTCCCCCTCGGCGAGACATAAATCACAGGGAGCTGTCTGAAGGGTGTGCTCTTCAGCTGCCTCTGTACGACTGTCTAGCACTCTATTTATCAACACTCCACACTCACCCTGATGTCAAGAAGGCCCCCGGTTTACGCTGCCGTCAGCTGGCCTTGACACAAATGCCGGTGCCTGAAGATGGAGATAAGATAGTGCTTGGCCTGTTTTAAGTAAACTTTGACAAATCCTTTTGAAAAAAAAAAGTTAAAGTAATTGACATGTAGTTTAAAATGTAGATACCAATCGGAGCTGAGTTGCATCTTTTTGGTCAACACTTTTGCAAATACCAGCAGAGTTTGGGATAGTCAGAAGGTAAAGACAAATAATCTGTCTGGGGAAACAGATAGGTGATGATTTGAAACCTTGGAACTAGACTTATAAACATACTAGTTTTTTGTTGTTGAAATAAAGTACTTTACTTCCAACATATTAATGACATACATTTTATACTTGGGAAAATGGCAGAGACCATGGCCAAAGCCTTATACATTCTCTTTTCTCTACTCTTCTCTTCATCCACACACTCACACTTCTGTTCTCTGGCTTTGGTGGAGGACCTTTGAGGCCCCAGGGGTGGCTGTTAATTCTATTTTTAGGCCCCCAAAAGGAAACTTCCTCATTGGTTATTGAACAGCCATGAATATAAGATGGGAGCACATCATGCAACGTGGATGGGATATGACGGGGCTTCTTTTCGCACTTTGTCTCAAATTCAGTGTTTTGCATTATCCTAGTTCCCTATCCCTTCCCTCAACTCTACCATCCGTGCCTCCAACTCTTCCTCCATTGCATGTCTCCTCCACATCTTTCACCGCCCTCTCTTACACTCTCTCGTGAATTCAGTCTTTTGATTACATTTTCTTTTTAACTTTTTTATTTTTTTAAAAATTTTCTCATTTTCAATCAATTTATTAATCCATCTGTCCAGATATCCCGGACGACGAGGCGCATTACTGGACCAGTAAACTGGACCGGATCAACAGCATGCGGATACATGACGAGGTAAGTTTATTTAAATGGTCATTTTAACAGTCAGTTGATAAGTTATACATTATTAAGCTATAAGAAGTGATCCAATACAAAGTGCAAATGTAAACTCTTGGTGTCATTTGAAACTAAGTGTACCAAGCTTTTCTTTTCTTTTTTTAATTTCTCTAATATTATTATTTAAAAAAAAGTTAAAATAAAATAAAATAAAATAAAATAAAATAAAATAAAATAAAATAAAATAAAATAAAATAAAATAAAATAAAATAAAATAAAATAAAATAAAATAAAATAAAATAAAATAAAATAAAATAAAATAAAATAAAATAAAATAAAATAAAACAAACAAACAAACAAACAAACAAACCAAAACACATTCTTGATATGGAAACCCAATATGATTCATACAAACTTTAAAAACGGCTGCTTTTATATGTCATGCATTGAACTCTATCCTGAATTCACCCATACCGCAGAAAAGCCATGTAAATGGGACCCGAGCAGAGGTAAAATTGCACTGAAACGTTATTGTATCAGATCACTTTCTGCTGTAACTGCTGTAGAAAAAAAAACGCTAAAATATTCAAATGTTTTTTAGCCGCAGCCCCTTCTGATGCTGAATTGCATTAGCAGTTCATCAAGTTCACCCTGACTCCGCTATAGTCCTAAACTGATCCTAACAGGAGATGCATGTAGGTTTCATGGGAGAAAGAAATAATGCATCTGAAATCTTTAATGTATGGGTTTTTATGGAGATGTTTTGTCTGTTAGAGCTGTTTCTTACACAATCTACTTCATGCGTTTTGTTTTTTTAGAGTATTTTTCTTATTTATTTAGTTTTCCCCAAATATTATGTCACAATTTGTTCCCTTTCTAAGTGATGTGTTTTTATATACTGGCTCTCTGCTGCCATCTGATGGACAATAATGTTTACTACAATACAGATGATCAATAACTGTATTTATTTTATTTTTTATTTTTTTAACTAATAAATAATTTTGGTTTAATTGTACTTAACACCCATGTTTCTATTGTGACAGTATCCACTACAAGAAGAAGTCCAGAGAAGAAGAATGGCATCTGTGCCTTCTCAGTGCTGTGAGTATGGAAGTAGAAATATGGTACAACGCACTCATGCCATAGCACTTTCACAAGCGTGTTTTTGTATGTTAATGTGATGTGGGTCTGTCTTCATTGCATATTGATGACTTTGATTTGTAAAAAAAAAAATTCTTCATTCCTTGTTGTGTTTTGTGAGCAGGAAAATACATTTCATATAAGCCATCGGTCAAGTGCTGCTGCATTTAGGTTCTGACTTGTTCCATTTAAATTCACTTCAATGCCAGCAAATAATAAATAGTTTGAGCCTCCCCTTAAAAATCAAGCAAGGATTTTGGGGATGCACTAGCCACTATTATCGGTAGTTATAAAGAGTTCCTGGAAATACTTTTTCCTGATGATGTTTTGTTGTGTCAGAGTCAGCGATCTATTTTTTTTGTTCTACTCCACATTATTTCACAGTCACATTACTTCATGTGACTTAAAGGTACTGTAAGCGGAATGGTTCTTTCAGCTAACTTCCTGTCAGTTACTGCAGTTAGCAGTCCCCTCGCTCGTCCCTTCGTCACCACATTAATGCACTGCGGTCTTCAAGCAGCGAGTTATCTAGAAGCATCTCAGATCCATAAGTGTGATAAAACATCAAAACAGACATTGGGAAGGATTTTTACCTGCTCCGCCATTGTAGGCGCATACACATTCACCCATATGTTGCTCTGGCGTGCACCGGCAGTGAGACCATGAGTGAGACGGGTGTCGGTTTGTAGCGTTCTCTCTTGTGAGTGGATAAAATTTTTGGGATCCTCCAATAAGTTTATTTGCCGATTACATGCAGAGCAGCTGACTGAGAGATCGGCTTTATGAAACACGCACATTATGTAAGTGATCACTGTATGAATAAAGAGCTATTTAACACTTATATTAACATAAATAAACCGCTTACTTCACCTTTAATCACATTGTTTCAAACAATTCCAGTTCATCTCACACTGGTTTTACCATTCTTCATTTCCATCTAGCTTCCCAGATTTGGGTGTTTTCAGTCCCATTGCATGTTACACACTCATTGGGCCATTAACCTAAAGTCAGTGATTTGATTCTTCAGCTATGAAGCTAACTTTTCTTCCTGACTTCTTTGAACACTTGCCTCCATGCCACCAGGCAATTGGAGTTATTTTGGATGGAGTGACCAGCAGAGTACGTATAGTGGTTGTCCCCCCTCACCCCCTCCCCGTAACTTGTCATTCACTATGCATGGTACAGGACTGCTATTTTACTTTCTTTTATATTAAGGAACCAGTGCATGTTCTCTGTCCTTTCCTTGTCCTGATTGTATTTGACATGTCACATAAGGTATCCTCCTGATATATATATATACAAATGTTTATGTACGAGTGCAAATTCTGTTGATCTGACAATGTTAAAGTAGTTCACATTATTGTCAACCAGGGATTCATGCTTTTTGTATTGCATGCCTGATACCACTAGAGGGGGCTTTTTACTCAACAATTTATGTTGTTTCGAAGTCTTCCTTGCATTATATAGCAGCCAGCCATTCAGGCCAAACATCTGAGTTAGAGCATTTGCCAGTTGTACATATTTGTCTTTTGTATAAATCACCTTTATAATTTCTTGCCTGTTTCATTACTGTTATACTTCACACATATAGCTATACTATGTGCTTACAATGACATATGTGTATGCAGTACAAAAGAAGGGTGGAATCAGGGTGGATTTTCCCATAAATTATAAGCAGTAAGCAGACTGTTCAATATGTAAATCTATTAACACATTAAACAATTGAATGAACAAGAGCATAGTATTATCTTCAGATATATCTATAGGAGGTGTTAGAGTGGATTTTTTCCCTCCATATATTTTGAAGGTATCAATCATTTATCATTTGTAATTTTAATAGGATCTTACTTTGTTTTACTGAACTGTTTGTGTTGTCTTTGTCCAGCTTATGATGACCATGATAGTGCAGTGGATGACCGCGACAGTGACTACCGCAGTGAAACTGGCAATAGACCTCCCCGGTTCCACAACACCTCCCAGACAAATTCATCAATGCACCAGTACCCTATAGGACGCAGTCTCCAACATCAAACCCTGTCTAGGGAGACAGACTCCATGCAAAGTTATGAGCTAGACTATAGAGAAATAAGGGGGCCCAGGTAAACAAATACAAGCTACACAAACACACACATCCCTGCCTCATCATTGAAATACCATTTGATAATCTTTTGTATGAATGCATATATGCTTTTTAATTTGTGGAGTCAAGTTACCAAGAGCAAACATAATCCATTGATTGAGGTTTTGAAAAAAAACATCTTAGAAATACAGTGTTGCCATGAAAGAAAATGAGAAACAACTGTGATCCTACCAGGAGCTGAAACTTAACTTCACATAGGTTTTTCATGTGCATAAGAAGCAGCAAAACAAACGACAGTCCCTATGCAATTGTGCATGGTATCAAACAAATACAGTTAGTACCACTTGTGTACTTGGCTTTTTTCATTTGCTATTATATTCCTTCTTTTTGCATGAATACTTTCTTTGCATGATCTTTTGTTTGTCTAATGCTTAAATCCTTTCCTTCCTTTCTTTTTCTTTCTTTTTCTCTGCTTCCTGCATGGCCCCTTTTTTTCTTAAATCCAGGCGGTCAAACAGTCAGGGTGCAGTTAGAATAATCCCTGTGGACTCGGGTATGGGTGTGGAGGATTGGGAGAGTAAATATAAAATTCCTGACTCAGGTGTCTTGGATGACTACTTGGATGCCGAGCAAAAACTGTGGGTGGACGAAGATAAAAGCATCATCTACCGCTTAAGTAACAACCCTTCTGAGTCCAAAAGCAGTAGGTTCTATCAGACAGTAGAATGTGATGCACTATCCCCTGACGATACAGAGGAGCCAAATGGCAGGCCACACAGACAGAGGCGTGGTTTTGGTAGTGGAGAAGTCCGGTTAGTTTATAAGGAAGCTGGCAGCTTTGAGGATGAATTTTCCCCTCCAGAAATTGATATAATTCCGTCAGTTAAACAGCAACGGCAGCAGACAGATGGAGAAGGTCTTCTTTATAAGACCAGACTCTGGGCCAAAACTGCCTTAGAGGACACACTGGAGAGCTATGCAGCTTTTCGTGAGGAGGAGGCTGCTCGGGAAGAGGCTGCTATGATAAGGGGGAGGAGTGAATATGGCTCAGTTGGTTCCGATGAAATGCAGTTTTACTTTGGATCTGAGGAGGAACTAGATGACCTGACATTCACTGAGGGGGATGTTAGCTATGGATATGAAAGTTACTACTACCCCGACAAGTATATATCACATTTCGAAGGACAAGGCTATTCAAACAAAGGGAAAACAGGTCATGGAGAAGATCCTATGTTGTCTCCTGTAGAGGAGCCAGGTGATGAATATGTAGATGCAATGGATGAACTCCAGAGCTTAGTTCACTCAGTGTCTGAATACCTGGCTGTAAAAGAGGAGGAGATCAACAACTATGAATCAATGCCTAAACCAATTAGAAGAAAACTCCCAGCACTGCCAACCGAAGTTGTACCACCTGTGGACAGCACCGAAGGCAAACCTGAGGTTATTGAGGAGAGTGCTGTTGAACAGGGCATAGCTGGAGTAAAGAATGTCATGAGCTCATTATTTAGTTCAATCACAGGAGCCAAGTCTCCCACTGAGTTGGAAGCTTCTGCAAGAAGTCCATCCCCCCAACCAACACAAGCAGAATCTGGTATTTCAAAACTGCTGTCTTTCATCCCTGGTGTTAGCAATGAAGCCACGGACAGCTCTGGTGTCACTGCAGCAGATCCAACCACCACCCTCACAGTATCACCCCAGCCTGAGACTGGTATTTCAAAGCTGCTTTCATTTATTCCAAAAAGTGGTGGCACTTCCCCACCAGTAGCCATAGTTCCTCCTGCCTCTCAGGAGCCCACAACAGAAAAAAAGTTTTCCCTCCAATCTCTTTTGCCATTTCAATCCCCTGAATCCAGTCGCCAAGCTGACACTGATCAGGCATCAACACCTGTTAGCACAGGGGAGCAAGGCAGTGCAACTACTGCTAACCAATCTGGGTTTGAATCCATGTTAGGAAGGCTTAGTCCTTTGAGACTTTTTTCAAGTGCACCTCCATCTAGAGAACCATCACCACAGCCATCAGAACAAATAAGTGTATCTTCTGCAAGCAATGAATCCCAGCAAGGGTCTGTTAAAAGAGCTGCAAGTCTTAATAGAGAGGGCTCACAAATAGAGCGACAGCTGTCAGGTGAGACAAGACCAGGTTCAGGAACTGGATCAGTTGATCTATTGCCAGATACAGGGAGTGGATCACTTGAAACATGTAGTGGGTCAGTAGAACTTCTTCCAGAAACAGAATCATCTGGCGAACTACCTGATATTCAGCAAAGACGAACTTCTGCAATATCCGAACCAAAACCTGAAAGCAGTTCAGAGGAAACAGGATTCTTCAGTCCTTTTAAGAAATCAATATCTTCCCTCATATCATCAGATTCTTTGCAGACTGACACCAAGCCTGAAGAAGAGTCGTCTTTAGGCAGCAAGCTCAAAATTCCATTTTTCACATCTGACAATAATTCAACAGCAACCCCACCAAAAACAGAAGGAGGTATGCTCTCAGGGTTTCTTAAGTTTGCATCAGGTGAAGATACAAATGCCCCACCAAAGAGTGCATCCCCCATCCCTGCAAGAACTCCCTCTCCAAGTCGTGCTTCCCTACTTGAAAGTAGCCCTAAAGGAGCCCAGGAAACTGGCTGGTTTTCAAATCTGTTTAAGGCAACACCAAGTGAACCTGCTAAGCAACCTGCAAAACAACAAATCCCCCCCACTGTGATTCTAACCACACCTAGCGATCAAACTGAGCCACATACTGAACAAATGGTCCCTGACACCAAAGAGATCACTCTCTGTAAAACAGAACAATTGTCTCAAGATCCTCAGAACAAGACAGATTTCCAGCCAGAAGCAATTGTAACAACTAAAGATCAAGCGTCTCCCAAGCCTGAGGAACAACCACAAGCCTCACAGGCTCAGGGAATTATGGCTGGATTACTGAAACTAGGATCAACAGAAGACGTATCGTCTGAAAAGAAAGCCCAGGGAGGGGATAATCAGCCTCAACAAGGTGGTCTATTTTCAGGCCTATTTTCATCACCTTCCCAGTCTCCCCAGCAAACTCAACAGAATTCTGCCACACAACAGTCGGGAGGACTTTTGTCTGGATTTCTAAAATTTGCCTCTGATGCCTCTAATGTTTCTGCTCCTACAAATCCGTCATTGTCAACCTTGTCAGGAAGCCAATCTGGCCAAATATCTACTCAAAATCAATCAGGACAACCTGCTGCTGCACAGCCACCTACTGAAGGATATTTGTCTGGGTTTTTGAAAAAAGCTGCTGACACAGTAACAGGGTCTCAACCAACCCTGTCCAGTCAAGAGCCACAACCAGATACAGCTGGCCAAATGGTCAAAAAGGAAGGGTCTGAACAAAACTTGAGTCAAGGGACCACACCTCCTACGAAGTCAGCAGAAAGTTTGAAAAGATTTGGTTCAACAGAATCACCTCACCTTGACAAAAGTCAACCTGACCAGCAACAAAAACAAGCTGGAGCTTCAGATCAACAACCAAACGTACAGCAACAGCCTGATCAAACAACAGAACAAATACCTCCTCAACCTAGTGGATTGTTTGGAGGTTTATTTAAACCTACAGAAACTGCTACCCAGCCACCAAAAGGACCTACAGCTACACAATCTCCACAACCAAAACTAGCACAGCAAGCACCTCCTCAACAAGGAGGCTTCTTCTCTGGTCTGTTTGGAATGGGGGGCCAAGACTCTGCTAATCCGAATCAAGCCCAGCCTTCACAAAACCAGCAGCAGCAGAGTAGTCCAATGAGACAACAACCTAATCAGCAACCAGGAAATAGACAAAACCAGCAACAGCCAAACAAAGTCCCTCCACAACAGCCGCCCAGTAGCCCTGGAGGGATGCTCTCTGGGTTATTTAACAAAATTGCAGATGCAGGCACCCCAGAGACTACAGTGGGGAGTCAATCACAGCAGCAACAGGCACAAAGAGCAGACCCTAAGACCAGCCAGCAACCAGCTAATCAACAGACAGGCTTCTTCTCTGGGCTATTTTCAGCAGGTCCTCCTCCGCGAGCACAGCAGCAGCCACCTGTTAGTCATCCAAACCAACAGCAACCCCAACAAGGTAACAGACAGCCTCTGCGAAGGCAAAATCAGATACCTCCACAAACTGCTGCCTCTGCACCAGAGCCACAGCAGGGTGGGCTATTATCTGGGCTCTTTAATAAGTTAGCATCAACAGAAACACCACAACAGCCCACCCCACAGACTGGGCCTCAACAGGGCAATAAACCAAACACTGTTGGACCTGGTCAATCTGCAGCTCAACAATCATCTCAACCAAGTCAACAAGGAGGGTTCTTGTCTGGTCTGTTCGGTCCGACTGCACCCCCAAACCAGCAAATGTCAAATCCTCAACAAACAACAACCCAACAGCCTAGTCCAAGTGGAGGCTTGCTTTCAGGTATACTGAAACTTGCATCTGGTGAAAATGTGCCACAAGAACAACAGTCACCTCAACCGGCTCAGACCGATCAACCTTCTGTTAAGTCAGAAACAAATCCAGTCCAGTCTGAATCAGGGGGATTATTCTCTGGCCTTATTAACAAAATTTCAGGTAGCGTGGAACACTCATCATCACCTTCTGATCAGGTGAACCCTCAAACAACACAGAACCAACTTACACAACGTGCAGGACAGGGGCGACCACAGATTCAGAGAACCAAACAAGTGGAGATGAATTCCTCCCACGATGTGTCCACAGACAAAGATTTAAAAGGTCCAGCTCAGAAAGGTTTTCTCTCAAGTATTTTTAGTACCAAGGAGGAGTCATCATCAAACACACAGCAGCCATCAACCCCTCATATTGGCAAGGAAGAGCCAAAAACCAACACAGCTCCTGGATTGTTATCCAGTGTTTTCAAAACAGGCTCCAGCGACAGTAGCACTTCTACTCCAGGGAAAGAAACAGAAAAAGGTCCTCTTGATTGTTTACTACCAAAGGGTAAGGAGGATATTCCTATAAGTACAGCAACACTCACACCTACTGTTGTTACAGCAACTTCATCTGTGGATGCCTCTAAAGAACCTCTGCAATCTCAGGTTTGGCAAGATCCCACAATTAACCCAACCCAGTGTTACCTTGAGGAAATTCAACGTCTCTTGTATGGGACAGCACATGAATATGGTTACAAGGATCTTTTATTCAACTTTACAGAGAGTGGTGTTATTCCACCAGACCTGTATGAACATCAGTGTCTCATTGAAGCTCTTCTGTGGCAACAACTCAATGATTACGCCCTTGCTGAAGCCCTTGCCACTGAAGCTCAGAAACGCTCCCAGGCATGCCAAGGGCATATGCCCCCAACGGTTAGAGAACCTCAATTGGAGAATCGCCAATGGTTAAATCCTGTGGAAATGGACATAAGTAACTTCAATGTACCCTCACATCCTTGGAGGGATGCTAATGCCGACCTTTTTGAGAGCAGAAATCGCTTTTTTGAGCCAGATGAAGATCTTGTGTTGTTTGACATGAGTTCAAGAAACAAGAAATCCTGGAGTAGCTGTGACCACTTGAATGGTCTTGATGGGAACAAAAGACCATGGATTGTGGAAAGTAGTGCTCTTAATCTATCCACAGAAAAACCAAAGAAACGGTATAGTAGATGTCAGTCACTTACAGAATGCAGTGCACAGGAAATCAGCAAAGTATTGGACAAGAGTGGTGTTATTTCTGATGTAAAAGATGAAGCCTTTGGTTTGAAATCAGCAACTAATTTTTTAAAACAACTTGCTAAAAAAAAGGGTCCAATAGACTTAACACATGGTGCTATTAATTTAAGCAGTTCTGCAGGAGCTATAGGGGATGTGGATGGTGAAATGCTATTTGAGGATTCTGAGTGGTATCAACAATGGCTTTCACTACTGGAGCAAGGGATGTGGTGGCCAGCTGAGGCTGGGGACTGTGGTTATTATGTTTATACAGAAGAGGGTTACATTTATTCCCTTTTAACTGACAGAGCTGGTAAACACCTATATGCCTGTGCTGCTCCAGAAGATGTTCAAGCTCTGGAAAATATCACTGAAAATATTGCAAGCTTTCTCAAACAAAAAGAGAAGGAAAAAGTTACTCTTTGTGGTTTTAAAATCCCCCTGTGCACCGAAGATAATGGTTTCTGGATTCCAGGTCAACAACAGAATAAAGTAGTGCTTTCAGATGCTCCCGTGGACTTAACTTATGCCCTTAGGAAAGGTGAAAAAATTATGAACATGAATTTGGAAAGTTTCTCTCAAATGTTTCAGGAATCCATATCTCATCAAGCAGAGCAGGCCGTAGACTTCAGTGTGTACAAGCTTCAAAAGATCAAGGTGGAATCAGTACAAAATGGATATAGCTGTCAGGAGGAACCAACTGAAGCAGCTGATCTAACTTTGAATACGATGAAAGGTGGACATGGAGGGCCATACTGGAAGAATCAGGATATGAAAGACGTGCTAACCCTTTCACCTGCAACTTCTCCAAGGACATTTACAAAACAAATTTCTCCAAACAAACGTTTCCCAATTCCTGAAATTAGGATTGCACATGCAGGTGATACAACTGTCCAACCAATACAAAAACCAATCACCAATGTAATGCCTTCTAACAGTGGTGCAAGTAAACAGTCATCCCCAATACCTGCTGGTGCAAGTAAACAGTCATCCCCAATACCTGCTGCATCCCCATCAGTGTCTAATCTTCCTGAAACCCCATCAGCTTCAAAAATACCAGGACCTGTACATTTAGGAAGGAAACTGCCTACAACATCAGCTGCCACAAACGTGACTTCAGCTATTTCAACAACAGCTCTGGCAACTTCTGTTAAGAGTTTACCCACTATATATTCTACAACTGTGACTGCTCCTTCTGTTTCTCCACAGAAACCCCAACTTGTAAGGCAGCCATCTCAGGCAGACAAACCTAGAGTATTACCACAAGTGAATAAGACTACAGTCACAGGGATGGGTGACTTTAGCAAAGTTACTGGTACACTAGTTATGGACAAAACATCTCTCATGTCTCAAAAACAGCTACAGGAATCAACTCCGGAATTTAAACCGAAGTTACACATACTGAATGAAAACTTGACATATAATGAAGCCCACCTTTACAATAGAAATCGTAACATTGGCATTCCTGTGGGTGCTCAAATGGGAAATAAAGTCCTAGATTTTTCTCCAAAAATTAATAAAAACAAAGATGTCAAACAAAAAGATGCATCAGACCACAAAGTAGAATCTAAACAAAAAGATGATGTTGTTGATTTCACAAAGTACAAGTTGAAAAATTACAAAGAGAAAAAGCAAATGGAAACTACTACAAATGTGTACTCAACTGACAAGACCAAAGTTGCTGTAGATCTTACTAAACAGAATGAGGAAGAAGAAGTTGAATGGCCTATTTCAGAACATACCACTGTGGCCACATCACAGCAAAGTCCAAAAATGTCAGTTGTGATAAGAGATGCTCAAACCAACTATAGATCAGTAGCTGAACAGAGCAAATCAGAAAGAAGATTGCCCAGTCCAGACGCAAGAGTTGGCCATGTATCCTCTACAATGCATATCCAAAGACCACTAGTCTCCCAGAGTGTCTCCATAACTGATATGAACCAAACTGGCATAAAAGTCTCTGCAAAAGATGCAAAAGACATTTCATCCAAATTGTCTCTTACATCAGCTGATACATTTCCAAAGAGTTCTGACATTAGCATTGTGGTATCAGAAACAAGAAGGTCTTCCATCACTCATATTTCTGGTAAAGCATCTGCCCATGATGCAGGTCTTCAAAAAACTCCAAACACGCAACCATTGCAACCCATATGTCCTCCACACTTGGTAAGCCCTGTTATGAGAAATCAAGATAACACCAGAGGAGGGCAACTGAATTATTCATTAAATTTGCAACCAAATATGCATCACAATCCACCAATAGCTTCAACTGGTTTTAGGCAGCAAATTCCTGCTGACAGTATGATAGCAACTTTTACACATCCTTCCCATCAATATAGTGGAAAGGGGACCAGTGCACCAGCAAACTCAAATAAAACTTTATTAGATATGTCTGCTAAGGCAAAAGTCACAAAGAGTCCGGAAACTGTTGTGCCATCAAAAGATCCTGTCTGCGAGGCACTATCATTGACAAACAGAAGACCAGTATTTTCTGAGAAGGCAGCCACAAGTACTAGTCGTCATGAATCCATTGACTTATCATGTCAAGGAGAATCACCAGAGCCTCAGGGAAAAACCACAGAATGTATTAATTCCCTTCCTGTTGATGAACATCCTTATTCTACTATAACAGATACTCCGGTAAATGGCTCTGTGAGGATAAACGAATTTCCATCTGGTCGTAGGAGACCATTGTTACCTAGACAGCAGTCTCCATTACGTCAGTCTTCTGAATCCCTTGAAGCAACAGCACCAGCCAATACAATTAAGGCCACACTAGATATGACTTCTAAGTCTTCTGCCAAATTGAAGGAGGGGGTTCTTGAAGTAAGAACAGCTGACCCTTATACTGAAGCTATATCACTATCGAAAAGCAAGCCAAGTGCCCGTGAACTTGCACGAAAAGATTCTGTTGGTGTACCACTAGTTGTTGATATCCCTTCTCAAGAACCTCTCAGAGACATTTTTATCAGCTCTCCTGCAAATGCACAGCAGGGGTTTGAGAATTACAATCAGAGTCAGTCTACTGTATATCAACAACAATATTGTCAGAGAAAACCTGATGTTGTTGTCCCACCGAATCACTCAATTTTACAGCTGTCAGCAACTGTACAAACACATCAGACATCCACTTCAACAAAACCTGACATGGCTACTGTAATGGATATGTCCCCCAAGCCATCCCAAATCACACTGCAAACAGCAATGCTAAAAGAGTCTACACAAAGTGAAGCAATTTCGCTTCTTAATAAGCCAAGTGCAAGAGCAATTGCCAGAAAAGATTCTGTTGGTCTTTCCCTAGTAGTTGAACCAAGATTGGAATCAACATGTGAGAAGCAACCTCAAACTGTGGACAGGAATAGTCCCTGCATTGGAACTGTCCCTGTTTTCAATGTACTACCTTCCAGCTGTAGGACAGAGCCGCGTTCCAGTACAAGTGAGACCACTGCTATGCCACAGTCCATTATCCATCCACTCCTTTCTGCTCCAGCAAACTCTATTAAAGGCACGTTAGATATGTCAACCAGGTCATGTAAATCAGACACAGTGCTAAACTATTTGGATCCAGTATCGCTGGTAAGGGCTAGGGCATCGTCATTGGAATATTCTCAAAGAGATTATGTTGGTGTTCCACTAATTGTGGACACAAACCAGGCCCTGGAACAACCTAAAAGGCAACAGACACGGACAGGATCACAAGAACAGATGCAACAAAGATGTGTATGCAGTGAATCTCCAAAAATGGATCCAAGAGCATCTGCACCAGCAAACTCCATCAAGAGCTTCCTAGACATGTCTCCAAAACCACATCAGATTGAATCTTTTCCTGAAACAGCACCTGATTTCTCGTCATCGGAACCAGTGTCATTGGTCAGAAACATGGACACTGTAAAAATCAATTATTCTGTTGGTGTACCACTCTTAGTGGAGCAATCTGCACCCCAACAAGAAAATACAACTGAGACCATGCAAAGACAGAAATCTACCAACCACAACGCTGAGATCCTGTGTGGTTCAAGGCATACATCTAAGGAAACACACCAACAAAATAAGCCAGTGGATTTCTCAGCAAAAGACAGCCTAAATACAATAAACATTTCAAGTAATCACGTTGAGCAGGAGGATGGCCAGCCAATGAATTTTACTAGCAACAAAGAAAAGAAGGAAATGTTTGAAAGATGGCCAAATCGAGGGCAGTCAGGATATAAAGCAAATATTATGGACCTAACTGTTAATCATCAAAACAAAACCACAGTTATTGGTCCTGAAGATGTGAAGGACCTTTCCTCCAACATGCCTTCTCTGTCTCAAGGTACCCTTCATCATCATCAGCAATATATACCTCCACCCACTCCAAATGTGCTCAGAGAAGATACAGTATTTTCTCCAACTCAGAAGACACTACAGCATAGAGAATATTCTACTGATAAACCTGCCACCACACAACCTGGAATACATTGCAGAAGGCAGTCAGGACCAGAATTGAATGCTGCCCCAATGAATACTTTAGTATCTCCTTTGGTGCCTATTCAAATGAAGATACAGCATCCTCCGCTCCAAACACAACATTCAGTTCCACAACAGCAATACCAGCAACCTAGTCAGGCTATCGGTTTGTATTCATCTATTGCCAGGTCTCAGCCAAAGCCCCCAAAGTTGACAAGACAAGAGACAATGGTTCAGCATGACGTAACCCATGTACCGAAAATTCTTATCAGGCAGCCAACTGTGGAAAGCTCTGGAAGCAATGAGCAAAGCCCATTAGATAGTGGAGCAATGACAAGTAATATTCAGGAATTGCCACCAGTTTCTACCCAGCAACTTTATGGCAGAACCCAAACAGTTTTTACCCCACAGCCTGTCAATCTTGAGTCATCGCCTGCTCCATTTATTCAGAAAGCACATGATAGACAGCCTGTGCAGAACAGTACCAGTATAGATCTTTCTTCAAAAGCTCCTGTTCAACTCTCAAAACAACCGGATCCGAACCAATACCCCGTCACTTTCCAGAATTATCCCACACATACTGTACCCTCAAATACTGTTTCAACTCAACATGCACTTATATCACAACCCAGCACTAAACAGGACTCGATGCTTGCAAAACCTGTCAAGAGTACTGATATGAACCAGGGCTTTGGAGCTGAAATGCGAGGACCACCGGTATCTTTGACACCAGCTGGATCCAGCTCTGTTAAGGGTTTGATTTCATTATTCAGTGGAGAAGTTTCACAGCCCTCTGTCAGTACAAAACCAGTTGCTGTTATGCCCCACCACACTGAAATTGCATCTACACCTGTGGACCATAGGACACAAGTTTCTCCAATACAGACTTCTGCTGTCAGCCATTTTGCTCCTGACAAGAACACAGCATCTGCATTGAGCACATCTACCGTGCACAGCAATGTTGACGGAACAATTGCCCCAGCAATACATGTTGTTAAAATACCAGAGAAAATTGATTTGGGCCCACAAATGCCTGTTGTTGCTAGCTGTCCGCCCAGCACACCAGCACCTGTTAGTGACCAAGATGTCTCAACAGATAATAAAACAACTCAAGCTAAATTATTTGCTGAATCTAGCCCACTGTCAAATGGTGAACCATCTGAGCTATCCAACAATCAATTTGCAGCTAGCTCAGCAAGAGAGACACACGTGAAAGAATTGCCCCCTCCTGATTCCTCGACAGCTAAACCAATAGAATCCATGACACCTAAAGAAATTCTAAGTAAAGTGGGCCCAGGACCTTCAGAAATATTGTCAGATGCTACATCTAAAACAATCACCGAAGAAGTTTTTGCCACCACAGATAGCATGGCTGTATCTGCATCAGACATATCACAGGAGGAAATTAGCCACCCACGGTCAATTTACATTGGCATTAATTCCTCATCTCCTGTTGATACCAAAATGGAATCAGGTGAGCAACAACCCTATATTAGACTACCCCATATTTTTGTCTCAGCAGCAAGCACACCAGAAGAGGAGACAGTTGAACATGAATTAAATGAAAGTTGCAAGACTGAACTACCAGCTGTCAGTACTTCTCAAGATATCAATCAAATTCCGACAATGGCACTAGAAATTAAGGATTCTATACCTGTTGATATTCTTGGACAGTCTAAAATATATGAGGATGCTGGAACTACAGACATCATCAACACAGAGGCATTCATTGAAACTGAGCAGGTCAAGACATGCTCACCAGACTTGTCAATTACACTGACTTCCGCAGATGATACGCTTGCAGATGAACATAACTCACAGTACATCTTAACCAAGATAAGCTCAAGCACAGAAGCTACTGTCTCAGCACCTGAAGTAAAAACAGAGACCACTGAGGTATCTGAACAACCACTTGAGCCATCTTCTGAGGAAATTAAATCAACAGCAGCAGATATAACACCACTTGAAATATTACCCGGTGACCTGCCCAGTAAGGTTGCAGACACAGCATCACCAGAAGTAGATACAACTCTTGAGGAGTTAGCCCAAAAGGATACAAGCACAACTTCAGACGTGATATTGTCTAAAGTTCAGTCTGTTGATAATTTGTCCCTGAAAGAAGAAGCATCAGATGTAAAATCATCTGAAACATTACAACAGCTTCAGGACAAAACCGAAATGCAAGTTAACTTATCTGATCCTGAACCCAGTCCTGTCAAACCTCCCACAGAAGAAATCACAACCTCCAAGGAAAGTTTAGATGTGAAAGTTGATCAGCCCGAGGCTGAAAAATCTAATGACCAACCAGGAAAAGGCATATTTTCCACAATGAGTGGCTCTTCAGCAACCCCACAGCAAACACCTTCCCAATCTGGATTATCAATGCTTGGTGGCATTCTTCCTGGCTCCGCTACCAAAGACATTCCTGGCACAGGCTTTCTCTCAATGTTTGGTGGGTCAAATGCCCCATCTTCACCTGGATCCAAAGATCCACCACCACCACTGTCAGCCCCACAAGAGCCACAGGGAAAAGGCTTATTCTCCATGTTTGGTGGACCCAGTAGTCAGCCACCATCTGGCCCAAGAGGTCCAACTAGTGGAGGTGTGCGACCTCGAGGTCCTCCGCCCAAAGAACCTCCAAGCAAAGGCCTGTTTTCCATGTTTGGTGGATCTGCACCTCAACAGCCACCGGGTCCCAGAGGTCCTCCAGGAGGTACTGCCACGCCAAGTGGGTCTTCCATGTTTAGTGGCATCCTCCAAGGTTCTACTACACAAAACGAAACCCCTGGTGCAGGTTTGTTTTCCAAGTTTGGAGGACTTGGTTCCCAGCCACAAACTGGACCTAGAATGACCACAGCAGGACCGAGAGGTCCCACCCAAGGGCCCAGAGGTCCCACCACAAGACCAAGAGGCCCACCCCCAGGACCCAGAGCTCCGGAGCCCTCAAGTAAAGGAATGTTCTCTATGTTTGGTGGACAAAACCAGCAAGCATCGGACGCACATCCCCCAGCCTCAAACCCACCTGAATCAGAGAGTGTTTTCAAAGTTCCCTCTGTGTTTTCACTTGGTGGGAATTCTGATAGTAGCAAATCTAAAACTGGATTTGGCCTATTTGGAATGTCTTTCATGGAGGAAACCAAGACAGAGTCTGAAATAATTATTCCTGTGAAGGAGGATATTGCTCAAAAAGTAGAAACCCCGGACACAATTGATATTTCTAAAGAAGGAAAGGATCACATCGTTGAGTCCTTGGAAAATGTACCCGCTGGGCCTCTTTGTGATTCGTCAGATAAGTTGGAGCTCCAAGTAGATCAGGCAAGCCAAGATGGTTCAGATTCAACCTTGGATATCAATAAAATTACTACTGACCTTGCCTGTAATGAAAATCCCTCAGCTGTGGCTGCAGCTCCTGCCACAGACACAACTAATATGGCCAGTGATCTTCTAGAGAAAGATACATTATTGGACCAACAAGCTGCACAACCTGTTAGTGAGGAACAGTCAGACATCCAAAAAGAATACAAAGAAGTCAAAGATACCGTGGATGCTGAAAAAGATGTGGCTGACACAGAAACAGATACTTTTAAAGTAGTGAGCTTAGGTCAGGAAACTGACAATATGCTGACACCAATAGGAGTTTCTACAGACGAAAATAAAGTATTAGATACGGATGTAGTTGAACATGTACAAGATGTGGTTGAAGGAGACAAACCAATTCCAGAGGTAGAAAAAGAAACTGAAGAGTCTCTGAAAGTATCTGGTGAAGGGCATACTGCAGTTGTAGATGCAGTTAAAACAAATGAGGAGCCTTTGGAAGTTGATATTAAAGAAGAAGTAGTTGCAGATGTGACCAGCTTAAGTACGAAACCTGTAGAAGGTGTTGGTGTGGAACAAACAGCTGTTACAGATGTTGAAGAATTAACTAAAGAACCTACAGAGGTTTTTGGTGATGGAAAAGCAGCTGTTGCAGATGTGGAAAAATCTACTGAAGAGGCAACTGTAGCTGATACAGTGATAACAGAGAAACCTACTATATCTATGCCGGGTTCAGATACAACAGAGTCTGCTATTTTAGAATCAGACACATCTAGCAAAGATGATTTGAAAGCCTCAGTTGATGAGACTGCTATTGAACCAATTGAGGCTAAGTCAGAGCCTGGAGATGCCATTAAAGAACCTTCACTTGGGTTAGAGAAACCCGTTGAAAGTACTATTTCTGTGGTGGCGGTCTCATCATCAGATGAAGAAAAAACTATCATCACTAACTCACCAGAAATCATGACAGCTCAAGTGGTCGGGCCTCTGAAAGATCCATCAATGGTCCCTGCTTGTCTTCCTCCACAGCAACAACCCAGGCCAGGCATGGCCAGGCCACCTGGCCCACCAGGACAAAGAATGGGAGCACCAAGGATGGGAGGGCCACGGATGGGGGGATCAAGAATGGCAGGGCCAAGAATGGCTGGACCAAGACAGACAGGACCACAGAGACCCCCTGAACCAGCTCAATTTTCTGGCTTCATGTCTATGTTTTCTACCCCAAGTGCCCCAAGTAAACCACAAAATGTTGGTGGATTTTTTTCAAGTTCACCTGGTTCATTTTTTGGATCATCACCTGCTCCTCGTCAGCCACAACAACAACAACAACAACAACAACAGAAAAGCTCATTTTTTGGTCTTCCAACTAACATTGCTACAGAATCCCTTACCAGTGACATATTTGGTATGTTTAAAGGTCCTGAAACAACACAATCTGAGGAACATAAACAGCCTGACTCAGAGTCTGGAAAGGGGGATCCTTCTGAGGTAGCAAAGGTAACAGTCTCTGAGAGCACTGAACAGACAGATACAGAGAAGACACCTGTATCTGGAAATGAACATGTTAAAAGAACTGATGACTCTGAGGTCCTGGAAAAAGGATTATTGGAGGAGGCAGAGCAAACTGACAAAACAGGGGAAGAACAAACTGACAAAACAGAGGCAGAAGAAAGTTCTCCGACAGAATCCATCGTGAAAACGGCTTCACTTGACAAAGAAGCAGAGCATGCTGAGAAATTAGAGGGGCCTGGTAATGCAGAGGTTGACAAAGCCGCACCACCCCCAGCTCCTGAAACCAAGGGAATGTTTGACATACCAGGTCTGACCACCCCTTCATTTGGCTTCATGTCTGCTGCTGCTGAGGGCACATCTATTGGATCCCTTTTCTCCACCACTCCATCTCCAACCACGGGGGCTAAGACAACACAGCCACAACAGACAGATGGCGGTCTCTTTTCTGGTTTTAAAAACCTTTCAGCTGGTATTTTCCAGGAGGAAAAGCCACCTGGGAAGGAGGAGCCATCACCTGCTTCATCGTCTATGTTTGGCATGAAACTTGGCTCAATGTTTGGGAGCCCTGACCCTCCCAAAGCTGAACCCACCCCTCCAGTGATCACAGTCCAACCTCAATCACAAATTCCCAAATCTACAGATGAACCTTGTGAGCCGGACCCTGACACACTTTCTCAAGGTTCTGAAGCAACTGGAAGTCCAGATGCCAGTGACATAGAAGGACCAACAGACACTTCCAAAACAGGAAGCTGTGACTCCTTAGCACAGTCCCCACTGTCTGGCCTCCCCTCTGACCCAGTTTCTCTAATAGAAGGTTTCGATAAACCTGAGTTAAAGATCACCCCATGTGAGGTAGACAAGAATCAAGTTGACACACCTGACACTATGCATGCAGATTTGGGAACAGAGCAACCAAAGGACCTGTTGGAAGCTGATAAAAGGCTAGTACAATTTGTGTGATGAATGGCATTATTCATTTATCATGCTAACATAGACAACTGTATAGCCCCTTTCCTTCTCCTCGTGTGTTTGATATCAGTAGCTCTGTAGTTTTCTTTTTCCTATTCCACAGCTTTAAAATCCTAAGCATCTTTAGACATTTTTAGATATAGGTCCACACAAACACATGCACTACTGCATATCCACATGAAACCATACATACAAACCCATTTAGTCAGAATCTGACATTTTAAGTTTCATCATCAAAGCTCGAAACTGTCACATCTGCTTGAAAGTTGCTCAGCGTAAATGTACTGGAGCTACTATGTCGTACTTAGAGCAACTCAGTAATAGCTTTTCTGACAGTGATGGAAGTGAATGAAGAAACCAATGGCCTTTATTTATTAGCTTCTTATTTGTGAAGCGTGTATAAAGCCCCTCCTTTCTGTCCCCTGCAGTTCTTTGAATTATTCTCCAAGCTTTAGCCAATTTGTTTATAGGAATTAAAGTCTGCTATATTTATGATGGTATGACAGTGCACACCATGGAGGCAGGCTGGACACTGAGAAGGGATTTGGCCTTCACCCAAGACAAAGTAAATCATGACAATTAAAGCACAGAGCCACTTAACTTGTGAGCCGTCTCAATCATCCAGCAGCCACACAGGCTCTATCCAATCTGGTCAGCCACTTCCATCAGGGAGGTGATGTGGATTCCCATAAACCTTTAGTTTCAGTCTGGAAAAAAAGAAGGTTTAAGACGTTTGAATAATGTGCATTTGTCTCATTGTACTGTATGCTACACACTTTAGCAGATCCTGTAAATGTGCTTTAGTAGAAGTAGATTAATCAAACATTTATTTTATCCAGGCTGTTAGACAAAACATTCAAAGCTGTGAAACAATAGTAGGTATTATATAAACATACTATTACTGCCTTAAACTTGCAGGCTGAGGACCTCCCAGTGCAGATGGCAGCCCTCTCTTTACACAACTGTTAGAGAAAATATAGCTTAATCTATTTACCATACCCTACTGAACCCTGTGAGTTGGCCTTGTTTTGTGTCACCTTCTTCCCTGGATCAGATGATGATGATGATGGTCTTCTTCTTTTGGCCTGAGATGTACTGCCAGTTCCTTTTATAATTAATTTGACGCAACATTAATTGAAAAGTTTCATTCCAAAATCAAGGTACACCATTTCAATTTAAAACTCCCTTTTTGAATCAAAGTGCCAATCAAAATTACACTTTATTTTTTAGTAATTTCCCAATTATATATATCTTAAGAAAAACACATGAATTTCAAGTGGTAGTTTCCCAATTTCCTGAATTTTGGAATAAAAGCTTTCGATTAAACATGAATCCCCTCCATTCATTTCCCTAATTACCACCTCTAAATAGCAATGTTGTTTTACTACAGTCCACCGGACAGCAGTCGCTTTGACTCATCAGGCAACCTTAGCCCAGCCAGCTCCCAGCTCAGCTCGGAGCCTGAGGAGTGTCGAGTTCCAGTGACCGGCCCCCTGAGCGGCCCTCAACCACCTCTCAAAAGCCAGCCGACCACCTGGGACGAAGAGGAGGAGGAAGAGGTCGAGAAAGGCATGCATCCCATACCAGAGCCTGGTTCCAACAAAGATTTGGAGGACTCTTCGGTCATCCTGCCCAAACCCATCTCGGACAACCACGATAACAAGACTCAGAGTAAAATCTGGTACGTAAAACATTTTAGACATTTGAATTTAATTTATTAAGTTTGACCATGTTTGTGAAGGAGTTGCTCGATTCCCAATGGCTTTATCTGGGTGTGGTGTGTGCTCGAATTTCGATTTAGTACGATCTGAGTCTGACTAACATGTT
Source organism: Ammodytes marinus (assembly GCF_949987685.1). Classification (NCBI taxonomy): domain Eukaryota; kingdom Metazoa; phylum Chordata; class Actinopteri; order Uranoscopiformes; family Ammodytidae; genus Ammodytes; species Ammodytes marinus. The sequence continues at coordinate 28,739,686 of NC_137231.1, forward strand.
TACATGTATTTTAAAAGTCCAGTTACAGTCGGACTAACACAATAAATAGATTTTCTCTAACGTCGTGTAAATGTACTGAATGTCGGTCTGAAAGAAATATTCAGGTGCTCAACAGGTTTTTCTTGCTAAGTGGCTATTAACAAATCCATCATAACATTATTCCAATGTAAGAGATGAGGGACAACATCCACAGCCACTGTTTTATGCAGAAATATATTCTAAAGTTAGAATGAGACTAATATGAGGCTTCAGTGGTCTGAAGTAGTCTGTAATGTGCTCCATAACTATCATTGGAAGGATCCTTACAGTGTCATTTTAAGACAGACTTCAAATTATGTTTGATCTTGTATTGGATATCGGTGCACACATGTATTTTTCTAAAACTTGTCTCCTCGAAGTTCTTCATCTTTTTGCTTGATTTTTCTTAGTTTCTCCGAACATGGCCCTCCACCCTGCTCTCCATCCAGAGTGCGCTGGCTGAAGGCATACAACAAAGTCAGAATACAGATACTGGAGGTAGACAAACTCGTTCTATTTGCTTACCCCAACTGCTCTCTCTCTCTCTGTCTGTTTCTCTTTCTTACACAGTCACACACTCACACAAACAAACAAATACACACGCACACGCGCGCACACACACACACACACACACACACACACACACACACACACACACACACACACACACACACACACACACACACACACACACAGCTTGTGTACTACACTGTATTTATCCATAATGGTATTTCAATCCAATTTAGCAAACTTGAAAATCAAATCACTTGAATGAATCCAATTAAAAGATTCAGATATACAGGCACATGAACATTTCAGAGTATCTCTCTCTCTCTCTCTCTCTCTCTCCCTCCCTCATGCAATGATGATACTTTCTCTACCCCTTTTCCCCTATGGGCTGGTTGAGTTGGTTTTCGTGCCACGGTAATTTGCACCGATTTTGTGCTCCTTGAGCATTTCCACTCTGAAAAAAAACTCCTTTTTAAGGGTTCCGTCAGATCAGACTGTCACTCTGCTATAGGAGGAAGGTTTTAGTTCCATTGAGTTCAATTGAGTAATAACGATTCCTCAGAGATGTCCCCAACAACCTGGGGGTGGTCTACTGTCAACAGTTGTTGTGGTCTGTATAAGTATTAAGTAAATAAATTCCGTCCCTAGTACATAAAATATTTTTGAGCTTTTGAGAACATTGCATTGACTTACATAAATACCTTGAAAGCCTATTCTACCCCAACCATAACAGCGGTTTGGATAAGTTCCCCCATTATTCTTTATTTCAGCCAAGTCATAATCCGAACCTCAACCCTAAAACCAATTCTTACCTCGAAAATAAAAGGTTTGTGCTGATAGCGTTTTGTCCCTGGATGGGAGATTGGTCATGGTCAGGGATTGATTGCATCCTGTTCAAAGACCAAGAGTTATACCTTTATAACTACATATACTACCCCTCCTGTTGGCTTTATTTTTAGTCCTATTTATCTTCAATTAGTTTTTACGTCAGAAAGAGTGGTTTGAAAGAATCTGGCTTTATCATCAACGTTATTTAGGTTTTTGCTTGTAATGTTAAGAGATTGGAATTTACCAGGCAGGAAGGGTCCAAGAAAGTGAATATACAATTGAATGGGGAGTGTATTTGTTTAAGCTTCTGTCCCTGCCTCTGCAGCTTCAATTTTGGCCCATTTAATTTTAAAAAAAAATCTGTCTCTTATCTCTCTCCCCTGGAACCACTGAAGCATTTAACTATTAGGTATATCGCTGATCTTTTTGTTAAGAATGTCCTCATATATACTGTATATGCACCCTCCATTCTTCTGGAAAAGGGATTCTATTGAACTACTGGCACATTGTTTACTTTTCAATTTCAGTTCTTCAAGTTCAACACTTTCTGTTACGCTCCACTGCTTTTTAGATATATCAAAGACATCTCTTGAATAGCACAGCATCTGGTCTTATCAAGCAATTCCTTTAAAGTATCTTCACTCCAGCCATTCAATCTTGTATTACAAACAAAGTAAAGAGACTTAAAGAAGACCACCACCACCTCTGTAGATGCCTTCTGTGCTTCTGCCTCCTCTGCAAAGATCTGAGAGAATAATCAGTTCATCCAGTCCTGAGCTGCTTATTAACAATAGATCATTTCTCTAAATGTCACCTTTGATCTTGTTCAGGACCCAGACAGGAAGGCACAGAGGATCACAGACCTTTCACAGTCAATTACACAAGTGTTTTCTGCTGTTCAATGCCTAATAGGCTGTTTTCTCAGTAGTGCAGTTTGGAAGTTTTGTGTCTGCCTGTCTGTGTGTTTGTGTGTGTGTGTGTGTGTGTGTGTGTGTGTGTGTGTGTGTGTGTGTGTCAAAAAAGAACTACACCCCTCTTTTTTTTTGCTGAAATCCTTTTAGTAATGGCTTAATTTTTCTGCAAGAAAGCTAAGCATCTTATTCCAATCTAATTTGAAAAATTCAGCCAATGAAAAAAAGAGTGTACCTTTCCCCTATGTGTAGATGTTAAACATTAAAAGGCTGTGCTATATTGCTAGCATTGTTTTAAAGTAACATACAGCAAAAGTGCCAGTGTTATTGAATGCTGGAAGGCAACAGACATATCCAGGTTTTCCACTGGTCAGCAGGTATCCCAGAGGACAAAAATAGACTTCTTGCCTCTGTAGCATGTAATATACCATGGCAACAATGTCACATTTCTATGGAAACACATCCTCACGTTTTATGATTTGCGCGCTGCAGTGGTGGCAGCAGCTCTTGGTAGGTGTGTGTGTGCTTGCACTGAAATAGTTCATAATTTAGTCCCTGTCATATATTCCAGAACTTCTCTGTCACCATTTGAGTTGAATTTAATGTAGTTTGAAATGTATTATAATGAGTTGTAACACAGATTGATAAATAAAAAGCTGTTATTAGCAAATCCCTAGCAAAGTATTATATGGCTGAACACCCACCTGGGTAGAGGTGTGAATAAGACTATTTTGGAATACAGAAGTGTTGCTATTATAAGCCATGAGTCAGGAGAAACAGCGACTGCTTTGGAACAAACTGAGCAGAAAGATAGATGTTGGAGAAGTGTGAAATGTTTTCAACACTTTTGTTACGCATCAGTATAACTTGACTAAGTGTAAAAAAAAAAGTTTGAAACTGACAAAAAATGCTATATTAAACAGGTATTTACTGTATTTTTATTCAGTCATATTTTGTTTTAATGTGTTTAGAAAATGGCTTCAGGAAATCACTGCGAAGCCATGTGCTACTTGCCAAGAAATCGCTGCAGCACATAACTCTTGAAAACCGCAACTTCATTTTTGTATTCACGTCCATGTACAAATTAAACAAATTAGATCAAATATTTTAATTTGTGAGCTAAAGAGTTGCTACAGTAGCCAACTACATCTAGCTCCATCATTACCATATCAATCTCCGCATTTCAACCTCTCGTTAAGAAAGCAACTTCTCCTTGAAAAAAGTGTTCAGAGGAACTCAACCACAAAAACATTCGCCCTCCGTCCCATACTTCCATACTATTTAGTATGCCAGAAAAATATTTAGGATGTCCCAATACATGCATGTCAATTGTAGTATGCCAAAAATATTTAGATAACCCACTAACTCCAATAGCGTTTTGTAGTATTCGTCTTCATTCTTGACATTTCTCAACCTAATGAAAAAAAATCTTCCTTATCTGATTTTTTTTTCTCCTGTGGCCTTAACTACTCCTCTGTACTTTAGTATGTAGTGTAGTAAAAAGAAAAAGTATGTGATTTGGAACGCAGGGTCAAGCTAAATCATAGAAGTGCGACTTATTTTGTTATGGAACATGATCTTACTAAACAGCTACAGTAGTTAATGCAGAAAGCTGAGTCACTGAAAAACCACATTCACTCCAATGTGTTGATATGTGTCATGAGCGTTTGCCATTCAACCTTTCTCAGTGCACTTCACAGCACTTATCCGTCCATTAGTTCCCCTTGATAGAAGCGTTAAATAGAAAAACAATGTGTGCCTGACCCTTTAACTCCCACCATACAATAGGCTGCTGCTCTGTGAATGTGTGTGTTTGTGATCACATATCACCCAGGAGAAGAGACAGGCTGTTCATGTCATTTAAACTTTCAACAAATATTTAAAAAATACATTACAACAAATTCAAGTCAAATAAATGTATCTCTCTTTTATTCACTAATTGACATTTGTTGTTGTGTATTATTACCGCCATTAATTGGAGCCCTAGATGAAAGGTTTTCTGAAAGTAAAATGAGTAGTGCTGAAGAAGCCTTTGTTGCTGAGTTTCTGTGCGCTCTGTGTTCAAACAAACTCCTTCCATTCAGATTACCTGGAAAAACCGACGTTTGTAGATAGTTTTAATGGTGTAACTTCTGAAAGAAAACACTCAGTATGGTTCCCTTTTAAAGGCAGCAACTTATTGTAGTTTCTTGTTTAGGTTCCATTGGCTTTAAAAAACAAACAAACGTAACCATGATTTTCCGTAATGATTTCCAGGTTCAAGAACATTTTGAGTGAACCGTAGGCAATTTGTCACGGATGCACACATACACACACACACACACACACACACACACACACACACACACACACACGTACACACGTATTCCCATATGCGACCAAAGCAAGGGCTGCAAAGAGATGAGATCACTGCATGGACTAGACAAACATCAGAACAAGCATCAGAGACAGGAGAGGATTGCGTGGAGATGAAAAGATGAATAGTCCAAAACTCCTTAAGGGGGTTTGAAAAGTCACTTATTAGACCCAGTTTCAGAAGTATAGACTCAGAACCTGGAGAGCTGAAGTGTCTTCTCACCAATAATTCAACACACAGAAATATATTCTTACACTGTTTTTTTTAGAACGACCTGCCATAACAGGTGCAACAGCTGTGCTCACTTTTTTGATTACAAATAATCAAAACAGTAGTAAAAAAACACTGTATTTGAACAATATGTTTATTGTAACTCATAGACAGTTTAATTATGTGATTACACAAAAATATTGGATTTTTCACACCTGATTTATAAATATTTTTTCTATGTCTTTCTATGTCCTCTCTCTGAATTTTGTTCAGACTTTCGGACTCAATTTGAATTTTTCAATTAGATCCAGTTACCTGTATGCAAGGGTTTGAAATACTGTTACATGAAAAAATAGCATGTGACGTTTTATACTTTTTTATTGGTCTGAGCAAATAAATCTTAAATTGAACAGAATGCTTAAAGACAACGTCCTAAATACACACACAAACACACACCTGTTTGTCTGCTTGTTTTCACTATTAATCCCCCTTGATGTTTGCGTGTACATTGTAGACAGGTAGGGTTCTAAGCACAGCTGTGGTTTTCAGCCTTCTTTACACTGGAGATTGTGTTTGTGCATCACATGCAGTGAAGATAAATAACATAGATAGATAAATGTAAACACAGAGAAAGCTGCTCCAATAAAAAATACAAAATAGATGTGTTGGAACGGGTTGATGCAGAGTTATAACTCATTATTGATGGAGGGAAATAATTGAAAAAAAGGTAGAAAGCAGACCACCTCCATGCCTCCTGTCCAGGGGTCCAGATCAAAAGACAAGGGGCAAGAAATAAGCAAACGAGAAATAACATATCACAATTTTTTTTAGAAATATTTGTATTACAGTTTAAACAACATACAATTCAGTCCGTCACAGTCATATAGTATGAAGTACAATCTTACACTACTGCAATGACGTAATAAAACTAAAAATTTATTAAAAAAATGCATACTTCTGGTTTAGGAAAGTGGTAATCTTTACAAGGTTGAGTAAATATATCTCAATACTGTACATGCAAAATACAATTATTTTTTAAACAAAAATAAATTCAACATATCACAATTCAAGTAAAAATTGAAGGACATTTTTTCCAGTAATAATACGATGGAATTTGTATTCAGAAAGGAACTAATGGGCTTTAAGAAATTGAAAAAACTTCTGTTTTGTGGTAAAGATGGCCTTGATGCCACATTAAACAGATAGTTTATTTAGCACTTTATTGATATTCTGATTATGTTTGTACTCAAAACATCCAGCAAGTCTTGCAGATTCACCTTCTATTGCTCGATAGACCTTATCTCAATCACTTGAATGTGAAGGGTGTAGTTTCCAAGCATCAACAATAAGGTAAGGGGAGTTGTTTTGGTTTCTTAACAAATTGAGTGTTTTCTAAAATTCTCAGTGCGACATATAGTTATAAAGTTTATCTACCTTTTGCCTTTTTCTATCCTTCATAAACATTGCTTGCTTGATTGATTGATTGATTGATTGATTGATTGATTGATTGATTGATTGATTGATTGATTGATTGATTGTCTTTATTTCAAACATGCAAGCAATATATATATTTTTAAATAGTAATAGATGAAAAAATAAAAAAATAAATGCAGAAAAATAAAATAAAAAACAGACACACTTTCTACATGCTCGAAAGGGGGTTGGAGGAAATAAAAAAAACTTGATCATTCAAAGAACCATGGTACCTCACTGTGAGACTTTCAAGCTTTTCCACTTTTGTTTCCCTGTTAATCACTTTAGACTATAGTTAAAACCATCTTATTCCACACTGTCTGACATTATCATACACTCCATCACCTTGGGGGGTTGGACTGAGTCACCAAACTTGATTCACTCAGCAGAATCTGTCTCTGTCGGCAGAATTCTCTTGTAGACTTACATCTTATTAGAGCACTTACTCACATACTATTCTCATTCCCTCTCTTGTCTAAGAACAAGTGGAGAAAAAAAGGTAATTGTTTTGCACTAATGTCTTACCTTGTGGCACTTGTGACAGGTGGTAACATGGTGCTGACTGTTGGAGTACTTATACTTTTAGAAAACTGATTTATTTGTCTTGTGTCTCATTTTATACATGTTTCCGCAAATTCCTATTTGGTATTTTCGGGCCCTACTAGAATGTAAAATGGCGTTTGTATTGAATTGATCACCAGTACATGAACTTGTTGCTCGAGTCTTTTCCATCAGACAGATAAATAGTTATCATAATGTCCTTGTTTATAATGATTGTGGATAGAATCACAATTGAGTTTTCTTGCATTTTTTTGCAGGGTTCAGAATTTAACTAATAAATAAATCTAATAAATAATTGACGCGGATGATACAAATACAGACATCTAAAGAGAGCAGAAATACATGGCGAAATATTTACTGACCACTGTACATTTTGGAATTATTAAAGCTCCCATATTATACACTTTTCGGTTCTATTATACACCATATTATATGGTCTTAGTGGTCCCTAATACGTTTTTCTTTAATTGTTTGCTGAAAAAAACTTTCAGATAATTTATTGTACTATGCTGATGTTCAACTAATCTCACAATGGCCTATTTTTTAAAAAGAGCTGCAGCTCCCCTCGTAAATATACACCGTGGACCCATGGATATGTTAGAACACATTTAAAAAGTGCATTTAGCATAATATGTGAACTTTAACCATTTTTGTTTCAAAATGAAAGACTAACGAACCATACTTGCAATGCATGTTTTGCATGAAACAACAAGTTCAAACCAATTTTGATTCTCACATCATTTAACACAAAACACAGTTGACTTAACTCATGTCTTTAAATCAGCACTGATATGAGCGCTGGAGTGAGTGAGTGAAAAAAGACATTAGAGAAAGAAGAAAAATGGAAATGGAGTTAAGAGAAAATGAAAGGATCAATAGATAGAAGGACTATCTATCGGTTTGACTCTGCTCTGCATGATGATGACCCACACACACACACACACACACACACACACCCTTCAGAGGGAGCAGAGCCCTGGCATCGCTGCACGACATTGGCTGAATGTCGCCATGGAAATCAGATCCGTGGGCGGTGTGAATGTGTGTGCGTGTGTGTGTGTGTGCGTGTGTGCGTGTGTGTGTGTGTGTGTGTTATAGGGATTTGCGGGGGTCCTCATTTATGCTCTCCAGGGCGCATGTGTTAAATCAGATGTTTGTTTTTTTCATCTGAGCAGACTTTCAGCCCGGTGGGTGACGAGAACACTCACATACACCTTCCCGCCTCGTGCTTAATCATACACCTTCCTGGGCCCATTGCCCTGCTCAGCTGGCTCATTCACGTATTATAAAAAAACGAAATTCAGAATAAGAAAACTTGCTACAGTAGGTACAGTCACACATACAAGGAATTTGCCGTGGTCTGATGGTACATAACAATAAACAGACAGTTAAACATAAACATTAAAGGTGGAGTCAGCGATTCTGGAAAATGTATGTTGACAAATAACTTTTTGTCAAAATCCGTGAATATCTCCTCACGATCCGCTACCTGTCCGTACTTTGTGCGCTGAAAAGAAATCTTGTGGTAATACAGAGCCTAGGCTCTGTATACTGGTAGGTAAACAAAGGGAATACAAACACATCGGGCCCACTTTGTTTACATGCCAGTGTACAGAGCTAGGCTGTTTATTAACACTTGATTTTATTTTCAGTGCACACACAAACGAGACAGGTAGCAGATGCCTTCAAGTCAGGGGACAGGGCCCTGTACAGCAGGGCCAGGTCAGACCTGAAAAGAGGTATCAGGGAGGCCAAGGTGGCCTACAAGAGGAAAATAGAGGACCACTTTGCTGTGAATGATCCCAGAAGAATGTGGCAGGGAATAAATCACATCACCAACTACAGAAGCAGCAACCAGGTGACTGCTAGGACCGACGCCTCGCTGGCAGAGGAACTCAACAGCTTCTTCGCCCGCTTTGAGACAGACAGGTCCTCAGCAGCCACAGCACTCCCACCCACCCCCAGTACTGGCACAATGTTGACACTTCAGGAGCACGAAGTGAGACATGTGCTGAGGTACCTGGAAAGGTACTCAAAGCTTGCGCCGACCAACTGACTGGAGTCTTCACAACCATATTCAACCTATCCCTGGAGCAGGCCATCATCCCACCCTGCCTCAAAACATCAACACTAATACCCGTTCCCAAGAAGACAGCAGCGGACAACCTCAACGACTACAGACCTGTTGCACTCACGCCTGTAGTCATGAAGTGCTTTGAGAGACTGGTCTCACAGCACATCAGGGCCTGTCTGCCTCCCACACTGGACCCACACCAGTTTGCTTACAGGGCAAACCGATCCACGGAGGACGCCATTACCATAGCGCTCCACACCGCGCTGAGTCACCTGGAGCACCGGGAGAGCTATGTCAGAATGCTCTTCCTGGATTTCAGCTCAGCCTTCAACTACATCCTGCCGGAGATCCTGGTCCAGAAGCTCTCACACCTGGGCCTCTCCGACCCCATCTGCCTTTGGATTAAGGACTTCCTATCTGATCGTCCACAGTCTGTCAGACTCGGCCCACACCTATCCAGCACCATCACACTCAGCACCGGCTCCCCACAAGGATGCGTACTGAGTCCCCTCCTCTTCACTCTCTACACTCACGACTGCTCTCCGACCCATCTCTCAAACAGCATCATAAAGTTCGCGGATGATACCACCGTAGTCGGGCTCATATCAGCTGGCGACGAGTCTGACTACAGAGATGAGGTCAACAGACTGACAGCATGGTGTTCAGTCAACAACCTCAAACTGAACACCACCAAAACAAAAGAAATTATTCTGGACTTCAGAAAGGGCAGAGCGGTCCCGACCCCACTGCACATAAATGGGGACTTAGTGGAAAGAGTCCACTCCATCAGGTTCCTGGGCGTGCAGATCTCCGATGACTTCTCCTGGACTGTCAACACCACGGCGGTGGTGAAGAAGGCTCAGCAGCGTCTCCATTTCCTGAGAGTGCTCAGGAGGAACAACCTGGAGGAGAGGCTGCTGGTGACCTTCTACAGCGCCACCATAGAGAGCATCCTGACCTACTGCATCACAGCGTGGTTTGCAGGGTGCTCTGCAGCAGACAGGAGAGCGCTGCAGAGGGTCATCAACACAGCCCAGAAGATCACCGGCTGCTCTCTGCCTAGCCTGGAGACTATTGCCAGCTCTCGCTACCGCAGCAGAGCTGGAAACATCATCAAAGACTCCTCCCACCCTGCAAACCACCTGTTTGACATGTTACCCTCCGGTAGGCGGTACAGGTCACATAGAGCCAGGACAAGCAGGCTCAGGGACAGCTTCTTCCCCAGAGCCATCACAGAGACAAATAACATGATGAAACAAAAATAGGACTACCTGCACACTGGGACACATACTGATCATATTGATCATACAACTGCCGCATACTGTAAACATTTTCAATCATATTGATCATACAAACTGCTGTATACTGTGAATATTTCATCATTTAAGTGCAATACCACTGGAAAAGTGCAATAACTGCTGCTCATGTCAACACGTACATTATATGGAACAAGTGCAATAACTGCTGCTATTATTACTGTTTTACACTGCCTACAGGTCAACATTTTCTCCCTGTTTGACCTGCCATTTTTGTTATTTATTTACTTGTTTGCTTACATAGGTTTGCTGCAGATTCTGTTATTTATGCAGTTATAGATATATATATATAGTTTCTTTTTCAATAGTTATATAGTTATAGTTTTATAGTTATAGATATACATATAGTTTCTTTCTTTATATAGTTACAATTTAAATAGGATAGATATATAAATATAGTCTCTTTTTTGTATATAGCTTAACAACATTTCCTTATCTTCTGTTCTAAAAATTTTATATTTATATTTATATTGCATGCTGATTGCACCAGAGGAGTGGCACTCAAATTTCGTTGTACAACATACAATGACAATAAAGGCTATTCTATTCTATTCTATTCTAGATAGTGAGGAGATATTCACCGAAAGAATAACATAAATTACAACCTCAATATCACTCGCAGGACTGTGTTCATCTGATGTTTCTCTTAAAACTAAACCTCAGACAATTCTCTTATCTGCAATCTTATATAACTTAAAGCACATTTCAAATGAATTCCTATCAATAGCTGGATGTCAGATTTATTTGCCATAGCAGATAACCATCGCATTCTATCCTATTCTAATAAACCATTTGTCTATTCAGCATATGAAAGTGGCTGTTAAATTCTGCGGTGCACAGACAGTGAAGCTGCTGGATGAAAAAGGGGTTCTCCTCCCGCTAACAACCAGTTTTGTCGATGAGATGAATGTACCTACTATAAAGTGTTTTATAGCAAGGCTTTAGTTATGATTCAGTTATTGATGATAAGTGTCTTTAATACTGTTTCAGCTTAATGTTAACATTGTACAGCAAAATGTTAACATTTGTTCACAATTGTATTGGGACATTATTCGGAAGTGGCCAACTTGTGTCCTCATCAAGCTTTAGTAACTGTCCTGTGGTGTCCCTGTCTTTAAAGCCCCTACCAGTGTAATACTGTGCACTCTAATAACCTTGTTACTGTTGACTCCCAGTTTGTTAAGGCGGCTATATTTCCTGCGGTTAAAAGAAAAAGATTTGTTAGAGTTAGACCGTTAAGTGACCTCTATATATGTGCATGAAAAAGACAAAAAACAGACTGAAAATGCCATGCAGAGAACCAAAGGAAAAGATCTTTACCTAAATCCAAAATAATGATATGCAAATTAGAATTAAAATTCCGTGCCCAAAAAAAACATCCTGTGGCTGCATCACCATATTATTATTATACTCTTAATTCAAAAATAAACTTCAATTGTATTAATGTTGTTTGTGTTTAAATCATGATTACTGCACAACTGAATGTACAGTCAATAGTGTGTGTGCAAAAATCTTCCCGGTAACTTTCTTGTGTGCATGTTAACAGTCAGTGATGCTGTGAAAAAAATCCTGATAACATTTTTATATTTTTAATAACTACAGAAATTAGACCCTGTCCATAAGTAAGAGAGGGATATAAAACTATACTCAATAAACACAATACAATGACAGACCTTCTAATGCTCCAGGATATGTGCTTGGCAGTGTGACTTGCAATCTCCTCAAGTGCTCGAGTATTTTTCTCTCTCTTCATTCAATGGCTCTTCCGGGGCTGCGGCTGCCTGGAGCACAACATACTTAATTACTCTAAGCATTGAACATTGTGGAAAAGTATTATGCGGAGAGAAAAAAAAACTATCGCGGCGAACACTAACATTCCCACACTCAACAGCAACAACAACAACAACAACAAAGGCCTGTCAGATGTTGGAGCTGTTTTTCAAAGAGTTACCAGGGCCATGCTGCCTACATAATGCATGAATGACACCAGAAAATAAAAAAAACAGAGCTGTAATCTTAGGCCTATCACCTCATCCTCATTAAAGACCTCCTTCACCGGTGATAATATGAAGATGTATTGAACTCTGAGATCCTATAGTATACATGTGCAAAAAGTTTAGAAATCGGTTCATCCTAGCCTGAGAAAAGGCAGAAAGAGTGTTTTATGGTCTCACTTTTTAACCCCACATTTTCCCATGCGTGACATCACAAATGGGAAAATGTAGGGTTAGGATTAATAGGACAGCTGGGCCAAGGAAAGACTGAGGGAAGACTGAGGGAAGAAGACAAACCTCATTCATTATATTATAATAGCGATTTTATAATGATAGAACGCCGGTTCTGTATGGGTGAAGTATTCCTTTAATGCCAGTCTATCCTGTTCCAGTACAATGTGAACGCCTATTATTTGCAAAAGAAGTTAGAAGAGCTGCTTATTGTATGAGATTTAACTTCTTCTTTTTTTTATTCGTATAATAAGACATTATAGCATGACAGCTCTTTGTTTAGCTGTCTTAGATGAGTGAAATAGTGCGTAATATAACAATACATTTTTAATTACGCCTTTGGTAGCAGTTAAATTCGCTTTATGCTGGAGTAGTACCTTTAATCATGCTTTCCATGTCTCTCATAAAGCCAGAATTGTATTGGTTAGTTGTACAAGAGGCTTTAGCTGTCTTCAAAGCTGATTGCCTTGCCCACGGGCGAAAAGATTACGTAGCCACCGGCCTCAATTTTCATGTTCTTTTGTGCTAATGGCCCTATAATGAGCCATAAGTCACATCAGCTTTCAATTGCTTGCAAATCATGTTGTGCCCGTCTGTGTCGCCAGCCAAAACAAAGGGGGACGCCGATATGTTTCCATAGCAATATAGGAAGTAGAATACATTATCATCATTTTGCCATCAGTTATATCGTAGCTTGAATTTTTACAGATGAGAATTTACAGGCATTACATTTCACGTGTGTGATTAGGGCCCAGACTTGTTGTTTTGATCCGCAAGTACGATTGCTGCGTTCACGCACACACACACACCAGCGTTCATTTAATTTAAACAGACTAACATTGCACTTGTGAAAATGCCCATACATACACATATCACAGCAAACCATTTAGCTTATAACATGCTTGAGAAATGTGGGTGTATTTTTGTCTTATGTTGCTTCAGCCATTGGTTTTTATTATCATTGTTGGTTCCTATGTAAAGATAATCCATCTCAAAATGTTTGCCGACCAAGTTTAAAGCATGGACTATAGTTTTAGATTTACAAATGTTTTTTTGTGCAGACTTTTGTTTAACTTAATTTCTGAATGTAAATGAAAATCCATCGGAGGCTGGAAACTTGCTCTAGTTCTGTAATCCATCTCAGTCAACATCAAATCCGAATTAATTTTATTTGTTAAAATTACATTAATTTCTTGTAGTTGCTTGTCAACCTTTTATCAGCCTATAACCTATATACTATTCCGGTTGTTACTGCTTCTGTAATGTGAGTCTAGTTGTTTTTTCTTATTTTACCACTGTAAATTGAATATCTTTAGGTTTTGTACAGTTGGTTACGGAAAACAATATTAATGAGTAAATTTGGGCTCTGGGAACTTGGGATGTACATTTGTGACTTTAGTTGTTATTGTGCATTTTTCACTTTTATTCTGGCCCTTTGTTGGACTAAGTGATGATGTTAACATTTGATAAAAAAAATAATTATATTATATAAATTACATATAATCCTGTGTGGCATTCATTTGAAATCTGTGAGTAAGAAAGGTTGTGAAAAAGTAAAAATGTGTGTATCGGGGCATATGCATAACGAGATGGAGCTGAATAGCATATGCGTGGCTGTGGGAGCGCTGGGGTGTGTGAAAAGTGAAATTGTGTGAGAAAGAGCCGTGGCAGAGGCAGGTGAGAAAGAAAGAGAGAGAGAGAGAGATGGTGAGAGGAGAGAGAGCGATAGAGCGATAGAGGGAGAGAAAGAGAGAGAGAGAGAAAGGGAGAGAGAAAGAGTGTGAACGAAAAGAGAAAGAGAGTGCTGTCTGCCGTCTGTGCAACAAGCTGCGATCGGTGGAGCTACTGTATTGGAAGGAAATGCCTGGAAGGAGTGGTGATCACTCAGAAGAAATTAGGATGTAAAATACAGAGGCAGGAAGTAATGGAGGAGTAAGAGAGAGAGAGAGAGAGAGAGAGAGAGAGAGAGAGCGAGAGAGAGAGAGAGGGAGAGTAAGAGAGAGAGAAGGAGAAAGAGCCAGAGAGAGAGAGAGAGAGAGAGGAGGAGACTGTGTGGGGTGTTCAGGCTGAGATGTGAAGTGAAATAGACCGCTGCGAAAGCGACACAGTGAGCGTTGCCATCCAGACAGAGTGGAGTACAGGAACTAACAGAGAAAGTGACACAGAGAGTGCGTTGATTGAATCGCCCATTCAGGAGGACCTGGAAAATTTTCTTCAATTTTTTTTATTCACGATTTTGATCCGTTCATATGTTTTTTTGAGTCATTGTGGAGCTGAGTGAAGTAATAATAAGTCTCCCCAACTCGTCACTACAAAGCCTTTTTGTTTTGTCTTTGCATATATCTTTAAACGTGAGGTAAAGACGTGCAATCGATCATTCCGTGAATATTCATTGGGAGATTGTAGATGCTCTGGGGCTTGGATTGAGCTGCCCCAAACTTTGCGCTGGTTTCTTGTTGTTAACAACCCTTGCCTCAATTTTCTGTCTCCGTGAGGTAGGTCTTACTGTTTTCACTTGAGGATTTAAAAAAAAAAAGTGCACAGCAGAGATACGACTAACATAATATACAGCTCCGAAAAAATTAAGAGACCACTTCAGATGTTCAGTGTCTCTCGTTTCCCTATTTAAAGGTTAATATTTGAGTAGAATTAACATTTTGGTTTTATACTTTAAACTACTGACAACATTTCTACCAAATTCACAACAAGAATCATGTAATTTAGGGCATTTTAATGTAAAGATAAAGATTGAAGAAAAATCCAGACTGGTCTCTTGATTTCTTCCGGAGCTGTATTGTTTTAAGTACAGCTGTAAAAAGATGAAGACATTTGAGGAATCTTTGAGTGTATTAAAACATCAATCCCCATGTTAATGACTCTCTCGGGATCTCAGACAAGCCCTTGATTAACCTCCTATCTATGGTGATAGATCTAAACGTGATGTATATGATCTAAAGTGCTGTGGAGTTAAGTGCTATAAAAAATCAAACACATTTCCTCTCTCTCTTTCTCACATTGCACCGTCATGCCAGAAATGCTAATTTTATCTTAGTCTGCTGATACAGAAATCGGAGATATTATGCACTTTTTTTCATCTTCTTTTCTTCCCCCTCTCAAGCCATCGTCTTATATCCATTTGCAGAGTGAGCATTTTTTTTCTATATGCAATTTAATCTCTCTCTCTCTCTCTCTCTCTCTCTCTCTCTCTCTCTCTCTCTCTCTCTCTCTCTCTCTCTCTCTCTCTCTCTCTCTCTCTTGTTTCCCATTCCTGCCAATCTGGCTTGGCACTGATCTTGCAAACAATATGTAAGCAGCAGGACAAAAATTTATTTTATCATCCAGCGCAGCAGCACAGCCTGCTCCTAAAAAGCTGATTGTGTGGGTACTTTGTGGGGGAACACTATAGCACTCATGTTGTGTGGAGGTGTGTTGAAGCTCCAGGCTGTAGATTCACAAAGTAATAATGCATTAATTAGCATAATTGACATATTACATTACTTTTTAACCTGCTGGTCGGTATTGTTAGATGACTATGTAGGAGTTAATCATATAAAACACATTATATATCTATCTTATATAGAAGCTTTTAATCATGAAATTGTGTCAAATGCCTTATTATATGAGATTGTGGATAGCCATCGGGTTGTCTTTCAGTAAGTAAAAGTAAGATTAGAATAATGTCTTGGCAGCAAAAGTTTACCATCTTTGTTTATATTCAAAACCGGAGGTCGCTCCGAAAGCTTTCTTTGTTAAGAGCCACTGGACTTCCACCTATTGATTAAATGGCTGGCAGCTACAGATGAGGCAGTAGGTGCAATAGTGAGATAAGTGAGCTTGAGAGTTAAGGACTGAGTGCTGCCATATGTGGGCAGTGGGATGTAAGTAGATGTACTGTAAAGAACACAAGTAATATAAAGGCTTTCATTTTGTTGTGTGCCGGAGAAATTAACTTTCACTTGCATTAAAGAGAACCCTCTTTCCATGCTAGTTTAAAATCCACTCGCCTTAGCCACACAATTTCTAACAGAAAAAAATTGGATTGTGTCGTGGTTATTAAACAAAAACCCTATAGACAGTATCAATTGACGAGCAAAATAAATTAAACAGTGCTGATCTATTAAAGGTGTGATTGACTGCTTTGCTTCTCATGGGAGAATTGGTGTAACCAGGTTTGGGATTAGTTGGAGTATTAAGATATACAGTATATTACATTTCAAAAGATAGACAGGGGAAGACATGCAGGGAAGGAAGCTTCTTTGGTGGATTTCCTACAGTAGGGAACAGATTCTAAAACTCTTAAGTTTTCTTAACAGTTTTGACTAGATAAGACTGAATGGGATAGAACGATACATTGGCTTATGGGAATTACTTTAATCTATTTAGATTTTTTAGTGACCAACTCACATACTGAGCAAGACATGTTACAATTGATAACTCAACTTGTCAATGCTTTCTGATGAACCAGCTATTTAATGGTGAAACGATGAAATGTTTCGAAATGACCCCAAGCCTCGTATCTCTACTGCAATTTATTGTCAATTTGCCGAAATGAGTACTTTATTTTGTACAAACTTTTGGTGACATCTTTGCATCTTTCAGTGCTTTTTGCTTTACTTTTTCTGTACACCACTTCCCAGACTCATAGGCCTATTGTCAATTCAACAGTGTGAATGGGCCTGTGACGTCTACCTCTTTACATTTTATGTCTATGACACTCGAGTTTCTCTATGTGATTCCTTTCTCTTGTTACATAATTCCTCACGTGCTAGCTGTTTTTTACTGGGCCATTTTCAAGGAGTGGGTATCTTTTTAATCACTATTGTGCTGTAGCCTATTAATCAATCTTGCTAAATCAACATATTTTCTTAATTAAAACCCCTTGGCATTATCTTGACAGAGACAAGATTGCCGATTTGTTGTTTGCAAATTATAATTGACATTTGACATTTCTGTCTGACTGACGGATTATGAAAATTATCTCCAGCTCGCACACCAACGAAGCTGACCTCTGTAATTGTGTTTGTGCCATGTGTGAGGAGATGCAGACGCATTGAAATACCAAAATGAGTTGGAAGCTGTCAGTCAAACGGCATCTGTTTGAACTGTAGGGCAGGCCGAGGGTTGTAGAGGTGCCTGAGTTTACCCTCATTCATAGAGTTGACATACTGACATTATTATGCAAATGAGTATATCCTAATAAAAAATCTACTGCATTACAATTAAAGCCTTACTGTATACATGCATCGTTAAATGTGTGAGAAACTGTTTAACTTCTAGACATAAGAGAGCGAAGACATCGTTGTAGTGTGAGATTGTGAGGGTAAAATTGAGAATTCATATCGTAGTGTATGGATTTTAGTTTGGACTTCAGTTGAGATTGTAAGGTCTTTACTGCCAATTGTACTGTTTGGTACGTTTTTCCACCACAAACATGTGTTGCATTTGTATTTGATTTATGCTGTGTATGCTAGAGGGCTAGACAAGCATTAGTTTACTTTGACAGAATAAAACCTGTTCTTGCAATTTTCCTTAAACAACTACATTTGTCTCCATTGCTGCATTTGACAACCCTTGGTTTTGCACTTGTTTTGATACAACTGCCCATAATGGCTCAGATAGACAATTTGGGACTTAGATTGACAACCCAATAACATTCAAGTAAAATGTTTCAATGGGTAAACAGTTTACTAACAGTTGTTTATTCGGGAAAGGCAAACAGTCCTTACAGGTAGCCATGAATACATAACGGGCAACCGTGGCTCAGGTGGTTAAGCGGGTTGGCCAATGATCCAAGGGTTGGCGGTTCGATCCCCGCTCTGCCACCAGTGTCATGGTTGCTGTGTCCTTGGGCAAGACACTTCACCCACCTTGCCTCGTGTGACTGCTGTATGTTTGAGGTGGTGGTCGGAGGGGCCGTAGGCGCCGTAGGCGCTGAATGGCAGCCACACTTCCGTCAGTCTGCCCCAGGGCAGCTGTGGCTACTATCGTAGTTTACCACCACCAGTATGACTGTGTGTGAATGAATGGAACCTGGAACCCTGTAAAGCGTCTTTGAGTGCCTTGAAAAGCGCTATATAAATCCAATCCATTATTATTATTATTATAACAAGAAGGCTTAATGCTAAAACAGCAACAGCACAATAGATAATCTGGCAAAGACATAAGGTACAGTGTGAATGAAGAGGAGCTAAATAGGGGACTGGAAACAGGTGCGTAGGTGGGTGTGGGAATGACAGAGAGCGTTGCAGATTTGACACCTTGGAAATATCTGTGCAGCTGTGCACGGTTGGAATATGGATACATACTTTTGTGAGAACGTTTCGAAGGAGAAGCAGTAACTGCAAGATGAATGATGATAGTCAAGACAATTAACCAAAAATGTTTTATTCAAATAGGTATCAGAATCAGAATCAGAAAAAAAAATATTTATCCCAAGAAGGGCAATTTAGTCATTAGCCACACGATTTGCCTAGCTTTAAAAGTCTGATAGAATACTATCCAAACTACTTATACTATCACACAAATAGGTTATTCTTGAGATAAAAGTAATGTTTGTTAAGCTGTGTTTTGGGTTCGAACCAAGCGAAACGATCAATAAAAAAGTCCTCATAAGGATACGTATACCTTTATATATGTGTGTTTAGCAAGCCAATGTCTAGCTCTGTGGCTGATGTGACAAGTGATTAATAGGCTGGATGCCTTGAAGCACACAGAGTGATGAAATAGACACAACATGGGGTCAGTGTGTACATCGCTACCTTGACTTCAAATGAGTTGAGGGAAGCGGGGACAGCTGGCTTTCCTGTGGGGACGACTGCAACCAGAACAAGATGGAGGCTAGAGTGGATTAGAGATGGCAGTTTGAGATCACCCTTCATGTCTCAGTTGTGGTTCGATGGCGAGATTACAAAAAGTACTCAGAATGTGTTCCATGTAGTAGCCAGGCAACAGACAAATTAATATGTGTTTTGTATACAGAGAAACATCCACTGTGTCGCAATGAGGTCCGTATCTGCTCATTTCAAGATACAAGATTTAAGATGGTTTTATTGGCATGTGCACAACAATAACAGAGCAGTCGCTGCAATGACATTCTTTAGTCTTGGGCGACTCCAACAGTGCAATATAAGAAAAAGTTAAAGTATAAGAGAAACACAAGTAAGCTGAGACTTAAATAATAATAACATAATAATAATAAAAAGTAATTGTATAAGAGGAACATTTATGGGCATTTTGAATGCAAATATAGTATTACAAAACCGTTAATATTCAGGAAAGGGTGTATTGGAGCACACGATATTTTGCTCTCCGTGGGGGTTCATGTTTAATTTATTTTTGACAGCATTTAATAGCTCTAGATTGATTAAATTTTTTTGATTTTTAATTTTTTTTAAATTGATTTTCGATCTCTGTACTTAACAGCACCCTGTGGAGTTTTCTTGTAAACAAGTATTGCGTGTACCTTAACGGTTTCCAGGCCCTACCAATTGTGTGAAATGCTTCTTTATTGCACATACAGCATGTTTAAAGCCGGTTATATTGAATATTGTGAAATCTGTGTTCTTGATATCTAGCTTAAAGTTGTCTGGAAGAATTGTTCTTGTCTTTGAGAACATGCATCGCTACGTTTTTTTTTTGTCAGTTCTTGCCACATTATTGCCACCAACTGTTAAGCAGTGGAATTGCATAAAACTGTGAAAGTATTGAATATAGGAACCTTCTTGATCAAGCGCACTGAGTGTCCAACCATATGTGTTTCTTTGTTTATACCCATTCTGAACCGACATATTCAGAGGCAGGGGAAAAAATGCTGCTCAGCCATCTCCTCCCACAAACATTTTCCATAAATTCTGATGTAAACCACTGTGTTTCCATGGTGTTACAGTGCATTTTAAACAAGGAATTGACGGAAGTAATTGTGAAGAATATAGAGAGAGAGCTTGATATAGAAGTACAAATTCTGCAAACTTTCTCAGTTTTCCCCTCACCTGGCAAAGCACTATGTGAAGTGGGCATGTTTGTTTTCGGATTGATGAATTTGGAAAGAAACTCATTTTGACAGATCTATAGCCTCCCAAAACTCTGATGTTACAGAGTTTTGATCACCGGCTTTACAGACGCTCTAAGCTCCTCACACATTTGAGAAAAGCAAAAACAAAAACAACAACACAGTGAATCCTTAAAACAAAGAACCCTACAAAGTAAAAAACTTTTTCGACCCTAAACGAAAAGAACAGAAAAAGACAAACAAAATACCTTGCGAAACGGGTTCTAAACATTTACTTAGCAGCAGTCGCAGCTCCAGACAGAATTCTCCAACAATAACAACAACAATCAATTTATCACAGCAAGCTGAGAGGGAAAAAAGCTCTTGTGTTCGGAACAGAGGTTTTTTTTCTCCCCGAATTGGCAAGGACAACAAGGGGGCTTTGTTTGTTTGCTTTTGCCATCTCCAGAAAATGGCTGGGAGTTAAAGGTAAACCGATTAGCCTCAGGAGGAGTGGCCCGCGCATTGTCATTCGCATTGGGTTAGCGGTGGCGGGCGGCCAGCGATGGTTCATGCAACAGACCAAGCACACTAAAGAAAACAAGGAGGAGAGGATTGAGGTAGATAGAGAGAGAGAGAGAGAGAGAGAGAGAGAGAGAGAGAGAGAATGAGAGAGAGAGGGAGCAGACCTCCAGCTTATTCAATTTGTTGAGGAAAGTGATTATACTTTTCCGCTTCCCAACAACCCTCCCTCCCTCCCCCCTATGCATGTAGGCTGCTAAATGATAGTGACACACCTTGCCAGGGCGTTCCTCTTGGCTGCTCCTACAGCTTTATCTTTGAGAGCCCATCACAGCCTTTTAAGTGCAAACACTTTACCTTGTATAGCATCTGTTTAGGGCCGCAAACTGGATTTCCTTGTCCATGACACTAGCAGGGCTATTGTTGGCCGGTGTGGCTGGTGTCTGTGCGTAATAGTGCGTTTGAGATTAATGGAAAGGAGGAAAGCTTATGTCTTTATGGACGTGATATATATATATTGAATGTGGCAGTTTGGTGTGTGTGTGTGTGTGTGTGTGTGTGTGTGTGTGTGTGTGTGTGTGTGTGTGTGTGTGTGTGTGTGTGTGTGTGTGTGTGTGTGTGTGTGTGTGTGTGTGTGTGTGTGTGTGTGTGTGTGTGTGTGTGTGTGTGTGTGTGTGTGTGTGTGTGTGTGTGTGTGTGTGAGAGAGAGAGAGAGAGAGACAGAGTGAGTATGGTACATGTGTATGGTCTACAGTGGGTGATTTAGAAACGACTGATGGAATTGGACATTGGCGGAGTGGCGATGATAAATCAATTAGAGTGTGCCGGAGAATTAAGCTAATGAAGGTGACAGCGGGGCCGGTGTCCCACTCAGCCATGACTTAGTGTGAGTGTGTGAGTATGTGAGTTCTAACTGGATCCTGAGACCATTTTATTAATTAAATAGATAGATAGATAGATAGATAGATAGATAGATAGATAGATAGATAGATAGATAGATAGATAGATAGATAGATAGATAGATAGATAGATAGATAGATAGATAGATAGATAGATAGATAGATAGATAGATAGATAGATAGATACTTTATTCATCCCCTTGGGGAAATTCAGGTATCCAGTATCTCAGTTAGTCAGTCAAAAGGTTATACTCTTGTCAAACATGAAAATGGACAAACACTGAAAGTGTTGTGTGACCAATGGTGGAAGCAGCATAGTTTTTGGTTTTATTCGTATTATTCAGTTAATATATTATTTGGTAAATATAATGATTAAGAAACAGTCTAAATGGGCTTGAATTGCTGTTTCATTGGCTGTAATTCCTTTGTTTTAGCTCAGTTTATTGCTTTTTAGGTATTCATTTGCGTTGGGTTTTCAACTCCATCTGCTCATATTTCTTGAAAAAAACAAGTGATTGGTTTTGGGTTTGTGCTGTGTGGATTGTGACTTGATGACTATGTAGAAATGTGCTACCGAACGGTTAAGATGTTCCTCAAGCGTTTGTGATCTGTTTCTACCTTCATTTGAACTCACTCAGCAAGACATACAATGCAATTGCGCATCAAATCATGAACACATTTGACTTGCAAAACATATTGTCTTGACATCATTTTACTCTAAAGTACAGACTCTCGTGTACTATTTACTTTCTAAAACTACCCCTGTCATCACCATCTTATATTGTCGTGCTTTTTAAACAACGGCTGTAATTACGCATTCTCGGCTCTTTCGCAACCAGCTGCCTACCATTCTCCAACCTGTCATTGTATTCTGCGGCATTCAAGCCCCATTTTCTAATAGTAGTATTTATTTGCTGTCAGGCGCTCTTTGTCCTAAACACAATAGCATACTCATTACACACACGTTCACACTTGCAAGATGCTTGTATTGTAAGGGTGTGCTTCTTTTTATGGAGACACAGTACAGTCAAATCCTCCCTGTAGAATTGTTACCAATCCGCTAGTAGTGATAATGTAATTTTCGTATATTTTTGGAAAAGTGGCTGGATTTATATCATAGTTCATGGTAGTTTTTCAGCTAGGAGGAAAATATAGCTTTCCCAGATATAAGAATAAATCAGATTTTTATATTATTCTCTCATAGTCCAAGATGGTGTTTTCATTACCATACATTTTTTAAGTATTAAGAAATCATAATGGGAAAAATCTTAAGAGGAGATGCATGTTTTAACCCCCACTTTAAATCAGTGACACCTTGCTAGATATACGTAGTTTACACAGTAGTTTAACTCCCTCTGTTTAGCATTGTATTTGTCACAATATATAACAATTAAAACACACCTTAAATCTAGGCATGAAATCAACCCAGAGCTGAATTTCTTCTTCTTATGTCCATTTGTGTCGCCCTGAATCTTTCTTTCTTTATTTTACTATATGGATGATGGCTCAGGTGGCCTGAACAGATTAAATCCTTTTCACCCAGCCAAAGGTCATTTATATGGCTGAATGTGCGAAGTTATTTGCTCTTTTTATAACAGGCCTTTAACCTTTTGTGGCTGTTCTGTTCATGGTTGCAGTAGTGCAATGCAATTTGTATTAATAGATAGGCTTCTATTTTGGGACTATCTTTATTGGTGCTGTGTGCTTTACAATGCAAAAAATAAAAAAAATAAATTGCAACTATCATGCATTACAAATACATATAGTTGTGTTTTAAACTAAAAATGGTGAATGATGAGAAAATACAGCTCCGGAAAAAATTAAGAGACCACTCCAAATGTTCAGGGTCTCTTGTTTTACTCTTTAGAGGCATATGTTTTGGTAAAATGAACATTTTGATTTTATAATATAAACTACTGACAACATTTCTACCAAATTCACAATTAAAACATATTAATAAAACATTTCCATTAAGTAATGTAGAGATTTTTTTTCCAGGGCTGTAAGTCCACCCTTCCCAAGTGAACCTGTAGTTTTGGCCATATGCTGTAACTGATTGCACGGTGTCATGGGAAACACATGTTGGCTGTTATAATGCGGCTCCTTGATTGATGGTCTGAGTGTGATATTGGCAGAAGGGGCAGCAGGACTGTTAGCCTGCTCATAGCTGAGAATTTAAGACCGTCCGATCAATAAGGTTACAGCCTTTGGAAAGGAATACACGCTGAAGAGCTCTTACAAGACCCTGTGACCCGTTAGGAATCAAGCCAATTAACAAGAAGGTTTTCGACTAAACTGATGAGCTCAGGCAGATTCCTGGCAGAACAATTGCAGTCCATCATGTATTAAGAATATACATTTACCCATTCACCACTTGTCTGGCACTTGCCAAGCTGACTGTAATGTGTCAAGGCAAGGCGAGATAAACAAAAGCAGCTGTACACTTGACATTGCCGAGGTAAAGGTAAAGTCAATGTGGGTGTTGGTTGAGAATAATGTAGAAGGATATATGAGATCACTTTCTCACAGTGTAAAACCTTGAATTGCACTTGTGTATAGTGTCTACTGAATGCAACAGCTGAAGCGACATATTATTATAGACTCAAGATTTAACCCGAGGTTTGGGTCTTTAGTGCCTGTGTGTAAAGAGATTCAGAAAAATCTGGAGTTTGATCAACAGCATTGTGATGTGGTCTGGTAGGATGTATCATTGCCTATACATCAGCTACAGGAAATAATACAAAAGTTTATGTTTTGAGTACAAATTGTTGGTTTTGCGGTTAAAGGGGTAAAATATTAAGCCATGCTTAGGGAAACATGGCAAAGAGACACTGTCAGCATTGGTCAATTTTTTAAACAATAAAAACACTATTTTGCAGTCGTTTAAATAATGATGGTAGTTATTAATGTATAGTAAACCACAAATGTACTAAACATTTGCCCAATCAACTAACAACTAGTATCCATTTCACTGTGGTCCAAGTTCATCAAACAAAAAGCAGGGGCAGATACAAAATAGCAGCTAATGAAAATGGTCAAAAGCATGTCAGACTAAATAAATGAAACTCTGGTTGGTTGGAATCTTTAGTGGGAATATGGCCCGTAGCCAGTTAAGTTTCTGTTCCATTCAACTCCTGTCATGGACTGAGACAGGGACAGGAAGAAGGTCATTGGTCTTGGAAGACAAATGCACGACTCGTTCCAAACTCTGCTCTTCATTTAATTTTTATATGAACCCAAATGTACTGCCACAAGCTTCAAATCATGAACTATGAACGAACTTGGAAGTCACAGCAAGGTAATAATACTTCCACTTTTGGCTAGATACACACTTGTAAAATGTAAGTTTGAGAAAGTGCTATTTTACGCCATGTCAAATTGGATTTAATGTGAAATATTGGGTGCTGATAGAAAAAAAGTATCACTTTGTGGATACTTGTGCAGCATCTAGAAATATTTAGTTTTGACTATTTTTTTTCCCTGGGTGTTTCAGGAAAGTATAATAACAATGTTTTATTCTAAATCATATCACGAAAACTACGAGTAATTGCCCATAACCACTGTTATTTTGGAGGAGGCCATTCCAACAAGTTAAATATGATTTTTTCTAAGTTGCAAAAAACAAGTTGACATCACATTCTTCCCCCCTTTTTTCTGTGTGTGACATGAATGCATGCCGCAGCATTATTCGCCAGAGGTAGAGGTAAAATCTCCAGAGTAATCCTTGTCATTTGCTGGCACTGAAGCGGACACTTAGAAAATCGCCTCTTTTTGGCTCCGGTGTGAGTTTCTCCCTTGGGCTGTGTCCAATGTGAAATGACAGAGAAAGAAAAGGTATGGAGTATGGCCAACAAGAAACCATGAATAATAAGTATGAAATGAAATGGAAGGAGTGGATAGACAGAGTGACGAGGCGAGACACAAGATTTTCATCTTAAAGATATTATCATGAAACTTTGCCAGTTGAATACTATCATTAAAGCAACTGTTTGAATAAATGCGAACATTTGGCAGTTTCTAACTAACTATGGCTACATTTGCTTCTTAAAAAAAAGGAAAATCTAGATGTCGGTTAAAGCGATAGTCAATATATGTTTTTAATGTTTACAACATATAAGTGACCACACCCAAATTTCAAAATTGACCCGCGCTTGATAAAAACAATGTTTTGCCTGCTTTATTTCACCATAACTAAATCATAAAAAGGAGCCTTCATGTTTAATCTTATGCAAATTGTAGGTCTTGATAATAAGAGCTTTGAGCATGAATGGGTTGGACAAAGAAACAGAACAACATCATATTTATAGACATCTTGGAGTCTTGACATGATGACGAGACCCTTGCACCTGCCCCAAGCTTCCCCCCTTCCGCCCTGCAGCGCACTAATCAGTGGTATTGAATGGGGATGATGGGACATTCTAACCTGCCATCAGCCAGCTGCTCTCAACCAGACTCTAAGCAAAAGCTGGTGAGGTTGCCAGTTAGCAAAAAAAAAATCAGCATTTTATTCTGCCAAAAGGGCAACCTTAGAGGGACATTTTGACTGTCAATTTTTGTTATTTAACATTAATTATTTATGACCATATAAGCATTTAAGTTAAGAAAAAAACATGATTTGATCAAAACTTAATCAGCTTCATCAGAACCTTGTGGTGTGGTCCGGTATGTTTTTATTCAAAGTTGCATGAGTGGGGGCGCCCTTAGCTCAGTTGGTAGGGCGTCCCCCCCATGGGCCTCGGCCAGCAGCGGACCCGGGTTCGATTCCAGCCCGCGGTCGTTCTCTGCATGTCACTCCCCTCTTTGCCCCATTTCAACTCTGTCTCTACACTATCAATAAAGCATCAAATGCAAAAAAAAAAAAAAAAAAGTAGCATGAGCAAAATTGCTTTATTACCGAGAAAAACATTTTATTCTGTCCGGTCAATACATACTACAACTCCCATGAGCCTCAGCTGCTGTTACCATGCAGAAAACAACTCGATAGGCACAAGGAACATGTTAGGGCATATTCTGAATGCTTGCATATGATTATATTTGCAAGTGTAGGTAATTGTTTCAATGATCTATTTAATTTAAAAATCCAATATATTCTCAACTGCCAGCCTCTCATTTCTGAGTGTTTCCTTTCTTTCTCTCTTGTCAGAGTTGATTGAATTTCTTAAGGTCTTGAACCGTTGGTCACACAAAACATGCCGTGTGATGGGCATTGTTTTATACTTTCTGATTATTTTTAATATGGTATAGCAGCATTAGTGACACATAAACCATCCACTATGGTTCCTGTTGTATATATTAACCTTTCCCATTGCAAACAGATAGCTCCACAACAATGTATCTATTTTTAAATTCTGAGTCATTTAAGGCACAACTTGTGGGTTTTTGAAAGTGTGGTGCTCATTTTGACAATTTGACTAGCTGTCTGTAAGCTCAGCAAATAAGCAGAGGATCTCTGTCAGCTGGCCTTTCTACTGTTTATGAATGGTTGTTGATATGGAAACTTAAATGTTCCATGTGTGTTCTCACATATTATCCCAAAATAGTCTTTTAATGCTCCCTGAATACAATTTTCATTATAAAACATAATTATAAAACGTTTTCAACTAGTCACTTCTCTTGGTCTGACCAGTGCTAAGAGTTGCATTTGTTTAGATCGCAGTTTTATTTAGATAAAATAAGATTTTATAATATTATCCTACTTTGATTCCCAGATGGGAAATTTGGTAATTGCAGCAGCACAAAGATAGCAAAAAGATAAATAGAGAAATTTACGGAATGAAAATAATTAATAATACAAAAATAGAAACTATACATGGTAAAAGATTGAATTGTATTGTTAACCACCATGTATTCAGTAGTAAGAGAACATGTGCTCAAAGCTTCTATATTGAATCCTCATGTATTTCTAATTCACTTATGAAGTAATTACCCTACACTGCAACATATGCCGCCTACACAGTACCATTCATCAAGAGGAACGTCAAAGACTGACAATGCGCTTAGAGAGTTTACATTAGAAGGGATGTTCATTATTCAATTCCAAAATGTCATCTTTTTTTTTAGAATGTGATAGTGACCATTGATAAACTGCTTCTGGTTTTCCTACAATGAGCTGTCTATAAAGTGTGATTCTGGCTTTGAAATGTGTTTCTACCAGAAACTTGTTCATGTGATTAGGGAAAAGATCAATAAGTCAATCAATGAATATGATCAAGCCTATTTTGTGTCAGAAATAGCGAAAATCTAAAGCTATCTACCAACCCATAAGACAAGTGCTGTACATTCCTCTTATGTAAAAAAAAAAGTCTCATCACAGATTGACATTATTTTTCACATGTGATTATAGATGCTAATTTATGTCCGTTTTTTGGGCAGATGAAACGCTGGTGTCAAATACTTCCTTTGTAGTTTTTGACCTGGCCAAATCTGAGAGAATGGTTAATGTGAATTTCAGTGTGCAGTGAGCTTCCTATTGTTTGTGTGTGTGTGTGTGTGTGTGTGTGTGTGTGTGTGTGTGTGTGTGTGTGTGTGTGTGTGTGTGTGTGTGTGTGTGTGTGTGTGTGTGTGTGTGTGTGTGTGTGTGTGTGTGTGTGTGTGTGTGTGTGTGTGTGTGTGTGTGTGTGTGTGTGAGTGAAAGACTGAAAATTGCAACCAAATATTAGTGATTGCGTGTGTTGACAATCTTCTGTAGTCATCAGCAATTTGATGATGTCTGGTTGTTGTAATTGGATTGAAAGAGATTAGGAAAGGGAAGTTTTCATGTCACGCATTACAAGATGGGCCATCTGTGTCCAGAAAAACATAACAATTTATGAACAGCAAAATAATCATTCCATTATTAAATTTGATGACAGTCCTGAGAGCTGCATTGTGAACTGGAATATGGGTCACTGTGACATTCTATCTCCTGTTAAATCTCAAGATGCACTCATTACCTGGATAGTCCTTTTATTTTACATCTACGCAATAAGTAGAACCATCCAGAATTATGTTCAGTAATTTGCATGTATACACATTAAATGTATAGATCCGACCTAGCAATGTGACTACCTACCCTAATGATGTTCAGAAGGGGACCTTTACTTTTCAATATCAACTGATATGGTTGGTCTAAATTGATATACTCTAGTCAATTGTCTGAAATGTTTATTTCACCTAAATATAGAGTTTTCAGGATGCTGAGGACATGATTTAGGCGTTTATCAGAGTAGGGACACTCTGATAAACACTTTTGTATTCAATAACATAAACTGCAAGCGCCTAAGATTGGTATCGAAGACGATGTATTTTCACATTATACATTAGTTGTGTCACGTTCTTGTCAAAGAGAGAAAATATGTTTGAGAGCACACTACTTACCTTTCTTTGTCTTTCATATTTAGCTTGTTTGAATGGTAACTTATCATAACAACATTTTAAAGATATTTTTTGGCATTTTTATGCTTTATTGATAGTGTAGAGACAGAGTTGAAATGGGGCAGAGAGGGGAGTGACATGCAGAGAACGACCGCGGGCTAGAATCGAACCCGGGTCCGCTGCTGGCCGAGGCCCATGGGGGGGACGCCCTACCAACTGAGCTAAGGGCGCCCCTATAACAACATTTTAAAGCAAAGTCTTATCTTCACTAGGGAAGGAATAAGATTCCTCAAATGTCTTCTTCTTTTCACCAGTTTTCATTTGACTTTGATGCTACATTGATTTTAGTTTTCATGAGTATTGTAATCTTTTTCTTCCCATTTTAGTCATGGATCACTGACATTGACTGGGTGGGCCTAAGTGGAGTAAACTTCCAACAAGCTTTATTGATGGACTATGATACCAGGAGCTTTTTGATTTGAACTCCCACTGACAATGTGGGAAACTAGATAAGGACAGTCTGCTCTCTTGAGAATATGTTCTCCAGGAATCGCTTCAATGGACAACATGGAGCAGGTGTTTCCCCTAAAGGAGGCACAAAGGCCAAAGTCCATTCACCCAAAAAGAGGGCTCCGAACCCCAGGGTAGCACTGGTCATTCGGGGCAAAATACATCGTCTCTTTCAAGGGTCTGCAGACCACCATGTCCCGGACTCCCACCACTATTATTCTGGTATTGAGGATCAGGAAGAGGGGGAAATACTTGAGGGCAGGAAGGATCACAGAAACACATATCCAAAGGTTAGGGCTGAAGAATACTCTCCAAAATTGTCAAATGGTAAAGGACATGATGTAGCACCAGGGCCACCATGTGTTGGAGAGGTGGAGCTGAATCGAGAGGGATGTATAAGGATACCTTGCACCTTGCAGCATAAAAGCTGCAGATCCCCAGCGAATGTGAAACGCATCTCCTTTGAGGGTGATATTCCAGAAGCTCCTGAGCATATTCACCAACCTCCGCCCTACAATCCAATAGTCCCGGACATGAATGGTACCAAATTTGCTGGAAGGGATTTTGCTTCACCCCGCATTCGTCAAAAGAGACCGTATTCTACTGGTGACTGTGTGGACTACAACTTCAACAGAGCTTGCCCAGGTACACTGCTGGAAGAGGACGAAGATACAGAGGAGGAGTCAAGTGCCGTCATTGACCACATCCTAAAAGAGCTGAGGGGAATCAACAAGATTCAGGAGGAAATCTCAGATCTCAGGGACTACCTGACCTCAGTCCGAGGTTCAGTTGAGGAAGTGTCGTCCTGTGTAGACGCTGTGTTGATGGAGATTGAGGGCATTCGTTCAAGCGGCAAAGGTGGTTCAGGGGTCCACGCAGGTACCTGGTCGGGGGCAGGGTGCAAAGATGGATCCCCTTCCCCCCGTAGAAGACCTGCTAGTGCTTATGGCAGTCTAGGGAGTGCAATGCCAAAGTCTGTTTCAAATATTTTCCCTCCAGTCTGCAATGAGCGCCGGAACATCCATGGACAATTACGGGTATCGAGTTTAGAAGAGCCTGCTGTGTCCCCAATTGCTGAATCAGTGGATAATGATGAACTGGAACCAGAGGACATCTCTGACCATAGCTCGGAAATTGCAGTAGGTGCTCTGGCAAGAAAACTCAGCTTTGGCTATCTTGAAAGGCAGGATGGCCACGACTATCCAAGCACCAGCTCCTTATCTTCTGGTCATAGCTCCAAATCTGAGTCAGATCTAGAGAGACCATCATGTAGTCATGTACGGAAGCAGCAAATAATTGACGATGGGAAGGAACATTGGACGAACGCTGGACCACCACACGGTGCAGCTGTGGAACCTATTTGGCATAGGGAAAACGCTTACCTCGAGGATGGAAGTCTGGAGACGCATGGAGGTGAGAGTCATCTTTGTTGTGAAGGCGCTGGTAGCTGGGGTCACTACAGAGGTGCTGTGGGATATGGCGCATCGGGGCAGTGCTCCACAGAAAGCTCAAAACACCACTCCGTTCGCTCTGGGAAACATTACAACTCTCCTGCCGGCACTTCTAGCAGAGAGGAGTGGCAGACACAGGGGAGGAGGAGGAGGTCTCAACCCAAGTCTGGGATTCATGTTCCAAAAGATAAAACCCTTGAAACCCCCACTTTAGGATACGAGTGTGCTGGGGATTTTTCTTATCCTCAAAGTTCGGGATACCATTCAATTGAAAACCATGATGGAGAAACAGAAGAATTTGACTATGGGCAATCCAATGACCTGAGCTACACAACAGACTGCCAAATTGATAGTTATCCTGAAACTTATTTAGCTTACAAAGATGTCTCAGCAGTGACTTGGACTGAGGCATCCTTGCCTGCCACTGTAGCTGATGTGGATAGGCCATTCATCCAAGAGACTGAAGCCAGTTACCAAAGCTTAGAAAACCACCTCCCTCACTCAAGCAGTGCAGACATCCAAGCTGGTGGTTTTACCGTTAAGCGCATAGGCAGAACTATACTAGATTTTAGCTCTGCCTTGCGGGGAGCATTGCGTAAAATTGATGCACCTGGAGCCCAGAATCCTGGAGAGGAAACAGATTTTGAAATATCAATGCCTTCTGACCTGCCTACAGCTGAGTTGCCTTCAAAAACATTACGCTATGAGGCACAATTTGAACAAACATCTGATGACACCCTAAAGAGTGATGTAGTGGAGAAATTGAGCAAAAACAATTCTCTAGACAATTCAGAATGTTACTTTGTGGAGCCTATGCTTGATGAAGCAAATCAAAGCCTTACATTGGAGTCTACAGACAACTGCCAACATCCTCCTTCTTTGGACAATATTCTGACATATAAAGAAAATAATTCTGTCTGCCCTGATCCAAAGTCCAGTAGCTCTGCAATACTGCCTCCACCTGACGGCCTTACGGGACAAACTGCAGAAGGCCCCCCAGAGGGTCCTGCATATCAGTCCATTAAAACCCAGCTTTCGCAATGCACCACCGAGGAATCCCTCTCGAATTCTTTTTCGGCTGATGAACTTTCAGCTCCGCAGGTGTCGGGAGAAACCGATGTGCCACAGCAACCCGCCACGGACATTGTGTCCGCCGGGTCAAAGGCAGAAGGAGATGCAACAGATCCACCAAAGGAGCTGGACCAGATGGATGAACGCAGGCTTAAGTGCATTAGAAGCTTCCAACAGATAATGCGGGAAAAGCGGGAGACCAGGCGCAACCTCGCCAGTATTACCATGTCCAGCTTCTCTCAGGAAGACTTAGAACCAGGTAGTCATGACTTTAAGTTGGAATCATCTTTTGTTTCATTGTTAGTAATTTAGTCTTTTGGTTATTTAGAGCAAAAATGAGTTATTTCCATTCTGCATGTTTTAAACAGCGTTTAGGGGGAAAGAGCGGTGGTACTTTTTTGTATTTTAATTTAAGTGACTCATTTATTTTCATTATGTTATACTGAAACTAATTGATGTTTAAATATATATGGCTTATTGGACTTGTTTACTTCAAAACGCTCCATTTCAACCCCTACTTACTGTCTTCAAAGCCTCTCACTGTTGCCGAAACTCTCTGATCTTTCATAGCTGCAGTGCATTGTGTACATTGATAAAAGGAAAACCACTGGTACCGGTATCCTCTTTGGGTATTTTCACTCAGCAGTGGTGAAAAAAAAAACACAATATGGTCTCATGGGTATTTATTATCCAATGGTCTTTTCCGATACCTTAATCTTTTACCCCCTTGAGAGTGATGCATCACTTGCTCCAGCAGTAGCCATTTACTGAATTAGAAAACATGAATTATCTCCTTGAATAGAGCGCTTGACATGAATGAGCAAGCAGAAGGGAAATATTTAGAGTCATTTAAATTATAAAATATACATGTTAATGAAACATCTATGACCTCAGAGATCTATCGGAAAACTCAGTGGTAGAGCCATTACCATTACCCAAGCCTTTTTAACAAAATTGAATATATGTAGAGTGTGTCTTGCTGTTTGGCATGATGAGGCAAACTAGTCCATGACTGTTTATCATCTTTTGTCTGTTTTTCCTTATGTTGTTTTACAGATGGAAGTCAAGATGGAGATCAGGTTACCTCTTTTGCAGTTTTTCTAACGTTAACATTCTTTATCATGACATCCTAAAGGATTTGGTTCTTTCTGTACAACTTTCTACTTATCATTTGTTCATTTTCTCATATCAGAGTCTCTTTATTTAATTTTAGCTTTCTGTCAGTCCCTGGAAAAGCTTGGCTAACCCTGTAAATACTGTGATTCAATTCAACACCAATGAAATATCTTCTTAACATTTTACAAGATATCAGCCTGAATGCATCCGTGCCCTATTAAATAATTTTTTTTGTTTCAGTCATAAATTTAAAAATTCCACGATGGAATATGTCAGCATTGATTCAGAGACAGTATCGATATAAAACAATATTGATGTTGTGTATGTTGGTCTACCTTTGTACATTTTGACGCTGTGGTATTTCTTTACTAGCTGTGAGGCAACAAAACACGCTACTGTGAGGCATGAGTCAATATTCAATGTGCGTTTACGGGAAGCATGTGTAGTTTTACAGTATAGGTGTTTACTTTACAAACTGAAACCAGATTTATCATGCCTACAAGTGTAGGGGGACACCATGATTGATTGAAATGCCATCTTTGGTTTGCATCGCTGAAACTCAACCAACCCAGTTCTATCCCTGTATCTATCTCTTTTCTTCTCACTTTCTTTGTTTCTCAAGTGATTGTGCTTCTGCATGCGCATGTGTCAAATAATAAATCCTGTCAGCCTTACAATGGCTACATTTTTGACCTGTGACATTTTATTACAGGGCCGAGATCAAGATGGCGACCCCAGCAAGCACCCATGGGCCAAGCCAGGGTCAGTAAAACATTTGTGAATTTGTCTGTGATTGAGATAAGTGTTTTCACCTGGGTGCAGTTTTGTGTGCACCTGGATTTCAAATATTGATGAGTGCATTTTGGTATTTGTATGTTTTGTGTGTTTAGGGGAAACTCACCGTTTGGCATTGACAGCATGCCAGACCTCCGCAAGAGGAGGCCCATTCCCCTTGTCAGTGAACTGGTGAGTACACATCACTCCATAGCTCCCGCCCATTTTAATGTTGACCTTCGCTGAACCTTTTACTTTTTCACAACATTAACTTAACATGGACAAAACCAGATGATTAGTGTTGACTGAACCCTAGATTAACTGTCCACTTCAATACACCTTAAATTTAAATTTTCATTTATATAAGATAGTTATGTGACTGCATTAAACTGTACATAATGTTCAATAGGTCATCCGATGCATATTTGAGCATAACTCTATTTATCTTAAGTCAGCAATGACTGGAATAGACAAATTAATCCTATGTATGTTGCACATCGATTTATCAATTTGTAACACTCTCATTTTAATTTCAATTTTTTATATTATTTTGTAAGCACTAAAAAGCTGGAATCAAGGTAAAAGTGTGCTGTCTGCTGTATGTTGGTTTCTAACTGTTTCCTTCTTCTTGTTTTCTCTCCATCCACGTTGCCTTCCTCCCCACATCGGCCCTCAGGCTATGGTGAGTAAAAGAGGGATTTCAGCTGCTGTGTCTCACCATTTGTTTGTATTATTTATTTTTATTTGAGAGTTAGAGTAAGGTAGTAGCTAATTTGCATCTGTAGTCACTATGGGGTTTGATGGGCTTTGTTTCAAACTCTCTTAACGAAATGTTAGTACTGCATGGAAAAGTGTCTCAAATCCGATTTTGGTCAATGTGACTTTACGTGACAGCACAAATCACATGGAATCATATATTTTGAATTCTGATTTGGGACACTTTCAAACTTATTTTAATCCAATACAGGTTGGATTTTATCTAGATTTTATATTAGATGCCACCTCTTAACAATCAAATCCAAATGCGTTTGATTTTTACATCAATGTTGATCGATATTCATCATTGCTGTATACCCGTTATTTTAGGACTGTGATCAGTCTAGTCCACTACACTAGAACTTGATATTGAAAAAAAAAAAACAATATGAACAGCCAAAAAAAAATATTGGATCAGAGCAATCCATTATAAGTGAGCGCTCAGCTTGCAGATTGTCGTAGTGTAATGGTCCTGAATGTTGCAAAGCATTTCGATCTGCTATGTGTGAAGTTTTTTGTTTACCTGTGTTTACAGAATTTTGCTATGAGCATGAACACATGTGCACAAACACACACTCATACAAAAATCAGACATTGTCCGCATGTATTTCAAAATCTATGACGAACACAAGAGAAATCAATTCATGCTCGTGAGTGCTTTCATCTTCCCCTCGGCCGATTGATGCTCAGAGAGTGAGAGGTTTTTTCTCTGGTTGTTTTTTTTAAGCTACAAATCCTAAAATGACCTGTTTTTTGTTTTGCTGTGATTCACCGAGTCAACAAATGCATCACACACCTGCCTCTCTAGACAAACAGTTGCCGGTAAATGTAATGGTGAATTTAGTCTTTTCTCTCTTTCGTCTCACATTTTCTTTTGAAGTACTTTGAGGAGGTTGAGACTGACTTTTGGTCTGTCATCTGAGCGGTTAGAGCTGTGTGAATATTCAGTCGCCGAGATCAAAGACACTTGACTTGATTTGATTAAAGGAACTTCTGCCCTTTGATTTTAAAATGTGAAGTGGATCGTCAAGAGTGAAGGTTCTACACTCAAGAGCAGAAGGGCAGAGTGGATAAAAGGACCCTTGAGACATAAGG
Source organism: Ammodytes marinus (assembly GCF_949987685.1). NCBI lineage: Eukaryota > Metazoa > Chordata > Actinopteri > Uranoscopiformes > Ammodytidae > Ammodytes > Ammodytes marinus. Next base: position 28,775,702 of record NC_137231.1, read on the forward strand.
GCTCAGAGACAATCTAGTCTTAACTACATGAAATTTGATAAATGATCTTAAACAAATCAGGAAGAGGAAGAAAAACATATGGAAGAATTAATTTGATGCGGATGGGCCTGGAATAATTTGGAGTCAATCAAAAAAGAATGACTGCATATTAGGGCCACTGTGGAAGAAAACATGAACGTTTCAATCATATCTGAGTTAGATGAACTTGATCCAACCTTTTAAAATGAGCATATTTGTTCGTTGACTAAAAAAATTTTCAATTTTTCCATAGTTTTTCAGGTTAATGTCTAACTTTAATCTAAGAGAATATCCAAATGTATTTGAAGGTTAAAAAATAAAAAAGAATTGAGAGATTAGCGCCCCAAAAGATCGGAGAAATGTTCTTGAAATAACCCAACCCATACCCCAGCTCCTTTTTCTTATTTTTCACATGTCCATAATATGCCACCATACAAAAAAACTAAAAAGAAAAAAGACCAAAAATCACATAAATATAATGAAAATCTCAATACAGACAAAACAACAAAATCTATAAGCCAACAAACAGAAAATCTGAATGGTAGAATGGATAGTGATTGTGCATTTATAATTGCGAGGATCAACAGAAGACAAATATGTGCAGAGAAGGTAAGAGAATCAGAAAATGTATTTGATTAATATTAAAGTTGTTTGTTTGCTACATTATTTTTAGCACTGTGCGTGGTCCGCTTATGAATTTAAAACTGTGATTACAATTTTTTCCTGCTTCTGCAATAGTGCATTTTAAACTGTCTTGTCGCCTTGAATTATTTATGCTTCCCCAATTTAAAACTCAATGTTACATTGTGCTAAATTCTTACAACATGACAAATTAATACAATGTTTTGTCTTCTACAATTGAAGGTTCAGAAGACCATCACAGTTTTTAGCTACTATACCTTGACTTCTGTTATTATGTATCTGTCAGAAAGCTTACTATTGGCGTATTTAAATATCAAAATAGTTTGTGATTCATAGCTGGAGAGATGAAGCCCTTTACTAAGCGCTAAGGTCCGTTGTATGTCTCATAATCTGTCAACCTGGATCGCTATGGAAACAAGTCTGCATTATGTTACATTTGACATTTGCAATGTTACATCTTGTCTTCACGACTTTAAAAAAAAAACCTGTGCTGTTGCAAATCAATTGCAAAGATAATTTTAACTTAATTATAACTGACAGCGTGTGATCGGTGATATGCGTTGAGTAAGAAATATCCATTGGAAGAAAAAAAAATACTTGGAACTTTTTCAAGCACATTTTTAAGCTATATCATTTTAAAGTTCTTCTGTAGGAGGAAAAAGGTATTTTAACAACAGTATTTTTTCATGCTTGAGAAAAGAAAGGATGTTCATATCCTGTCCAAACCGTCGTACTACACACAGATTTTTGATATGTCAGATCTAACATCTGCCAAACACCTCAAAATTGAGCTTAAGTTCGGCTCAATTCAATATGCAATGACAGTTTTTATGATTCTACAAAAGTCTACTGAAGTATCCAGAAAAAAATGATTGAAATGTCCTTGAAGTGAAGATCCTTGCGAATGTAGTAGATAAAATGTGTGAATGTTTGTCCTGGAAGAAGGATTAACGGAGGTGTGTGTGTGTGTGTCTGTGTCTGTGTCTGTGTCTGTGTGCTGTGTTTACAAAGTGTGTTCAAAGGGAGACGAAGAACAAATGTGTGCTTTGTTGTTTTACGATATAAACTTTCCACAACCTTCAAAAGCTGAGAGAGCCCAAACATCACACGAAGAATTGAATTCCTGAATCTTTTAACAGAAAACTTCTCCTTGGCGTTTGCTTTTCGGTTTTCTGTTGTATTCTGTTTTTCACTGTGGCTTTTCATCACTTGTGGTTTTTCTCTCTCTCCTGTGTCCAGTCTATGATACAGTCCAGGAAAGCCGGACTCGCCCACACACTTGCTACACGGACCTCCCTAAAAGACGAAGAGCTTGTGAGTGACGCACGCACACACACACACACACACACACATTCACACATTTAAGATGTACCAGTATCCACATTTATATCCACATAGGGGAAAGACATAGGTACTGTATGTCCTGGAAAGTTCTTGCAAAACTCGCAAAACTATAATATGAAGCCAACTACAACATCCAGTGTGTTGGCAGACAGTTGTGACCTGGGTTAGACACAGAAGTGCTAGAGCATTGTAAGTGAGGGTGGAAAAGTTTGATATGTCTTTTGTTATGTGGTCTCTCTCTCTCTCTCTCTCTCTCTCACACACACACACACACACACACACACACACACACACACACACACACACACACACACACACACACACACACACCTTTATAGTTATCCATAGAGAAAGACTTGCTGTCAACTCGATGTGACCTAATGGCGGGATCGGCACAAACCTTTAGTAGTATTTACAGTCAAACACTCCCACATATCTCCCTGGCTCTACTCACTGCTGTCACTATAGTGTAGCCATATTGTTAATCTGTCTGTGGTAGATTCAATATATACTGAATTCTGCTGAGTCAACTGGAGGCCTGCGTCAGGTTTTATACTTAATGGAGCCGGGGGGCAGAAAGGCTGCGCTGACAGGATTCCGGTTTCATTATTGTTTATTATTGTTTGCTCAGTGCCTTTTCTTAATGTCCTGTGTCATGATGGTGATTGCATTATATTAGATGAAACATTAATTATTAAGTGGATTGAAAGTAGGTCACTGACTGTGGCAGTGAATTATTCAGCGAAGAAAAGACAAACAGCGATTTTTCACAGGTTATAACTCTATTGTTATACTAGAAGTGCCTAAATGAAGAGCATCTCAAATTGGTAGTATAGATTAAACAGCAGGCCAAACAGATTGGACAGAATGGGCTCTGTAAAGGGAATACATATAATGTACAGCTCAAACTAATGTTAGAAAAAACCTCCCCAGCAATGTATCTATTATTTATAATTTATATTTATTTATTTGTTCTCTGTTTTAAGCTACATTTATGGCTTATTTGCTACAAGACTTTTGTCTTTGATTATATGACAATGCATAACACATCTTTGGTATTCATGGTCATTCAGATTATGCAATTGCATTACTCACTACTGAATCAGAAGGGTTCTTTGCACATCCGTAATGTAAGGCAGGTGTGTGGGAGAATGAACAGTACATCCAAATAAAAGGTGAAATCCAGCACACTGTCTCAATTGCAAAAAATATTTATATTCAATAGCAACATTTGAAAGACTAGACCTTCATCGGGCGAACAAAAAACTGAACCTGCATATTTGCCTTTTAAGTTCCAGAATTGACCATATTTACAGATGGTGTTTCATATACAGAAAACAAAAAAAATATTAAGATGTAGCCTACAGTGTATATGCACAAACATTTAGCTGTTCCATCATCCCATTACCAGACTGTATTGACAGATGGAGGCAGCATAGGAACAGAAACGGAACATTTTGTGTTGTCTTGAAAACACAGACGATATTATCAATCTGACAGCCTGCGAAAAACATTGAAAACATGTAAATACTGTAGTTTTTTTAGCCATCCATCCGCTCCCAATGCTAAAGTGGATTTTTACAGTTACAGGATGCTTTACAGAGACAAGAAAATAAATCACAGGGAATAAAATAAGATAAAAGCAAAAAAAAATCAAAGGTCACAAACAATTGAAAACGGATCGATGAAACTCATGGCAGTTAAACCAAGATTGAGCGAAGAAGAGGTAATAAAAAACAGCAGCTATGAAGCCCACAAAATGAAACAATCCTCCCTCCTATTGGTAACACTATATCACCATTTCTGGGATGATAAGAGTCTGATAACAATAACTTACTTGCCCCTGTATGAACAATTCTGTGTTTATCAAATCAAAACTGGGCTTCTACGTAGTCAAGGTGTGGAGATGTGTTGTCCTCCTCCCACACCTCCTACACTGGAAAACAGCAACATTTAGTGCATCAATATAGAAGCCAAGAATATCAACACCGTCATACATAACAACATATCTACTGTATATCACTTCTCGGGACATTAACTACATTAAAGGTGGAGTCAGCAATTCTGGGGAAAAGCTTGTTGACAAGATCACTTTTTTCGTCAACATCTGTGAATAATTCCTCACAATCCGACCGCTACCTGTCCGTACTGTAAAACAATCTGCTTGTTATACACAGCCTAGGCTCGGCCATATTTCCAGCAATGGTGGGCCCCCTTTGTTAACACACCCTTTGTTTACATACCAGTTTACAGAGCCTAGGCTGTGTAATAACAGGAGAATTTTTCCCAAGTTGATTCTTTCACTCATTTTGACCAACACACAAGCATTCTGCAGATGAAAAACATGAAATTCTGACAATTATTGTTGAAGAGAAAGATGTGTCATCTCTCCTCACCTCTGCACTGCCACCTCTCTCACTCTTTCTGCCCTCGGCTGAATCTGATCTTTCACCTTTTCTTGAGCTTTTTCACACTTCATCCCACTCTCCATTATTCTCTATCATCTTTGATCTCTTCTCCTGTTTGTTTACTGAAACCCCCTGACATCCTCTACCATATTTCTGTCTTCCTTTTTACTCCAACAGAAAAGCCATGTGTACAGGAAGACGCTGCAGGCTCTGATCTACCCCATCTCCTGCACTACACCGCACAACTTTGAGGTGTGGACGGCCACTACGCCAACCTACTGCTACGAGTGTGAGGGGCTGCTGTGGGGTATCGCCAGGCAGGGAATGCGCTGTGCCGAGTGCGGGGTCAAGGTGCACGAGAAATGCCAAGAGCTGCTCAACGCTGACTGTCTGCAGAGTAAGTGGAGTTACTATATTCAAAATATCAAACCCAGACCAAGTTTTTTTACTCTGGCTTTATCCAACATCTAGATTTTTATTTCATTTTTTAAAGATGCAAATGAAGGCCTAATTAGTTAGATTTGAACAAATGTGCACCTTTTATTTAAAAAAAAAATCACACATTTTTATAAGAAAAAAATATTGTTTCATGATGATATCTCTAAGTTAAAAATGTTACCCTATTCACCGGCAGTGTCTCGCCTTAAGTTGAGTTTTGACGAAATTCTAAAAAAAAAATTGCTTGGTGAAAAATTAAGCTAAGCAGAAATCATTCTGTGATTTAGTTTTTTGCTTCTTGTAGCTTGTTTTTTTTATTTCACTTTTTACATCTATAACTAACTATCCACCCTTCTCTTCCGTATTATCACCTTAACTTTGGGCGACTGTGGCTCAGGTGGTAGAGCGGGTCGGCCAACCATAAAAGGGTTGGCGGTTTGATTTCTGCCCTGCCACTTGGGTCATGGTTATTTTGTCCTAGGGCAAGACACTTCACCCAACTTGCCTCGTGTGAATGTGTATGACTGATGTATGTTTGTGGTGGTCGGAGGGGCTGTAGGTGCAAATTGGCAGCCACACATCCGCCACCGGGATGACTGTGTGAATGAATGGAACCTGGAACCCTGTAAAGCGCTTTGAGTGCCTAGAAAAGCGCTATATAAATCCAATCCATTATTATTATTATTATTATAACTTCTTCAGGAGCTGCGGAGAAAAGCTCAAAGACCGGTGCGGAGGACCGTACGGCGCACATCATCATGGCCATGAAGGACCGGATGAAGATCCGCGAGAGGAACAAGCCTGAGATCTTTGAGGAGATCCGGAAGCTGTTCAACATCTCGAGGATGATTCACACCCAGCACATGAAGACCATCAAGCAGAGCGTACTGGACGGCACCTCCAACTGGTCGGCCAAAATCACCATCAACGGTATGTAGCTACAGGGGATGTGTGACTATGAAATGGAAGAACGGTAAAGGTGGAGTTATTCAGTTATTCTGGAGAACCTTTGTTGTCAAAATTAACTTATTTTCGAAATAAGTGAATATCTCCCCACGATCCGCTTCCTGTCTGTACTGTGTACTGGGGAAAAAATATATTAATACACAGCCCTAGGCTCTGTAAATGGGCATGTCACAAGCTAAGGTGAATCATACCCGTTTACAGAGACTAGGCTGCGTATTAACACTTAATTGTTTTAGTAGAGGATCATGAGAAAATATTCACTGATTTTGACCAAAAGTGATTTTGACAACAAGCGTTCTCAAAAATGGCTGACTCCACCTTTAATGCTCCATGGGTACATTTACCTTTTGAACATTTCTTATTTTCCTTTTTTAGTCGACATTTAGATCACAAAAAGTCTGGTAGAAATGTAATGCAGTCGTCTCTACAACACTTTTAAGTTTTCAGAAACCTTAAAATGAAAAGAAAAACCCTGTGATGTTGAGTGCAAAAACACCATATTTACAAACAGTTTCAGACTTATCCTAACCGTTTTTACTTTTACTTTGTATCGATTCCCATTTCACTTCTTGCTTCTCTCGTCTCTCCAATATCACTAATGCACCTCCTCAATGTTAACAGTGTCCATAGGGTGTGTAGCAACAGGATACTGTGCTGTGCATGTGTCCACACTTGTACACTGTGTAATGCGTGTGTAGCACTCTCTATATCTCTGTCTGGAATCAATCTGATGGACAGACTCAAGGTACGCAGCCTTTTCAGCATCGGCTTTAGATACTTGGCTTGCTCAGACTCTTTGTATGAAGTTCTATTGCTTTGAGTGCGAGAAAAGCGATATGTAAATTAGATATATTATTATCATTATTATTAAATGCTTCAAGTACTGTTGATATATTCTTAGAAAAAGTGAATGTCGAGGGGGAGTTTTACAAAAGAATTCTGATAGTTTATCATAAGTCAGCAGTACAGACACTGACTGAGAAGGAGTCAAAACAGATTTTTGGGCACAGTTTAGAGAGGACATTATTATGCTCATTTTTCAAAGGGCATGTTGCTAGCTAAGGTGTCTCACTCCGACCCCACTTTGTTTACATACCAGTTTACAGAGCCTAGGCTGAGTATTAACACCAGATTTATTTCTGTTGCACAAACACAGTACGGACAGATAGTGGATCGTGAGGACATATTGACAACAAGCGTTCTCCAGAATCGCTGACTCCACCTTTAACACGACTATCTGACTTTGCAACAACATTTATAGATCAGAAAAGCATTATGAATCCCCTTTAAGGTCTGTATGACAGCGGTAGAAAGTTTAAAAGGCGAGGCAGTTTTGTTGCACGTTTAAATCCCAGGAAGAAGTTAGGAAAAAGCTAGATGGTTAAAGCGCATCAACAGTTTCAGCACGGCACATTCACCGCTGTGAGATCATGCGGCGCCGTGAATATGAAGCAGTGTGTCGCGGAAACAGAGCATTTCAAGTTTCTGAATATAAAATACCTGAAAAAGAAAAAAAAATATCCTTCATCGCTGAAAGTTTCTTCTGTATTTGACAGCCTGTTCTGTGCAGTGGAGAAACGTTTAAACTTTTTTTAAAGTTATGTGAGCTTCAATAATGTAAACAGACATGCATTCCCTATACTTCCCCCCCCCCCCCCCCCCCCCTCCTCTGCTCCATCATGGGGACTCGCCACTGTTACCAAAGCAACCAGACACATCACACCATGTATAGTGGCAGCAGTGTTGCCATGGCAGCCATCACACCTTGTCGCCACGATCACAGCAGATGCGTTCCAGTGAAGAGGAGATAGTTTAGATAGCAAAGGGTTGAATAATTCATTCATGTTCAGGGGCTAATCGTCGTCACTGACTTTTTTTTAATGATCGAGTTTGTTTTTATTTGAAATGAAACATTAACATTTTAGACGTGTCAATATTGATTCAGAACTGCCAGTAGAGACTTAGGGATCAAACATTTTCTAGGAAAGGTTTATACAGAACATATTCAAATTGTTTTTTTTAACCACCTTGAAATGTGTCTCTTTCTGTAGGCTATACGGCGATAAATGAGATAAAATCCAGTTTTTTTTTTCAGGTGTAATTTTTGTATATGTGTCATCACCTCTAATCACTGACGTCCCCTCAAACGTACAGAGGAGAAAAGTCGTTACAATTGTTCTTACAGAGGTGTCTTTAAATTATTCAGGTTGTTCGAAAGTTGTCACATTTTTTTAGCATTAATAAATGATGTCACCCCATTTGAAAGACCTGACACATTTTTAACTCAAACTCAGTTTTGTTCTGTATGAAAGCCACTTTGTGATTGAACTTGATGGTCGACTGACATGTGACAGTCCACAGGGATCACTTTGATTTATCCATTCATTTCATGAGGGGATGTTTCAATCAATTGATATTCAACATTGCCTGTAGCACAGTCGTTTGAATCTGAATGCATTACTATACTGAGACAGGTTACTTGTATGTAAAAACGTATTTGGCAGTGAACCTTATTATGATTCTGAGGTGATTTTTGTTAATGTATAAGCTAAGCTGAACAGCTGATGTATGTAGCATGTAATAGTATGTAGTATGAAAGAAGCAGATTTAAGAGTGTTATCAACTTTCTTGTCTAACTCTCCACCAAATATTTTTTCTCCAACAATGTTAAATGTAGCTGTGTGGAAGAAAATGAATGCAGACTAGTGCTTTTATTTCTGCAGATGAGTAAGCCTCTTATTATTTTTCTTAATTAAATCAGTCACCTTGTGTTCCCTCTTAAGGCCATCACACTCTTGAGGCATTTAGCAAACATTGAAATAACTTTTTTTTTTGAAATTACAATACAAAAGTAAACAAAATCCTCAACATAAGGTACACAACTCCTGCCCACTCATACACATCTCCCCCAAACTTCCCTCAGTTCAACAACTTACCCTGCATTCCAAATCACATACTTTTTCTTTTTACTACACTACATACTAAAGTACAGAAGAGTTTTAGGGCCACAGGAGAGATTTCATTATGTCGAGAAATGTCAAGAATAAAGAGGAATACTTCTAAATGCTATTGGAGTTAGTGGTGCATTATGTATTTTCAGCACACTACAATCGACAGGTATGAATTGGGACATCCTAAATCTTTTTCTGGCATACTAAATAGTAGGGAAGTATGGGTAGTGGAACGCAGGGCTTCTCTCTGCTTGTTGACCTTCCATGTCAAAGAAACTTCTCCAGACTCTATTGATGGGAGTTTAACCTCCATATATCAAAGCATTTCTCTCTGACTTGGATACAATGGAAGTCGGGCAGAGTGCCCTCTAGACTTAACAAACTCATTATTGTTATTGTGTTGATGCAGGTTGAGCCAAACTGTCACAGCAACTGTCTCTTATCTGATTGGCTGCTTTTTTGTCTTCACCGAAGGGTACGGAAAGAAATACACTGAATACAAAGTGCAAACGTTAGATTTTAAATTCAAGAAACTTGCTTCAAATCAGCTCAAACTTAACTCTCTGTCTGTGATGACTTACACATTGCGTTACATTTCCTTGATAGGCAGTACATGTCACCTCTATGTAACAGAGCAGCAGGTAAAAACAGTTGTTTAAGTGATTTGGTGAAAACTGTTGTTACCCAACATCTGCCTCTGAGTCATTAGTTTTGTGTTACGAGGATTTGCGTAACCGTGTGGGTGATATTGTGTGTGTGTGTATCTATTGTGTGTGTGTGTGTTTGTGTGTGTATGTGTGTGTGAGAGAGCGAGAGAGAGAGAGAGAGAGAGAGAGAGAGAGAGAGAATGACACGATGATGGTAACGAGTAGGTGTTTGTTGTTATTATGCAATTTTCATGGTAATTCTCTATTTCTTTGTGTGTGTGTGTGTGTGTGTGTGTGTGTGTGTGTGTGTGTGTGTGTGTGTGTGTGTGTGTGTGTGTGTGTGTGTGTGTGTGTGTGTGTGTGTGTGTGTGTGTGTGTGTGTGTGTTCACAGTGGTCAGTGCTCAGGGTCTCCAGGCCAAAGACAGGACAGGCTCCAGTGACCCGTACGTCACCATCCAGGTCGGGAAAACCAAGAAGAGAACCAAGACCATCTACGGGAACCTCAACCCAGTGTGGGAGGAGAAGTTCAGCTTGTGAGTTCCGCTTGGTATTTTATTCTCCGTGGTTGTAAATCGCTCGATGGTGTTTTGTGCCCCCAAGGGAGCCTTTAAGGCTGCGTTTGCCTGGAATGCCCTATCCCCTAACCTTAACACACACACACACACACACACAGACAGAGGCACGCACACACACACACACACACACACACACACACACACAC
>NC_137231.1:28788337-28798337 GCF_949987685.1 Ammodytes marinus
GTTTTTCATTTGTACACAAAAACGTATCCTATAATTCATAATTTGTTATAATTAAGTTAACAGTGAAACAATGTGTTATCCCATAAAATATTGTTAAATGTTGGTGACAAAATTGAAAATGCTAAATCTTCAGGGGATGTATAAATATTGTCCAAGGCCTCACAACTGTTACTGCTTCATTTTTTGTAGCGCATTGCACATTGGTATTTTTGCACCCAACTTGTTGCTGAAACAATGTCCAATGTAGCACCACAGCTGTGTAGCAATAAGATAAAAATAAAGTTTAAAAAAATGTATTATAACAGTCAAAATCAGACTTAAGCAGTGGCGATTCGAGACTTAATAAGCGAAAACTCAGAAAGTTATTTGCCTTGCGTAGCCTAATATAGCCTAGACAATCTACAAAGTCCCCCTTAAATTCAAATATTACTCCCACTTTATTTGGATGTTTGAGCGTCATATTAGAGAATGATGTGTGACAAAGCTGATTTCACATTCAACCTGCTAACCTCCCCTTTCTATCTCTCTCTCTCACTCTCTCTCTCAATCTCTCTCTTTCTCTCTCTCGATCTCCCACTCTCTCCCTTTCCCTTTCTTTCTTAGTCATTTCTCCTGCCTGTCCTCTAAGTACATGTTGTCGGGGGTGCCTGCAGTAATGAGCACCCTGCTGGCTAACATCAATGCCTTCTACGCCCACCCCACCGCCTCTACCAACGTCTCCGCTCCGGCCCGATTCGCAGCCTCCAACTTCGGGGTAAGTGAGCGCCCAAACATGCACTAGAATCAAAACACCAATCTTCTCAAAAACTACCCTAACAAGTAGAATTGTCAACCAGACCGTTTGGCAGTATATGTTTGTAAAGCGGCACCAGTTGATTAGGCTTTCAGATGTTGTGCACATTGGTGGCAGCAATGTATGCCGTAAACTTTTGACAAGTATTAGCAAATCAACAAACAACACACCCAAATCCCAGTGTCACACAGTTGTCCAATGTATGGCATCGGATCAGATCAGAAACAGTTAAGAATCACAGTTTTAGAAGAAGTTTTAAGTTCCCACTCAAACGATACACACTAGATTTCTCCACGCACTTCAAATGAACCAAATACAAAATAATTAAGTACAAATAAAAGGCAAAGTTATAGAAATTCAAGGTGATCTTCTTAACAACATTGCATTTTTTTAATGGGTCTATATTTATTCTAGCCCCTGCAGCTGCAACATAGAAAAATTCATGTAACATGCCTTGATAAAAAACACAAAACTTCTGTTGTAGAGCAGCAGCTAGTAATAATCATATATTTTTTAGTGCATCCATTCTATGGGCTTTGGGTGCACAGAAAATTTTTACATATTTAAAAATTCTACATATTTAATGTAGTATTTTCATGAGTATTCCCAGTCTAATACTCTGACTGTCTCTCTATTCGCTGAATTATCAGTAACAACTGGTTACTGAGACTCTGCTGATTTGATTCCGATGAAATTAAATATTCGCTCCGGCGAGCAATCAGTCTCAAAATTACCCTGACAGTAATATTGGTTGCACCACAATGAAAGGTCAAAACGATTCCAGTGCAATGTGATTGTATCTCCCTCCAGAGCATTGTTATGAGGCCATGTTGAGATGTAGCTGCTAGTCAATCTGAATTTTTTTTGTATGTGTTTTTATTTTTCTCTCAACTTAATTCAACATCTCCTATCAAAATGCCAAAAACCCCCCCAAAAAACACTATTTTTTCTTCTTGGTTTGAGTAGTAAGGATTGTACAATTAACTTGTATTCACTGTAACAGCCCCGATTCAGAGTTCAAGACACACAAAATCAACCCGTACTGTATATAGGGCAGCACGGCTGAGATTATACCTTTTACAGGTACGTTTGAAAGTGTGACATAAAGTACAAATACCAAAGTCTACCCAGGTGTTCTGTAAAGGAGCTGTTTCACAACCAGGGGAACAGCCTCTGCAGACCCACTAGGTGTTCATGTATTCTGTTACATTACATTACATTTAGCAGACTTACAACTGGAGCACACATTCATACACCGATAGCAGCAGCAGCTAACTATCAGGAGACATTTAGGGTTCAGTGCCTTGCTCAGGGACACTTGGACATGTGGCGGGGAGACTGGGGATCGAACCACAGACCCTATAGTTACGGGTCGACCACTTCGCCACAGCCCCCCTGTTCATAAGGCTCCTCATTAAAAGGTAAAGTCATATCACTGCACCACCTTTGGACCTTTGCCCTGAACTGTTGCTATGGTCTGAATACGGCTGGCGGTCCCCTACAGGAGGCAGATATCGGGGGGGTCAATGACAGCTAGAGGCTGGGCTTAATGATGGCTCTGGACCTCTGCCAATAGACTTCCCTCCTGCTACTGGTTGCACTAAGACACTGGTGATATTCTAGTGACTGCAGGCAGAATGGTCCTGTTTTAATGGGTCATACAGAAGTGCTCTCACCATTGGCTACAACTACTGTATGTGGAGCTATTTCTGAGTTGCTTGGTAATAAGCAGTGCTGGATAGGTTGATACGTTTATCTTCCTCATTTAATTAAATTGAAATTGAGTATTTTTTCTGTGTAGGTATCTGGTGAAATGAAAAGATATATATTCCATAAAGGTGTGCCTGTTTGAACTTAGAGAAGTAATACTTGAATGACTTGACAGTAATTAATGCATTAGATATCATGTCTAACTAACTCACACTTATTATAGGTGGATTCAGCGATTCTTGAGAACACTTAAAAAATAACTTTTTTGTCAAAATCAGCGAATATCTCCTCACGATCAGTTTCCTGTCCATACCGTATGTATGCTGCTAAATATCCGGTGTTAATACACAGCCTAGGCTCTGTAAAGTGGTACGTACACAAAGTGGCTCTGACCGACCCACCGTAGCCAGCAATAATGCTATCGATAGACTTGAATGTGTGAATGTGTGACAATAAACCGGGCAATATTTATATAGTTATCAACGACAAAGTATAAGTTGATTACTAGCCTAGCCTTGATATAGAGCCTACTTCAAAACATACCAAGGTTAAGAAAACTCAAATAAGGATTATTTTCACACCATAATGAGGGTTGTTTTCTTGATTACAGGTCTTTATAAACAATTTTCTAATCATTTGTCATAGGCTTTGTCTCTTCATTTATCTCTTATTAGTGGTTTCAGACAGAACAACACTCAGACGTTAGGGAGGTTGTTGTCTTGGCTGATTTCTTTTATATTTCTTGAAACTTTTTCGCCGTCTCTCTCCCCCTCCCCTTTCATAGTGCTGCTTCACTTCCTCTGAAACAAACCTCAACAATCACACGCATAATTCACATCCATTATTTCAGCTCGCTTTTTTGTTTAAATGATGCGTGCGGCAAGTCAATTTCAATGCACCTGTTGCCATGGTAATAAGATGATGTTTTCTTCTCAATTATAGAGAAATTCACTTTCAGCCTGCGTTCGTGCGTGTGTGTGTGCGTGTGTGTGTGTGTGTGTGTTAGTACGTGACAATGTGCTATTTCTTTAAAGGTCAGAGCTAATCTCTTATCATTGGTGTTGACCTTTTTTGTTCAGATGTGATCAGTGTGGGTTCCTGGGTGTTAGAATTTTAAAAAGTGACGACAGTTTTTTGGACAGTGAGCCCATCGCTTCTTTAAAACCCTGCTGCTTATACAAAAGCATCTGTGGGTTTGAAAAAGCATGTGTTGGTAAAATTCGTATCTGGTATCTAATTGGTAATCTGGTTTCGGTAGATGATTTGAGTTGAGATAACATAATAATAGCACAGAGAAAAACATTTAAATGGTACATAAGGAAGTGTCAACGATGTGTCAACATGAACGAGTTATTCATAGTTTTTGGAGCACAGTGGAGCTTCTTTAAGTTTGTTTTTTAAAAGAAAGTAACATTTTTTACCAGGTTCATCCTTTAATATTAGAGCTAAATCGGGAGTGTCTGGTGCCTTGTGTGTGTGTGTGTGTGTGTGTGTGCGTGTGCGAGTTACTGTCGAGAGATGTCTAATTCCCTCTCCTTCATGGCATCTTAACCAAACCCAAACTCATCTCCTTTTTTTCTTTTAATTTGCATAAATCACTTCAAACTCTGTCTGTGTTGTCTCTGCCATAATTACTAACACTTTGGCTCTGTTCCTGTCACCATGGGACGCACTGATACACACAAACAAAACAAGAGTCTTTCAATAGACGATTAAAAGTTGGCTGTTTTTTATTGGTATTAAGTACCAGCTAATATCTATCTATCTATCTATCTATCTATCTATCTATCTATCTATCTATCTATCTATCTATCTATCTATCTATCTATCTATCTATCTATCTATCTATCTATCTATCTATCTATCTATCTATCTATCTATCTATCTATCTATCTATCTATCTATCTATCTATCTATCTATCTATCTATCTATCTATCTATCTATCTATCTCTCTCTTATTTTCTTTTAACTTTTTCTTGGCATGACATGTAAATGCATTTGTGTTTTCCAAAATGTACAAAGGAAAGAGGTGGACACATTTAAATAATAAGCAATGGGGGGAAACCGCTACTGGCTGCAGCTTCGGTGGAAGAGCTGCTTGGCTATTGATCATAGGGTAGTTTCGGTTACCCTGCTATTTCTGTCCATGTGTTTCCATGGCTTTATGTAACCAAAATTGCTCACGATTAAGCAGGTCCCTTCATGTGCATCTCACTGCAAAAAACATGCATATGAATGTCATTTAATTAGAATTATGAGAGAGAACACAACATTTATCAAATTGCTGTGTATCCAGTCTGATTTTATGAATACAGCCTTTCCCTGCGTTGCAAATCACATACTTTTTCTTTTTACTACACTACATACTAAAGTACAGAAGAGTTTTAGGACCACAGGAGCAAAAAAAATCAGAAAAGGAAGATTTTTTTTCATTATGTCGAGAAATGTCAAGAATAAAGACGAATATTGCAAAAAGTTAGTGGGGCATTCATGTATTTTCAGCATACTACAATTGACGTGCATGTATTGGGACGTCCTAATTCTGTTTCTGGCATACTAAATAATAGGGAATTATGGGTATTGGAAGGCAGGGTTTGTTAAATGAGCGTGTTTGTGTGCTGTTGTTAATGTTCAGTGTAGGTAACAGATCGTGCCTCGTGGCAGCAGCAGCTACCAAACTACAGAGCTATACTAGTCCTGCAGCGTTTCACATTTTTTTTTAAACAAACATGTTCATCATCATTAAGGGTGATTGATAAAGCGCCAAGCAGTTTCTCAAGACTTAAATATACACCCGACCCGTGGAACAATAATGGGCTCAAGTCCTGGAAATGTGCGAAACAAATTGTGTCTCAGTTTTCTCAGACCAAACATTTCTTTGTGTATTTCTCTGTTTCATTTCAGTCTTCCTTGTACTTAGTTACATTTTATTTGACACAGACATCACAATTAAAAAGAAAATAAAAGGAAAAAGAAAATAGTCAAAAATAGAAAGAAAACAATAAAAATGGGAGAAAAAAATGTACATAGAGAAAATAACTTAAATAACAAAATATGCAAATCAAAGTCAAATCAGTTTTATTTGTATAGCACACTATCACAAATAGACATTTGCCTCAGTGTGCTTCACATTCCATACAGTACGACACCCTGCCCTTAAACCCTTAGTTCGGCTGAGAAAAAACTCCCGGTAAAAACCCTTTATCGAGATTTAAAAAATTGAGAAATCTCAGGGAGAGTTGACAGAGTAAGGGATCCCTCTCCCAGGACAGACATGCTGCAATGGATGTCATGAGTAGAGAAAATCACAAAGGGGTCAAATCATTGACCAGATGTTTGAATAGTGCCCGGCTACACATATACCGTTGACAGAGATACTCACTCATACATCAACAGACTCAAATTGCGTATGTCTTTCTCATCATCGCTGTCTGAACTGAAGTGTAACATTCTCTTTTACTCTTTCCAACAGAGAGATCGTTTTGTGAAGCTCCTGGATCAGCTGCACAACTCCCTCCGTATCGACCTCTCCATGTACAGAGTGAGTCTCTGCTTTCATTCTGTTTCTATACACCGATCTATAGCTTCAGTCCACCCAGGTCTGTCCCCATTCATTCACAATACAGGGCTGTGGTGTTTATATATGAACCAGGATAAAACAAGTAAGCACAAACTATCAACTCATTGCCCGTCCTTAGTGAAAATCTTTTAATTTTTCTTATATTTTACAGCCTTCTGCTATTAATCGATTTGGCTACTTTTTTCCCTCCAAAATACTCACTTCTCAGCTACTCACATTATTTATTTTTGCGGTCACAGCATATTTTTCTTTAGGCTTTTCTCAGGATGATATGCCTCCTTCTTTTAGAATGTGTATGCTTGTGGTGGCGCCCCCCGGAGTTCACTGGTAGAGTGCGGACCATTTAGGCTTTAAGTCCTAGTTGCAGTGGCCCAGGGTTCAACTCCGGCCCGGGCAGTTTACTGCATGTCTTCCCCCTGTATCTCTCTCACTCTCCCCCAACTCTGTGCTTAAAAACTAGTTAGTGAAGATGAAAACACAAAATGTTTAAAGTACATTCATGTGCATGTAAACAGTTACGTTTTGATAAGATAAACGCTAAGTTAATTTGCTTGTGTGTGTGTGTGTGTGTGTGTGTGTGTGTGTGTGTGTGTGTGTGTGTGTGTGTGTGTGTGTGTGTGTGTGTGTGTGTGTGTGTGTGTGTGTGTGTGTGTGTGTGTGTGTGTGTGTGTGTGTGTGTGTGTGTGTGTGTGTGTGTGTGTGTGTGTGTGTGTGTCTTTGTCCACAGAACAACTTCCCAGCCAGCAGCAAGCCTCGCCTCAGTGACCTCAAGTCCACGGTGGATCTCCTCACCAGCATCACCTTCTTCAGGATGAAGGTACGAACTGAATATCGACTCAATCATCACCAAACCATGAAACCAAACATTGTAGACGTGCAGAAAGTGCTTGACTGATTCTACCAAGGAAGTTTATGTATATTTATAAACCAGATTTTCTTAAACTGTTTACATTTTTGTTGAAAAGAGAAGTTTTTCTAGATAGATAGATAGATAGATAGATAGATAGATAGATAGATAGATAGATAGATAGATAGATAGATAGATAGATAGATAGATAGATAGATAGATAGATAGATAGATAGATAGATACTTTATCACAGATTGACAATATCCAATAGTGAGATAATCAAATAATTGCAAATGGGATCAGACTCACTAAACCAATACACTCATAAGCCGACGTCTCCACTCAACTTTCACTACGAAATGCCCAAAATGTGTGTCGCTTGTGATTGATTTGAGCAAACACACTCACAGAGAGGAGACACAGTGTGGCTGGATTGATCGCAGCCGCTGAATAGTGTCTGTCAGTGTGAGCTTGTGCTGTCGAGTCCAGGCCTGTTATGGGAAGATTGATTCAACAGTGGGGGACAGAGGAAAAGTGTGTGTGTGTGTGTGTGTGTGTGTGTGTGTGTGTGTGTGTGTGTGTGTGTGTGTGTGTGTGTGTGTGTCAGGGATGGAAATTAACACCCGCCACACGCCAAATGCGGGTAGATTTGCGTGCTGGCGTGTAAATTGTGTCACTTCACCCGCCACTGTGTCGGGTAATACTTTCCAGTCAGGTCCGATCTAATTTGCATATTTAATACATTCGTCATGAACATGATGACAGGGCGCTACACAGTTCAACAGTTTCTTTTTGCCTTTCTAGTCGAACTGAACTACGGCGCGATCCGCTCCGCTAGGAAATACTATCTGCGAGTTAACGTGTGGAGGCATAAGTCGACAAATCAATCGACTTACTTTGCCCCCTTTTTTTCTTCCCACAGCAGAGGTTGAGGTGCTGAAAATAAAATGAAAACTGCGCTTTTCCTTTAAGCAGCAGAGCTGCCGCCGTTGTTACAGTATTTGCATCAAAGCCCTAATGGTAATACAAATGAGATGCTTTATTTAAACGCTGTCCGTGCTTAGAGGTGATTTTAATTGTGTCGGCTGAAACAGAAACTAACGGAGGGATTCGGCTCACATACAGTCCCTTGAGTCGCGCAGTCAGTTTGCCGACATGGCTTTGTATTTAAGGCTCGAGACATACAATCAGATCGCATACAAACAGGGAAGCCTTTCCCATCGGTATCGCTAACGGGGAGAATATCCCCGGTTATTATTTGAGCCTCAAACCACAGAGTTCTTCCCCGTGCGGTGGCTCGCGCACTCACTAATAATCTCACGGTGAAACGCTGCTTTGCTCGGACGAAGGCATCGTGTGTTTCTAGATGATTTAACGTCATAGTCTCAGACGAGCGTTTAATATTATGCTGCATCTTTTGCACTGCACTGTTTTTTATCAACAGTGAAAAAATGGTCCCACACCGGACTCTTATGTGTAGCTGATTACTTCATGCACGCACCTTGCAGAAGTGACGCTCCTGCAGCGCGCTCACGACCAGACGTGACACGGTGACATCTCCTATTAATAAAACGGCATAACTCCCTGATTTTCAGATTTCTATTTTTAAATTCGACTTGAGCGCAAGTGGAAAACCGGTCTATGTGTCGACACATTCACATCCCTAATGCATATGGAGAAAGTGATAAACAATATCAACATTTCATATCATTAACTAAAAAGAAAAAAGAAATCTAAAGGTAACTTCAATACTGTATTATAATTATTGACTAAATGATGAAAAAAAGGTGTCTGCAGGGCCAGTGAAAATATACAAGGGGCCAGTAAAACTCGGATCTATTGGCCAAGCGGGCCAGTTGGGAAAAAAAGTTGCATTGAACCCAGAGTATATATGGAGTTCAATTATACAATGTTTTGAAATAAAGATGGCGTGTATTGTGTATCATATATAGTAAGAGTGTACCATTTAATTTGCAACTCAGTTCCTTGGTAGCACCTACTTACAGTACAAATGACTTCTGATGGAAAACATTTGTATGAAAAACACTTTAATTAGCTATTCTTACTATTGTATTGTTTAACATTAACGCATATATTAAAAAAGATATTGCGTATAAAAAGTGGCTGGTAAAAAAGATGAGTGGCTGGTAGATTTTTAAATCTACCTGCCACAGTGGCTGGTAGGCAAAAAAGTTAATTTCCATCCCTGGTGTGTGTGTGTGTGTGTGTGTGTGTGTGTGTGTGTGTGTGTGTGTGTGTGTGTGTGTGTGTGTGTGTGTGTGTGTGTGTGTGCCTGTTCAAGTGTTCATGTTTGCGTATTTGTTTTCTTTTCAAGTTTATCCATATATTGTTGATTTCATATGAAAATGATATAACTTAATTTATGTATTTTTTCCATATTTTGACTTTTCATGGTTTTCTCATAGTTGAACGATATTTCTATATTTCTATATAACCTTAAAGATTAAAATAAATCTGTCATAGCTCATTAAAAACTAATTTAAATAAGATTAAACTCAGAAATATGTGGAGATCAAAGCCTCTTGCTTATAGAGTTAGATAGTTTAGATTGCCTATCCAAAAGAAAATGACAGTGTTTATATCCAACTACTACATGGCTTATGAATGTCTGTGTGTTTAGTTGCATCTAACTATTCTACCAATACTATCCCTGCGTTGCGTTCCAAATCATATGATTTTTCTTTTTACTACACTACATACTAAAGTACAGAAGGGCATTAGTGCCACAGGAGAGAAAAAAATATATTTTTTTTTCATTATATCAAGAAATGTCAAGAGTGAAGACGAATACTCAAAAATGCTATTGGTGTTAGTGGGGCATTCATGTATTTTCAGCATACAAAAATTGACGTGCATGTATTAGGACATCCTAAATCTTTTTCTGGCATACTAGTAGGGAAGTATGGGGATTGGAACGCAGGGCATATTACCACTCTAATGACCTGTGTGTTGTGCAGGTGTTGGAGCTGCCCAGTCCTCCGCGAGCCGCTAACGTGGTGCGGGACTGTGTGAAAGCCTGTCTGAACTCCACCTACGAATACATCTTC
>NC_137231.1:28803337-28823337 GCF_949987685.1 Ammodytes marinus
AATCACTTCTAAAAGGACACTTTATGAACCAAACATGGGAACTGGGGATAGTGTCCTTTATTGTTTGTTAATAGTGCGTGTGTGTGTGTGTGTGTGTGTGTGTGTGTGTGTGTGTGTGTGTGTGTGTGTTGTCTTTTTACAGAACACGAGAAACATAAGCTCTGCAGGACCGCTGACTACATGAACCTGCACTTCAAAGTCAAGTGGCTTTACAACGAGTATGTTAAAGACCTGCCAACCTTCGCAGACGTGGTGCCCGAGTACCCTTCGTAAGACACACACACACACACACACACACACACACACACACACACACACACACACACACACACACACACACACTCTCTCTCTCATTCACTCATTATCTCACACTTTCTTGGTCCACTTATCTTACACTTTCCCTGTCTCCTCAAGACAAAGGGTGTTTTTCTTGATTGATCTTTTTCATTCAATTGAGTTTGTTTTTTCCTTTAGATGCCTACGCAATGACCAACAACACACACACACACACACACACACACACACACACACACACACACACACACACACACAAAAATACTTATATGGATATAGCACTTTTCAAACAAAGTTACAATGTGCTTTACATTGGTTAAACATTTCAAACAATGATGACATTGAAGAAAATTAAATCAGGCAATTATAACAAGAACAACGTTACAAATTCAATACGAAACTAAAATCAATAAAACAAATTAAATAACACATAAGACATTATTTGAACAGGATATTTTTATTTTTGTTGAAAAGATAAGTTTTGAAAAATAATCTACTTCATGATTTTTTAGAATTAACCAAACTATTCGTCAAAGCATCACAATAGACTTCCAATATAAATGACTACAGCTCCGGTAAACATTAAGAGACCACTTAAAATGGTCAGTGTCTTACTCTTCAGAGGCAAATGTTTGAGTACAATGAACATTTTGGTTTTATAATATAAACTACTGACAACATTTCTACCAAATTCACAATAAAAATATTGTCATTAAGAGCACTTTCAAAAAGTAATGTAGAGATAAAGATTTAAGAAAAATCCAGACTGGTCCCTTCATTTTTCCCCGGGACTGGATATGCTTTTGTGTATCAAGCGTTATGGTTCACATCAAATAAAACCTAAAACAACATCATTTGTCTGTGTGTTATCATTGGTTAAAGGTGGTTCCTGCAGTTTGTCCTGGCCTGGCTGGCTGAGAACGAGGAGGTGTCCATGGAGTTCATGCACGGAGCGCTGGAGAGAGACAAGAGGGAAGGGGTGAGTCAAACAAACAACTAACACTATCTGCCTATTGGTCAGAAAGAAAGATTGAGGTTGAGATTGTTTCTGCATATCAGCTATCAGAAAATATGCTACCATGCAAATATTATTTTACTCTGCACGCATCCAGTCTGATGGCACAACTCCCAACTTATCCAAGAGAGTACACAGATTGAGATTTTATTGGGGAACTATAAGCTTAAGTGCTCATTGCCCCCGTTTGGCTCATAAAGATCATTGATCTATACGTTTATAGGAGTAAGAGAGACAGACTGCAGGATACAACAGCAGGACTCAGACACTGGGGGGATATTAGGCGTGGTTTTTCTTAAATTTCACAAAACTACAACACAAACTACCTCTCTGGCTGCCGTTTCGATTTCTACTTGAGCTGTTTAGCTGAATAACAGTGGTTAGAGCATCCCGCTAGAGTCTCATCATATCTTTACAACAGACCCAAAATCTGTCTAATTAAGTAAAAAAAAGCCAAAAAATTATATAAAAAAAAAACAATAAAATAACAGTGGTCTTCAAATGTCCTCTCCCTCCACCCCACAGTTCCTGGCTACGTCAGAGCATGCTCTGTTCTCCAGCTCGGTGGTTGACATCTTCACTCAGCTCAACCAGAGCTTTGAGATCATCAGGAAACTGGACTGCCCCGACCCCGCCGTGGTGGCACAGTACAACCGCCGCTTTGCTAAGGTCAGATTAGATGGGTTTGAAATTGAAAATGTCGGTTCCGTGACCACTCTCTCTGGCTAACATGTGTTCATGATTGATTTGTGTTCTATGGACCTTTAAAAATATATATTTAACCCCCAGCTTCTTCACAAAAAAATCCCGGAATTTTTTGTTACATATGTGTAATACTAAAAGCTTGTTTGTAATGTTACTGTTCTTTGCACGACTGATCGACTACATGGTTTGTTGGTTCGTAAACTAATTTGCATTATAGGCAAATACAAAAGCGTCTCCTTTCTTTCACAAACTTACTTAAACTGGTTTTTAGACTGAGTCAAACTAAAAGAGCAATTTAAAGACATTAAAATGAGGCTTTAGACACTGATTGTACCATTTTATTTTCAAAGCGCTCAGCTTCTCTTAACTTTTGTTAATGTGATAAAAGGAACGATTTTCAAAAGGCTAAGCTATCGTTTGTTAGTTTGAGCCCTTTCTTAATTAACTTGCTTGTGTGTGGAAATCAATACATCACTTCCTCTAAACAAAGATAGTTTACTACCTTGAGATCCAATCCTTAACTATGTAGAGGGGGAAAGAACCATGCATTTCTGACTTACAACTTAAGTGCTTCCCAGTGCAGTTTTAAATGGTGAGTCATCTCTTACACAGCTCCCATTCATTTGACTCTCTTCCAGTCTTCTGACCTTTCACATATTGACAGATGACTTTCAGCTATTCGTTTGAAAGATGCATGCAATGCAGAGGTTCTTTATTGGACCTGTGATATCATATTTTTTCTTCAAATTGAATTTAAGGGCAGTTGCTTTTAGGCATCGCCAATAAGTCTAACAAAGCTTTCTCTGCCAAAGAGTTGTGAGAGCACGTATTTGTGTGTGTGCGTGTGCGCCTGTGTGTGTGTGACGTGTGACGTGTGTGTGTGTGTGTGTGTGTGTGTGTGTGTGTGTGTGTGTGTGTGTGTGTGTGTGTGTGTGTGTGTGTGTGTGTGTGTGTGTGTGTGTGTGTGTGTGTGTGATGGCTAAATCGATATTGGACTCATTAAATAAAGAATGGCTAATGTAAGCCATCACTCTGAGCTGTCCATTTCACCGTCCCAAACCCTCGAACCCCTTTTCATCTTCTACCACTCCACTCATGGTAAATCTCTCTCTCTGTCCCTCTCTCTCTCTCTCCCTCTCTCCTTCTCTCTGTCTCTCTCTCTCAATACTTTTCCATCTATTCCATGTCTTAGCTATTCGTTTGTTTTTCATCTACTCTTCTATTACTTGCTTGCTGACTTGTTAAAGGTGCAGTGTGTAAAAAGAGTGTGTAAATTGGTGTTTTTCAGAACAGACTTGGTAGAAATGGAATAAAATATCCATAAGTACAGTACATCCTAATTAGTGTATAATCGATTGAAATTGAATGTTCCTTTTTTATGTCATTAGAAAGAGCCTTTTTTTATCTACATGTGAGTGGGACGTGCCGCCATTTTGCACCGCCATGTTTCTACAGTAGCATAGGATGGACCAACTTAACGGCCTTGTGCATTTTTAGGAAAAAGAGATTTGGAATTGCACCTTTTGAAAGACGTAGAAGAAATACTGTAGAATAAATAACTTGATACATCTTCACCTCATCACTTGATATTGTGGAAAGACTTGAGGCAGTGGTGGATGATGCCATCTTTAGTAACTACAGCTTCTTGTCCTTGAAGGCCACCGTAGCTTCTGTAAGTTCTCAGAATGGGAGCAGTTAGCAAGGGAGTGTTGCTGTCTAGATCTTTCACCACTATAGATGATGCCAAAATACTTCTATATTACACACTGTACCTTTAAAATCAATACCTGCCTTTATTTCTATCTTCTCTCCATATCTTGTCAAGTTTTTCTCACTTTTTCCTCCCCCTTATCCACCTATTATTCATTATTCTTCCAATCTCTTGCCCTATATTCACCTATAGACTTTTGTGTGCAGTGTGAGATGTCAGTATAAGCTCTTAACACAATAAAGTGAGAGTCAGCTCCGAATATATGTCGAGATGAAACCGTACTAAGTAATGCAGGCAGCTATCAGGCCCAATGTTTAATGCATGAGTGTGAGAGGGACTATCTGGTTGAGTCAGCAGAAACACACAGGGAAACCTCACACACAAGCCTTTGAGACGTTATGGAGTAACACGCAGCACTAAATGTCATTCCCCTGCTGTCCCCCGAGTCACAATCGATGAATTAACTGGCTGATTTATTTATTTTAAAGTCCCCCTGTGGAGTTTTTCTCTCTGTCAACAAACAGTTTTTCACCCAAAATGCATTGTGGGCTCTCCTTAGCGCCTCGCAAAACACATCAGCTGCTGGATTTACTACATCGTTAAACGTTCGCTAATACTTTTTTAATCATGTTCAATCATTTTAAAGTTGGGAAAGCCTGCATTTTCTTGCGTTAGTTTAGTTGATGCCGTGCTTCCTTACACGCCGAATTAATGCAAATAGCTGTCGGTATAATGAATGGTGATAGATATGTGGCCAGTTATTAAGGTAAACACACTGATTTGATAGGCAGGACTAGTTAGCAACCGATGATAAACGGTATTTGAATGTCTTAAAGGGCACCCATGCACGCTGCATTTCTGTGCATCTGTGCATTGCTCCTATACAACCATATTTAACGTACATTATCAAAATATTACTTATTTTTTTTAATACTCTGAACCAAACATCTCCACTTCCTAAACAACACGTACATCAATTTAATTTTTTCCATTGCCATTCTTAACACAATTCTGAATGTTGTTACACAAGGATTTGTTCATATGTTGTTAATTGACCGATTTGTGATACATTTTGTTCTTAAAATGCTGAAAATAAAAATACATGTTTAAGACCTGTACATAGCCATTTTAGATTTATAGAATTATATGAATAAAATCGGAAACTTTTTTAATAGTTTTATACATTTGACTTGGACTTACCCCAAAGGAATCGAGACTTTCTCTGACAGACTAAAGTCTTGACTTATTTGAAATGTCTCCAAAATATGTATGAAACCTAGTCTGGAAATCCAGACCTGCCGCTGGCAAATAAAATTTGCTGCGCCTGTTGGTCTGGACACTCTCCATTGAAGCTCATTAAATATGTCAGAAAATTCTGAGCTACGTTTCAATTGGTTCTTTTGGTTGTAGTGCTATCCAATTGCGTGTAGTGGTATTTGAAATGCACGCGTAGGTGCCGCCCCTTGAGTTGGGAAGGTCTATTGATCGTGGCCAGACCGTCTATCGTTCTAGATATGGGTCTGGATGTCCAGGCTATAAGATTACAAATTACAGATTACAGGTCCCATTTTTGACCTCTTGTCAAGTCAACATATGATGCCAACCAAGTTCAAACAGCTGTGTCCTCATCTGACTGAATAACTCAAACTAAAAGAGTCAATAATATCACTGTTCATATTCACTTCTGCAGGGATTCCCAGAGCAAAAAGATGTCCTAACTGTGTGTGTGTGTGTGTGTGTGTGTGTGTGTGTGTGTGTGTGTGTGTGTGTGTGTGTGTGTGTGTGTGTGTGTGTGTGTGTGTGTGTGTGTGTGTGTGTGTGTGTGTGTGTGTGTGTGTGTGTGTGTGTGTGTGCGTGTGCGTGCATGCGTGCGTGTGTGTGTGTTATCTTGTGCCCACAGACGATCACCAAAGTGCTGCTGCAGTACAGCGCCCTGCTGTCCAAGAGCTTTCCCTCCTACTGTGAGAAGGAGAAGATAGTGAGTAACTGCTGTGTCCCCACTCTGCTACCAAAACCAGCTCACTCACTCTATCACTGATTTTGGGAGAAAATAACCAAGCACTTTTAAAGCTATGGTGCACTTTACGTGGAGTGGATTCATATGTTAGCTGCCCACACGTTTAGCTCTTTAAAGCTATAGTGTGTAACTTATCGGCGCTCCTTCGGATTTTTCTGAGCTCCAGTGTCGGGGGGACAACACCAGTTTGTAAATGCTGCCATACTGAAAAAAATACAGAGTTTTGTGGAGCTGATAGGCGTAATCAATTTTGTGTCAACTCGTTTGGCGATGGCTTGAATTTAACCGACAGTCATTCATATGGAAAAGTTACGCTCTATAGCTTTAACTTCTTTCTTTGTTGTGTTAACTTTGGTTGGTTCTTTCATTAATTTGCTGTGTTATATTGACTGTTGTCTTGACTTTTCCCTTCCTCATCCATCTCCCACCTCCAGCCCTGTGTGTTGATGAACAACATCCAGCAGATGAGGGTCCTGTTGGAAAAGATGTTTGAGTCCATGGGTGCTAAACAGGTGAGCAGTAACAGACGCACACACACACACACAAACGCACATGCACACATGCATGCACAGTTGTACACACACACAAAAACTCACACACACACACACATACACACACACACACACACACACACACACACACACACACACACACACACACACTTTGTACCTCATTGATTTTAATCATATGCTGGTGGGACCTTGTTTTCGACCTGCTGCTTCTGATTTCAGTGATGAGGTATTTCTCTCTGGTTCAAGTGAAAAATGTTCAAATGAAGACATGAAGTGTTTTGGGATTCTTTGTAGGACTTAAAGCATTCACCATAATGTTCTTTTTTCTACAAGGTGTTTTAACGTGGCTTTCCTCGTTACATTTGTGGGAAAAGGGTGGTGTGCAAAACAAACTTTGGTACAGACAATAGTTTGTGCGAGTGCAGAGTTTTTTCGAGACAATGTTTTGAAGATGAAATAGTTCACTCTGCCACTGTCAGCTTGCACCATTTTAAATTTGGGGGATTTGATTTGTGTATTACAGATGTTCAAACCGTAGGCATTTCCTAAAACTGTGCCAATAAAAAAAAATATATATATATATATATACTCTTCATGTTTTCCTAGTACATAGACAAAGCTATTCGGGTCAGCTCACCATCCTCCAGGTGTGACCTAATTACTGGTTTTGGAGCCATTTAATATATATTTGGGTTCATCGGACGCTACCAGGAGAAACAGAAACAGAGCTGGATTTTATATACTGTAGCACCTAAAAAAAAACGGTTTTTGAAATGGGAATAAATCTCCAGTATATATGCGTCTTCAGTGAAAGTCTTGTGAGAAGTTTCCCCCCTTGCAACTTGAACTTTTTCAAACTTTCATAATATATCTTTGGAAAATGAATAGTAGTCAAAAATGATACAGTAGGTGTGCTCCCGTGGTGTAGTGGATAAAGCACGTACCATAAGGGCTCAGCCCTTGTGTTCGACTGTCAAATAAAAGGTTAAAACACCTAACAAAAATATATTTCAAAAAAATTATACAGTAGCTTATTTTGTTTTAGTCATTTGTTTGGAGATGAAAGTTCAGCGGGTGTTAAAAGAAATGTGTGTGCATGTGAGTATAGTCGGCAAGTTGATTTACGTAACGTGAAATTGAGCGTGTGTCTTTGTTTCTGCAGTTTACGGCAGAGGAGGAGATGGTATGTCTAGGTTTTTATTATTTGTCCACTCTCCTTTTTTCCCCTGTTACTCCTGGAACCCAAACATCCAAAATGACCAATAACAAGTTTATGAAAAACCTTCTCCAAAACTACATTCCAGCTGTCGAAGCTCCTTAAACCCAGTAGTGTGTGTGCGTGTGTGCGTGTGTGTTCATGTGTGTGTCTTTTCTTAGCTTGATTCCTACCATTCAATCCTTCCTAGACTCCCAGTTTTCACTCAATTTTGTCTTAATATCTTCCACTTGATATGATTTATGTCTGAAATGACTTTTTCCAAAAGCTTGAGAACGAGGAGGAGCCTGAGGAGTTTGATGAGGAGGTGGGTCCACCTGTTGGTTCTGTCACCAACTCAAATCTGCATTTGTTCAGTTTGGATAGAATTACATTTAACGTACTATTATTTTAAATTGATTTGACACACGCAGGTGTACTAAGCTAGATGAACAGTGTCATTGGGTACACTTGAGAGTTTTTCTTGCTACAACATGCCCAAATATTTGTATATGAGAAAAGGTCCATTACTTTAGTGTGGAGTGTTTAAAATAGATTTTTCTTTGATATAGAAAAACAAATATTTTCTGTCCATCTTGGAGATGATAACTTCCTGTTGTTAAATTGCAGATACACTGAATAGACAAAAGTATATGGACGCCAAACACGTTATACACATAAGTTGAATATGTATTTCATACAGTATGGGAAGCTTTAACAAATACCATTCTTCTGGGAAGGCGTTCCGAAAATGTTGGAACCCCGAAAATGTTGTTATGTTATGTAGTTCTTATAAAATTTGATGGTTTCCAAGTCAAATAATCTATTCGCCGTTTCGAGTTTGTGACATAGCTTAATTTCTAATGAGTTTTTAACAAATTTAAACAAAAAATACTGTCATTGGAAGTGAGTTTGAGCTGGTGGCTCTATCATCTCTATCATCATTATCATAAATTAGAGCCTCATTTAGTTAATTGCTTAAGTGAACGCCAACTTCATCAGACAGTGACACTGAAACAGTACACAGAAACAGTACACTTTATTCAGCAGAGCAAGAATCTCTTATAAGACTGTCTTATAAAATGCATTCTTTTTTATTCTTCATATAATCACATTTTCTTTGTCCTACATTTTATATCATTTGTGTGTTTTTATTTTCTGTGTATGTCCACCGCCACCAGGCCATGAGTGAGAAAGGCGGGGAGGATGATATGGTGGGTAGCAACAAGCTGCCAGCAGAGAAAAAACACCTACACTTTTACATTCACTTTTGTTTTTGCTGGTTTAATTCTGTATTGTTCGTTTTGATTATTATTATTTTTTTTTTATCTCATTTCACTTTTTTCTTTTCTTATTCTTTTGTCCATTGCAACACTAGTCTGGCTGCTCAGACTCAGAGGGATCGGAGGTAAGAGGGAAACGTTGCGAAGTAAAAAAACTTTTTTAAACCCTTATCCAAGTCTGAATTTGTCTAGTTAGCAATGCTAATCAAGCATTAGTGTAAACTTGGATTATCAACATACAGTAGTTTCCCACTCCCAGATGCACTGTTTGGCTCAAATACAAAAGATGAAGCCCCAAGACCCTATATATGGCATAGTGTTAGAAAGCAAAGTTTTGCATTTCTTATGTATTCTGTTTAAGGAAAAACGTTTGTTCATATTGTTTAAGCGATCTGAGTGAGAGAAGAGTGCTATATAAATAAAATGTATTATTATTATTATTATTATTATTATAACAAAACATCAACTGTCCACGCTAACAGGATAACATTACCAAATATTTTAAAATAATTTCTGGCCATTATTTAGCCATTATCCCTCCTTTATAAACTCCCCACCTGCCCTTCTTTTATACAAACATGATAAGTCCCTTCACATCCCTGACGCCAAAACCTCCATAAAGCTGCTGGTGCCACATGTTAGCCAAGCTCTTAACACAGCCTGACACAGCCTCCCTCCTCTAGTGGGTGCTTAACTGGCTAGACAGTGGGCGGCCTGGTAATTAGATTTGATTGTGTTTGAACATTTTGCATTTAGCAGCCACTAAATGGCTCCTGAAACGGGTTTTAGTTTGTCTGCTGTCTGCGGGGGGCATGTGCCATGTCAGAGAGTCACACATCTTAACAGTTTATAACAGTGAAATAGGCTGCTCCTTTGTTACAAACAGGATATCAAATTACATGTCTGTGTATGATGTGTTTGGTTATGAATAAAGCAGTGCTGTACAAGTATTTCAGCTTGTGCACAAAAAAATATTACCTCACTTTTTACGGGAAATTAATGGGGTTTCATGATAAATGATAACAGCAAGACAAACTTGATTAAATTTTCACATGGACACCTACATGTTTTAAGAAAGGCTTGGGGCTTTCTGTATTTTGGTGATAAAATTCTAGTATGTAGAAAGTAACTGTTAATGTGCTAAACCTTGGTTTTAGGGTTATCGACAGAATGAGGTTTATTATCTAGACATGCGGTTTGTGTGTGTGTGTGTGTGTGTGTGTGTGTGTGTGTGTGTGTGTGTGTGTGTGTGTGTGTGTGTGTGTGTGTGTGTGTGTGTGTGTGTGTGTGTGTGTGTGTGTGTGTGTGTGTGTGTGTGTGTGTGTGTGAGCCCGTGTGTGAGCCTGTGTGTTTTCAGCAGTACAGCTGTGGCCAATTGATCTGTTCAAATGTTTCCTGCAGAGTTTTTTTCATTCTTTTAAACATGTCTTGCTCTTCCTTCGATCACACAGCTGTTGATGGCACAAAAAAAAATTTGACCTCAGTTGTGGCCTTTGCCAGCTGTGAAGTTATGAAATATATTGGATTTTTCACAGTTGCCTTGTAAAGAAAACAACTTAACGATTTCTACAAAAAAGGCTTGATTGCTGACACTGTCCTGTCATGTACTTGTCCCGTAGGTTGACAACAAAGACAAGGAGGACAAGGTTGGTTGGTCAGGAGAAGTCACAGTTCAGTGAAATCAGGACCTTGTGCGTTTTGTTAGGATGTTGTGTTGTGTGTATGTATTTAATATAATTTGCTTGTGTGTGTGTGTGTGTGTGTGTGTGTGTGTGTGTGTGTGTGTGTGTGTGTGTGTGTGTGTGTGTATTGTGAGTTTGTGTGTGTGTGTGTGTGTGTGTGTGTGTGTGTGTGTATTGTGAGTTTGTGTGTGTGTGTGTGTGTGTGTGTGTGTGTGTGTGTGTGTGTGTGTGTGTGTGTGTGTGTATTGTGAGTTTGTGTGTGTGTGTTGTGTGTGTGTGTTTGTGCTGTGTGCGTGACGTAGAGTCACCTGTATGTTTAAGTTCTCTTTTTATCTGTTGTTAATATTAGCAGTTGTATTATTTACAAAATATGTATGTAGGTTTAGGTTATTTTTTTAAATTCCAAAAATAATTTAGAATTAAACTGCAAGCCTTATTTATACACTGAATAGTCAGTATAAGAGTGGATACTGTTTGTCTTAGATTAATTTATATTAAAAACCCATTAGGCTTTTTTTATATACTGTATATACAGTATGCATAACCCCAAATGACATAAGAGGGAAAAAAAATAATTCAAATCATGGACACTTTTACCAACCCAGAATTGAGAGCAGAAAGTCTCCATTTGGAGTGTGATATTGTTCCTATTTAATAATTTTAAGATTTTGTGTAGAATCAGCCTTTTGTAGTCTTAAGACCATGGGTAATTGGAGTGAACCAACTGCACCCCTATGGGCATCATTGCTTGGTTCCCTCACTGTCTCCTAATGGTAAAAGTCCTGCATTTGTCGCTTGTAAAATGCAGATAAGCATCTCTGCTCAAACATTAAAATACTTCTTTCCACCGTACATCTTATATTTTTAGTTTGCAGCACTAGCACAATGCCTCGGGGCAAATATATGAAGTTAAAGTGGGGCACGTTAAACTTAAAATTGTGCTACTGAAAAGTAAATGCGGCACTGAGCTCTCACGCAAGCTAAAATAGTGCTGGGAAATTAGAGCTCTTCTTGTATGATAGTTATCCTGGTTGATTTTACTGGTAGTAGATTTTTAGTGTGTGTGTTTTTTTTACGTTGTGCTGAGAGTTGTATGTGTCCTCCAATAGGATGGCTCGTCAGCCTATGATGACAGTGAGGAGGAGACGGAGAAGGTTTGCATGTGTTAACGATATGGGTTTACAATAACGTTTCATTCACCAACCTCTCCTCTCCTGCCAACTGTCATCTCAGAACTCAATGAAATCCATGTGGTAGATAGATACGTCTCATTTGTTTGTATTGTGTGTGTGTGTGTGTGTGTTTCTAGCATTTTTAACATAGCTCACTCATAAATGTGTGTGTGTGTGTGTGTGTGTGTGTGTGTGTGTGTGTGTGTGTGTGTGTGTGTGTGTGTGTGTGTGTGTGTGTGTGTGTGTGTGTGTGTGTGTGTGTGTGTGTGTGTGTGTGTGTGTGTGTGTGTGTGTGTGTGTGTGTGCGCGTTTGTGTGGGAGAGAGAGAGAGCAGCTATACTATACGACTTGTTAATTTCCCCACATTTTCTTTCCGTCTTCATAATCAGCACCATTCTCTTATTGTTTTCCATATCAATTTGATTTTCTGTTTGTCTTTCCTTTGTTAATATGTCTTTGTTTCATTCCTGTCTTTGTCCCAAAGCTGGATAAGGAGAAGGTGAGCTTTCAGTCAACTGGTGTACTTCACTTTGACACTCAGGGATGATTAATGTTTTCTCATGGTTTCGTTTGAATGAATTTTATTTCATTCATTAATATCATTTGTCTTTTTCTTTTTCTGTTTTTTTCATCTTCCTAGTCTGATTCCAAGAAGGAGAAGGTGTGTTTGCAACTCAGCTGTGTACATTTTCAAGCATTTAGAGATCTCATAGCTTCGTCATGTCTGAAGGTGTTAAATCCTGAGTGTGTTTCAAGGAGAGAAACATCATGTGCTCTTAACCTTCATCCTACCAACACATTTAAAAAACATTTACTTTACTGCCAGGGGTCCCATGGAGACCCTAAGAATAAACTACAGTCAGAAACAACAGTCATAGGTGGAATGAGGGGTAAAATGTCAAATGCTTGTTTTTAGCTAAGTTGTTATGACTTCTCAGAGTGGTGAGGATGTGAGCGCTGAAGCCGGATATAGCAACTGTGAATCAGCAATACTGGCTGTGTGTGTGTGTGTGTGTGTGTGTGTGTGTGTGTGTTAGTGTGTGTGTGTGTGTGTGTGTGTGTGTGTGTGTGTGTGTGTGTGTGTGTGTGTGTGTGTGTGTGAACCTGTTTATACTAGTGTTTCTAGCATCTTATTCAAAGCTCACTCATAAATGTGTGTGTGTGTGTGTGTGTGTGTGTGTGTGTGTGTGTGTGTGTGTGTGTGTGTGTGTGTGTGTGTGTGTCCTTGCAGGCTGAAAAGAAAGACAGAGAGAAGCAGGTTGGTTGTAATCTGCCCCATTCGCCACCACTTTCTACTCAGTCTAGCCTCCCTATTATATTCTTTATTCCCCCTGTACTATTCACTATATCTCTCATCTTTGTAGTATTTAGTTTGAATGCACTTAGCTATTGACTTCCCTGTGCACACCATAATTGCAAATAATACAATACTTTTATTTTGTTAAAAGCTATCGCTCAATAGAAGGGTATATACTGTGTGTGGGAGAACAATTATAGATAAATGGCGAATGGATTTCTTTTCAAATGTTTTTCTTTCCTTGTTTCTTCCCCAAGGAGGACAATAAAAGCAAACAGGTGGGTGTCCCTAGACGCTAACAAATCCCTGTCCTTTAATTATATGGTGATATCGAGCCCTGCAGACAAAGTAAAGTAGAGATTGTTTATAATGTAGAAGCTTCAGTGTGCCCTAATACAAGGTCCTTCAATAGGGATCTTTCTCAGGTTTGGTCTGTGTTCATAATTTGTATCGATGTTTGACGGTCTGCCCACTTTGGCTAAGAGGCCCAATGTTCCCTTTGTATGTCCCGACTAATAGTTGAAAAACACTGTCAGACATGGGAAGGGGAGTTTGGCATCAGGTATTATATTAAACATTAAAGGTGGAGTTAGCGATTCTGGAGAATGCTTGTTGTCAAAATCAGTGATTTGATCTGCTACCCGTCCGTACTGTGTGTGCACTGAAAACAAGTCCAGTGTTAATGCACAGTCTATAGGCTCGGTAAACTGGTATGTAGGCTGTGTATTAACATTGCTTCCGCGCAAAACACAGTATCGACAGGTAGCAGATCTTGAGGAGATTTTCACTGTTTTTGACAAAAAGGGATTTTGACAACAAGTATTCTCCAGAATCACAACTAAAAAAAAAGGGAAAAGTTGATAACAAAAAATTAAAAAACCTTGCCCGGCTTTGGAATTGGAAGAACGTTTAACGTGTAAGCTCATGTTTAAGAAAATAGTTGCTTCCAACTTTGACCATTTGTTGCGTGTGCTTGAGTGTGTGAGTGTATAGCAGCCTTGGGATGAGTGTGTGACGTCCAATTAAACAGAGCGCTATCTTACAAATGACTCAGAATATTTCCCGGGATCCAAAACAAAGAAACATAAACCCATTTGCCAGAACACTTGATTTTGACTTTGGCAGAGGCCCATTCACACTGGTGACATTGACAGAACACATGCCCGTAGAGGACGACCATCTAATGATTTATTTTGTCTATTTTTCTCACCAGTCGAAGGAGGAAGTAAACAAGGTTTGTCCGACTAGTCTCCCTTTTCTCCTCTGTAGAACTGTTCCTTCTGATTCCCCCTCTTAGATGCTATACATTCAGACTGTTCACCTTGGTGCAGTAGACATCCCTGGCTTACTTTATATGGTTCCATCCACATGTTTTTAAGCTAAATAACTAAGTAGCCTAATGTCATTCAAAAAATGCCTTTTGGAAACATTGAAATTTGATTGAATAATAGCTTCATATGTGGCTATTAGCAACATTAAAATAGGTGCAATATGGATCCTTTCCTTGTAGACAGCATCCATTTTGGCTAACACACTTTTTTCCGCAAATGTTTTTCTTGAATGTTGTGCGAGTCAGTGTGTAAATGAATGGAAACACTTTCAAATGTCTGAAATCTATTCTACATATCAATTTGTAAAACAACGTCACTATATGTGACATCACTACACACATGTTTTTATTTGTTTCAAAGCTGTTAGATGGAAATGCATTTTCACCTGCTTTATTCACGTGAACGTTTTGAGAGAACTTCAGATCATTCGATTGACATGCTTGGCCAGTCCATAAACTTTATCCCCTCAGCTTCTTTAGCAAGGCAGTGGTCATCTTGGAGGTGTGTTTGGGGTCGTTATCATGTTGGAAGACATTAATGGCTGTGTGCTGAGTTATTTTGAGGGGACAGTAAATTTACACTGTTGCTGTACACTGACTATTAAACATTGTGTCATTTATTCAAATCAAATCAAATCAGTTTTATTTGTATAGCCCAATATCACAAATTGACATTTGCCTCAGTGGTCTTTACATTCCATACAATATGACACCCTGCCCTTACACCCTTAGCTCGGCTGAGAAAAAACTCACAGTAAAAAATGTTTATTCAGTGTTGTCCCATGAAAAGATATAATTAAATATTTGAAAAAATGTGAGGGGTGTACTCACTTTTGTAAGATACTGTAGATTTGTGGATATGAAACACAAGGGTACAAATAAGTACCCCAATATTGCGGGTACTGCTCCAAGCCACTGTACCCCTTTAGGTACAATAACGTGTCTTGTTTTCTGAGAGTGTTTTTTGGGATGACGTCATTGTGAAGTAGTGAAATATGAAGTTGTTCAGGTGATGTCAGTTGTCCCCTTATGTCTTGTTGCAATAAACAAAAAAAGCTTTTATCAAAATCACCCACTCACCCTTACCCAATCCAGCGGACAATATCCTAAAAACATACCCATAAATAAAACCCTTTTTACGCTACTCTTACCAACTGTATACCTCAATGTGTAACCCTGTGTATGTGAAGTATTTTGTTTTAATTATCGTTATGATCCTGCAGTATTGTGTGATTTTTTATTTTTTATTTTTTTACTTTTTTGTATTTTTGTGTCTTTCTCGTTTTCCCTTTTCTGTCTTTCCGGAAAAGACTGAAGCCACAGCGGCCACAAAGAAGGTACAGTTGTGTTGTAGAGAGAGTTAAGAGAGTCGAACAAAAATACTTATTAACTGCAAAGGATTTGTGTAATTTTAAGCTTGTGTGTGTGTGTGTGTGTGTGTGTGTGTGTGTGTGTGTGTGTGTGTGTGTGTGTGTGTGTGTGTGTTTGTGTTTGCACCGACTTGTATGTGTGTTTTTATTCTGAAAAGCAATTCTTCTTCCTCAGTCAGCCAACTTATTTCTCCGTCATGAAGTCCTTAAGAATTACTCTGATGTATTGAGGATTTGTACCTATTAGAAACGTACATCTGAAATGGTGCTATGTGCATGCACTGCATTTAATGTATTCACTTTGGATTCATCTCCCTGTCTTAACATTGGAGACACTATTCCATTCATCTTTCAAGAGCACCTCCAACACCTCTCCTCTAAAAGCTCATAAAGATCTTTAACTACTTTGTATGACAGTTTGCATAAACACAACTCGACATTCCATTTTTTATTTTATTTTTGTAAGTGGGCAGTCCAACCTTTACACTTTACTCACTGCAACATTTCTCAATTAAATTCCTGAGATACTAAAAAACACTGTCACTTGAAAGTCATGGCCCTGCTTTAGGCCTATTTATATGTAATGGCAGTTTGCCCAACGTCCTCTATCTTATAACGGTTGTACAGTTATCGATGGCACACTTTACAACGGAGACACTTGTGAGGCCTCATCTTGCTTGGCTGGTGTGTACCTGTTGTGCACACTTGAGGTTTGGCATACTAATAATATAAGTATGCACTATGTAACATTGTGAAGAAAAGTGCTATATAAATAAAGTTTATTATCTTTATTATAATGAGCTCCAAGCTATATTTCACATATTTATTGATGGTATGTTACCAGGCCCCAAGTTTATCCTACAGCTTTAGTTTTAGATAAATTGCAGTTTATTGAATGGTCATGAGTCACAATAATTCAATAATCAGTCAAATACATACAGGAAGGACACCAGCTGTCACAGGTACTTCCTGGTTCCTTTCCAGTATGTACTTGATTCTAAAATGACATAACGTGTAAAAATCTAGAGCGCAACATAACGTGGTAAAGTTAAGTTAAGTTAAGTTATCTTTATTTGTCAGTTGTACACGAGGCACATTGAAATTAAATAAACAAGTCCCAACAAGCACACAGGAGCATTTAGTGATGTTGTAAAGTTCATATTTTGACCTGCTGCCCTTGACTACCAGTGTTTGAGCTAAGCTAACCTGGATGAGCAACTTTTGCTAATGTCTTTATCAAAAATGCATGCACAGTTACAGGAATGGTCTCTATCGCCTTTTTCTTGAACCTGAGAGCAAGACAAAAAGCTAATCATTTTAAATGTCTTACTATTTCCTTGAACAGTGTGTAAGGGTTAGCTATTTATAGACCCTTCTTTCCTCCATATATCTCCTCACACGTTATGTTATGTCCCACTGGGTTTAATACCTGTCATTATGTTCAATCAATTAAATTAATACATTTCTGCGATCACGAAAATGTCTTCACTGAGGAAAGAGTGACGGCCGCCCGCTGTCAAATTACACTTAATGTAGAAAGAGAGACATTTTCGGCGTCTCGTCATATGTATTTAAAAACCTTCAGAAAGTATCTGCTCTTTTCAGCCGTGGTGAATTAGTTTGAAGAGGCTTGAATGAGCCTGTCATTTGTTTCATCTCGTTGCATATTCAAATTCATCTCAGTTGAAATCTTGTTCGGTCGGGATCTTCTCAATTTGCATTTCACGCAGCATTTCTTTCCTGTTTACTCATGTGTACACATTCGTCATCACACACACATACATACACACTCACACAGACACACACACACACATGCTGTGAGTCGCTGTATGTCTGACTCATACGCTTACTGTAGTATCAATGTGTCACTCATTGACACAGAGAATGAGTGTAGTGTGTCGTGGGTGTTACACACTTTCTCTCACTCAACACCTCTACACAGTACACTCAATAAGTATTTGTGCAATATTCTCCCCCATTGACATCTGTTTATAAATACTTATTCTTCTGCAAACTGTGTGACTAAGGATATGAAGACATTGGGGGAAAAAAGTGGGATACAACACAAATACAAATGGATGCACTGGACTTTGAAACCATAGCTGATGAGTGACATTTAAGAGTTTCGACAATCAATATGGCTTTCTATCTGATTGTAAAGGCTTAAAATAACCTGATATCCCCTTTCTCTCTCTCTCTCTTTCCCTCTCTCCCTCTCTCTCGCTCTTTGTCTGTCTGTCTCTCCCTATCTCTCTCTCTCTTCCTTTCTCTCTGTCTCTCTTTCTCTATCCTCTCTCTCCTATCTTTCCCTCTCTCTCTCTCCCTCTCTTTCTCTCTCTTTCTCTCTCCTCTCTCTCTCTCCCTCCCTCTCTCTCTATCTCCCTCCCCCTCTCTCTGTCTCTCTCCCTCTCTCTCTCCTCCTGTTGATCATGTGTGTGTCACAGCTGGATACAGAAGCCGCTGACATCCTCAACGATCTGCAGGTGAAGCTCAACACCGTCCTCGAGAACTTCAGCATGATATTTGCCAGGAGGTAAAACACACACACACACACACACACACACACACAAACACAAACACACTCACACACACAAACACACTTTTCTACATCCTAAGACTTCCAAAAAGTAAATTTATCATTTTTTGTTCAGAAAGTTTTTCAGACATTTTCCACACTGACATTCTGACCAACTTAGTTTGGTTTGTTATCTGTATGATGGAGGATTAGTCGGTACAACTGTTATTGTTTGAAATTCATAGTACCGGTATGTATGCACGCACGCACACACACACACACACACACACACACACACACTCACACAAACACACACACACACACACACACACGCACGCACGCACACACACACACACACACTCACACAAAGACACACACAAACACATTTTACTGTGGTATGTGAGGAACAAGCCTCTTCCAATCTTGCAGAACTTTCCCCGTCTGTAAGTGTCTCTGTCTCCTCTCTTGTAGTTTCCAGAGCCGTATCACGGGCTGTATGCGTCAGATGGCAGAGATCCTCTACCAGATCAAAGGCCCGCCCAACCGCAACACAGCCGAGGCCGACGCAGACGCCATGCTCAGGCCGCTCATGGAGTTCCTGGATGGGAAGTAAGTCCACACATTGGCACACATACTCCTCGAGCTCCTGTTGTAAACTACTGGTAGAGTTCTACTGGGTTCTTTTTTTAACTTTTAAAGGGTCACATGTCATGCTCTTTTTCAGGTTCAAAAATCTTAATTTGCGTTTCTACTATAAACCGTTATCATGGTGCAGAGTCCCAAAAAAACTTTATATTTCTCACAGTGACATTGTTGAACCTCGTTTTCAGCCTCTGTATGAAACGCTCCGTTTTTAGAGCCCATCTCATACAGGGAAAAATTCTGACACAGGTTTTGTGAAAGGTGACGGTGGAGAAAAATAATTCGTTTTTTTCTCATACTTGTGTGTGTGTGTGTGTGTGTGTGTGTGTGTGTGTGTGTGTGTGTGTGTGTGTGTGTGTGTGTGTGTGTGTGTGTGTGTGTGTGTGTGTGTGTGTGTGTGTGTGTGTGTGTGTGTGTGTGTGTGTGTGTGTGTGTGTGTGTGTGTGTGTGTGTGTGTGTGTGTGTGTGTGTGTGTGTGATCCAGTCTGAGTATCTTTGCCGACACCTGTGAGAAGACGGTGCTGAAGAGGATTCTGAAGGATCTGTGGAAGGTTGTGTTGAGCAGCTTGGAGAAAACCATCGTCCTGCCGCAAAGCAACGACAGCCTGGTGAGTACAGAAACCCTTAACCAACCATAAAGGAGTATTACACCTATTCAGCGTCAACTTCCTATAACATGGTTGCTGCACTCAAAACAATGGACAGTTTAAGATCCCAAAGAATAGGAGATAATGACCTTTTTACTTTTCTTTTTTAAACTATTTTTGGGACATTTTTGCCTTCTTCTTTTACTCCATTGCACAACATCTTTTCATTGTCAAACTTTTAGTCTTCAGGCCCAAAGTCTGTGCTGTCCAGGGGCTATCTAAACCAGTTCCCATTGCCAGACAATCATTATCTTTTTTTAATTATCCATGACTGTGCTCTACCTCCATCTTGTGGTGGTTGTCAGCAAGTTTGTTTTCCTTTTGCAACATCTTGAATGAATGTTTTGTTCGATTTTGTACAGTTTGTGTTTTTATACAGAAAATTGTGAAGTACAAAGAAAATATGACATGAAGCCTCAGTATAATAATCCCTCTTTAACCACTTAACCTCTCTCTCTCTCTCTCTCTCTCTCTCTCTCTCTCTCTCTCTCTCTCTCTCTCTCTCTCTCTCTCTCTCTCTATCTCTCTCTCTCTCTCTCTCTCTCTCTCTCTGCAGGGCGCCCAGCTCGCCAAAGGACTTTCTAGTCTCAAGGTAATACACGCAGGCTGTAGA